>NC_056675.1:1125000-1439375 GCF_018350195.1 Panthera tigris | reverse complement strand
CCCTTCCTAGACACGGTCCTCCGCCTGCCGGGGCCAGCGGGGCCCTCCTCAGGCTGGAGTGGGGGGCAGTGCGTGCCCACCTGCATTTGTGTCTCTGCACTTACTAAATGAAAGGGAGCTGATGAAAAGGAGGCGCCTGAGTTTGATCCTGCTAGAAATAAACCCAGAATCTGCCAGTATACACAAGAGGGCCTCCAGGATGCTGCTCATCCTCCAGGACCCCCACCCACAGGAGGACCCCCACCTGCGGGAGGACCGCCGCCCCATGGGAGGACCCTCACCCCATGGGAGGACCCCCGCCCGCGAGAGGACCCCCCACCCCACAGGAGGACCGCCACACCACGGGAGGACCTCCACCCCACGAGAGGACTACCACCCCACGGGAGGACTGCCGCCCCACGGGAGGACTGCCGCCCACGGGAGGACCCTCACCCCATGGGAGGACCCCCGCCCGCGAGAGGACCCCCCACCCCACAGGAGGACCGCCACACCACGGGAGGACCTCCACCCCACGAGAGGACTACCACCCCACGGGAGGACTGCCGCCCCACGGGAGGACTGCCGCCCACGGGAGGACCCTCACCCCATGGGAGGACCCCCGCCCGCGAGAGGACCCCCCACCCCACAGGAGGACTGCCACCCCACGGGAGGACCTCCACCCCATGGGAGGACCACCCCCCCACGGGAGGACCCCCACCCCGTGGGAGGACTACCACCCTACGGGAGGACCCCCACCCCACAGGAGGACTGCCGCCCACGGGAGGACCCTCACCCCATGGGAGGACCCCCGCCCGCGAGAGGACCCCCCACCCCACAGGAGGACCGCCACCCCACGGGAGGACCTCCACCCCATGGGAGGACCACCACCCCACGGGAGGACCCCCACCCCGTGGGAGGACTACCACCCCACGGGAGGACCCCCACCCCACAGGAGGACTGCCGCCCACGGGAGGACCCTCACCCCATGGGAGGACCCCCGCCCGCGAGAAGACCCCCCACCCCACAGGAGGACTGCCACCCCACGGGAGGACCTCCACCCCATGGGAGGACCACCACCCCACGGGAGGACCCCCACCCCGTGGGAGGACTACCACCCCACGGGAGGACCCCCACCCCACAGGAGGACCCCCACCCACTGGAGGACCGCCGCCCCATGGGAGGACCCCCGCCCACGAGAGGACCCCCCACCCCACAGGAGGACCGCCACACCACGGGAGGACCCTCCACCCCACAGGAGGACCACCACCCCACGGGAGGACCGCCACCCCACGGGAGGACTGCCGCCCACGGGAGGACCCTCACCCCACGGGAGGACCGCCACCCCACAAGAGGACCGCCGCCCACGGGAGGACCCCCGCCCACGGGAGGACCGCCGCCCCATGGGAGGACCCCCACCCCACGGAGGACCGCCACCCACAGGAGGACCCCCACCCACGGGAGGACTGCCACCCATGGTTGGACCGCCACCCCGTGGGAGGACCGCCACCCCACGGGAGGACCCCCACCCCACGGGAGGACCCCTGCCTGAGAGAGGACCCCCACCCCACGGGAGGATCACCGCCCACGGGAGGACTACCACCCCACGAGAGGGTCTCACCCGCGAGAGGACCTCCACACACAGGAGGACCCCCACCCGCAAAAGGACTCCCATCCCACAGGAGGACCCCCACCCCGTGGGAGGACTGCCGCCCACGGGAGGACCCCCGCCTGCGAGAGAATCCCCACCCCACAGGAGGACCCCCACCTGCGAGAGGACCCCCACCCCACGGGAGGACCACCACCCACGGGAGGACCACCACCCCGTGGGAGGACCCCCCCATGAGAGGACCCCCGCACACAGGAGGACCCCCACCCGCAAGAGGACTCCCATCCCATGGGAGGACTCCCACCGGACCCAGCAGGCCCCGTGCACATCCCCTGGGCAGGCACGGACCACCTGCCACCCGTGCCCGTCTGCAATGCCGTGGACGGCTGTCAGCCACCAGGGCTTCGTGAACACCCTTCCACACGCAGCCCCTGAAGGGGCAGATGGCAGAGACGTGAGCTTCTGGGGGGCCTCACGGGGGGGGGGGCAGGCAGGAGGGGCAGGGCATGGCTCGCGGGTCAGGCCGCTGTGCACACACCCTCCCCCCCACACCCAGGCTGCGGGCAGGGCCTCGGGGGCCCATCTGTGAGGCAAGGAAGCTCCGCTCCCTCCAGGGCGGAGCAGGAGGCGGGGTGCAGGCCACGGGCACAGGAGCAGGGCCGCGCCTGGATGCCCCGCCAGCTCTGACGCTGGCTTGCCACACTATCTGGGCCTCAGTCTCCCCATCTGTTAAATGGAGGGGCTGAACCAGAGACCCTGTGGACTGCAATAGACGCCTACTGATGGCCGGCAGCCAAACAGTCCTCAGGCTATGCCCCCCACCCTCTTTGTCCTTCGCATGGACACCCAGACCAGACTCTCTCTACACCCCAACCTGGTCTGGGGATGCTGAGGCATTACAGATGCAGAGGCCAACCCCTGAGTCTGTGGGAGGCTGTCCCCAGGCCACAAGGGGGGGTCCTACCCTAAATGCCCGGCTGCCTGTCGAAGCCCCTCTCCCAGCCCTGCCCACCGCTCCCCCCAAAGGCCTCTGAGCCTAGACGCCCGCCCCTTCCTTCTGGATCATCCAAACACTGCCCACCCTTTAAGGACTGGCCCGACCCCTCCTCTGGGAGCCCCCCGACCTGGGGCAGAACAGCCCCCCAAGGAGGAGCTGGGGGCCAGCTCCTGGAAGAGGAAAACCCTGAAGGCAGGATTGACCATAAATCCTGAGAAACTAAGACTCATTGTCAGGCAGGAAGGGAGGCGACCGGACAGGGCTGAGTCAGAGACAGCACCACGGAACAGCCCCAGGGTCACGGGGGCTACCAATGAAAGGCCTGAGTGTGGCCTCGGTCCCAGTGCTCAGATGCTGGGCCAGCCTCTGTGACTCAGTCTCCCCACTGCTCCTTATCCCCCAGAGCAGGGAGCCAAGGTTTGGCCTGTTTTTGACCCTAAGAAGGCTGTCAACCCTCCTGGGCCCCTGCTGCCTTGGGCCTCCGTTCTTGCTTTGCCTCCAAGCCTGAGGCCAGCCTGGAGAAGGCAAGAACCTGTTTCCAGCTCCCAGGAGGCTCCAGCTGTGCTCCACCACCCCACGTGACCTTTGGCTGTGGTTCTGTTTCTCGTCTGTGCCCCCACCCCCTGGACACAAGCTCCACCAATGCCAGAGCCTCATCGCAATCTTGTCCCAAGGCTCCGGGCAGAGCGCGCAGTAGGTCCTCGATATGCTTGCTGAATACACCTTCAGGCATTCTTCCAGCTCAAATGGCCAGAGGTCTTGGTTCCTGCCCCCATATGGCCACTGGGTCCCCAGGATGGTCCCTCTAACCCCTCCTCTCCCCCAGGAGAGCTTGGCAAAGCCAGCCAGACTCCGGCAGGTAGTGTGGAGGGTGATGGACAGTAAGGCCCAGGGAAAGGAGCCGAGTGCCCACAGCTTCCTGCTCCCCTCCAGGGCCACCGGCTGGTGCAAGGTGCATGGGGGTGGGGGTGCACAGGGAACAGGTGCCCCAGCAGCAGACGTGGTGCCTGCCTGGTAGGACTTGAACCAACGCACAGGTACAGGACCCCCTTGCCCCCTCTCTGCCCCCACTCACTGTGCACCCTCAGACAAGCCTGCCCTCAGTCTCCCCAAATGCACAGCAGGTGCTGGGAGGGAGGACAGCACAGCCCCTTCCATATCAGGGCTCCGGTCCCCCGCGTGGGCGGCACCATCGGCCACGGACCGAGGCCAGTCGACACCGGAGCCCCTGTTGGAAGCAATCGGAATCCACGACAGACAACAAGATGGGAAGGGCGCTGTGGGGGGCGCGGCGGGGACCGCGGAGATGACGAATGTATCCAATGTCCGCGGCAACGCCACCATCGGCTCCAGGTTCACGCCAGGAAATTTATGGCCCCGTCACCTGGCCCTGGAGATCTATGTGCTGTATGTCACTCACAGGCATCCTTCCTCCCTCGCCCTCCCTCCACACGTATCACCCGCCAGCCACCCACCCACCCGCGGGGCGTCGACAGGGTCTGCCTGTTTGTTTCCTGCCGGGATATGCGAACGCCCCACGTCCAAGCACCTCCGCTCACAAATTTCCCTGCTGCTACGGCATCCTCAGAAACAGGGTCGCCTGCTCGTGGGCACTGGGCGCCTGAGGAGGAAGGGACAGCTAGGTGGGGGGTGGGGGCTCTGACCCAGGAGGATTTGAGGAAGAGGGCTTCCGGAGTGTTTAGAAAATCCCACTGAAATCTAGAACGGTACGTGTGTGTGTACATGTGTGTGTGGTGTGTGTGCTAGGGACACGCAGATGTGGGACCCAGGCAGACGCTCCCTTTTTACTCCATCTGAGCCACAGAGGCTCGGCCTCACTAATTTTTCTCTCCCAAAACAGGTGATGCCGACAAGGAGGCACCCGGGGTCCAAGGATTCCAATCCCAGAGTCTAAGAGAACGGCTGCCAGTCTAAGCTCCAGCCCCGGGCTCTGCTGAGAACCCCGGCCGCCTGTGTCTCAGGGGGACGTACGTCGGGGGTGAGGGAGCGGAGCTTCCCCTGGAGAGGGTCCTCCCATGCGGGGAGGGCATGGCTCCCAACCTGTCTGACCTGGAGGTCGTCTGCCCACCGGGAGGCGTTCAGACCTCCCCCTGCACGTGCCCAGGAAGATGAGGGACTAAAGTGGGGGCTGGGGTCCTGGCCCGTTTCCAGACCCCTAAATGCAGAAGAAAGGTGGGCATTTCCTCCTGCCAAACCCCACCGTCTGGAGTTTGTGCTTCCAGCTCTGGGTAGTCCTCTTGCGACAAAGTGGGGCACGAACCTGGCGTGGGGCTTGTGATTCTGTCCCCCCAGGGCTGTTCAGCTAAAAGCTGAACGCTGCCCGGACCCGGGGCTGGGGAGGCCAGGGGGCTGGCCAGGTGGTGAGAATCTCTGAGGCTCCGAACAACGCGGCCCCATTTTCTCCTTTCCTCTCAGGGCCGGGCAGAGGCTAGGGGTCTTTTTGGAGACGGCCCCTGTGAAAGGCAGTGGAGAGGTTTGCCGATCATAAGTCCCTGCACTCTGCACACTTCGAAGGCTCCTGTTCCTGAGGCTCATAGGATCTAAGATCCTGGGAATACTTTCTGCACCGCCTCCAGCCCGATAAAGCAGGCATAAGGCAGACACAGCTGTATCCAAGCAAGGGCTCCATGATGCAAGCGCCCAGAGAAGACGCTCACACCTGAGGCTTTGCCGGGCGGTGCAAACCTGGCTGGGTCTTCCAGGCCCGGAGGAAAGGCCTCCAGGGACCCCCCAGGGCTAAGCCTTCACCGTGGTGTTTCCTCCATAAAGTATATATTATCATCATGCCCCCATTTTACAGATGTTAAAACTGAGGATCGGGAGGTTATCTGCCCCGAGATCGCGCAGCTGATGCCAGAGGCGGTCGGTCCGTGTCCGAGGAGACCTGCAGGAGAACCCACCCTGGGCTGCAAGCAGGCGCCAGGCGTATGTTAAAGGATTCCAAGGGGACTCCTGTCTTTGCAGGCAGATTGGGGCAAGGAGGCTCAGCACCACTCCCCCAAAAGACGCGGCTATGAAAACGGGTCCAAGGTCGGGGGTCCACCAAGTTCAGAGCAAAGGCCCCCACCCGCACGCCAGGGCTTCAACTCCCCGGCCCCTCCCCCGAGTGTGGCCGGACGTCCCGGAGCAGAACGCGGAGGCGCGCGACGCCGGCCCGGGAGGGCAGACGGGGCAGGGACGGTGCCGCGGGCACGGACGGGGGGTCTCAGAGGGGCGGCCGCTGCGAGCAGCGGCTCTGGGGCGCAGGACCCGGCGCGGACCGAGAAGGGGACCGCCGAGGGGAGGGAGGGCTGGGGAAGGGGCGAGGCCACGCAAGCGAGCAGGGGTGCGACGGGCAGAGCGAGCGGGGACGGCGGCCGGACCCCGACCCGGACCCCCGCCCCGCCGCGCGCCCGCGCCGCCGAGTTCCTCCAACTTTGCCCGCCGCGCCCCGAGGGCGCACGGGGCCGAAGGCGCAGGGGCAGCGCGCGGGGTCCGGCGGGGTCCCGCGCCCCCCAGGCTGGGCGCGCGCCGTGCTCGGCCTCGGGCTCCGGGGCGCCGCGCTTACCTGCCGCCGGGCTGCGCCCGCCGCCGCCGCCGCCGTCCTCCAGGCTCTAACTTCGCTCCGGGGATTGAGATTCCTCCCCAGCTTCGCCCATCGATCCGCGCGCGGCCCCGCCCCGCGCTCCCCCCGCCCCGCCCGCGCCCGACGCGAGTCCGGCTCCGAGCCCGCGCCCGCCCCGCTCCCCTCCCTCCCTCCCGGCCGCCGGGAGGGGGGCGGGGGACGGGAGAGGCGGGAGGGCTGCTTTCCTCGCCGTCCCCTCCTGCCCTTCCTCCCACATCCAGGTGCGGGTGGGGGCGGGGGGCGGCGCTCGGGTCAGGGGGGCGCGCGGAAGCCGGTGCCTGCCCGAGCCACCCGCGACCCCCACCACACGAAGCAAAGCCCGGGTGTTCTCAGGACCCGGGTGGGCCCGTCGGTCCGGCCCTCGTCGAGGAGGCGGACCTGGAGGCACAGAACATGGCGCGGGGGGCGGAAGGGACAGGTAGGGCCGCCCCCCTCCTCCCCAGCCCTGTCTCCCCTTCCTTCCCTTACTCACCCCCACCTCTGGGATGACTCCGGGGTTCTCGCACTCTCTTCCCGTTTAGTTTGACCCTCACAACCTGCGTGTGTTAGACCCTCTTCCTGCAGATCACAGGCAGGGAAACTGAGTCAAGAGAAGCACGGACGTTTGCCCCATGCCTCACAGCCCATCCAGAGCAGGGGCCGAGGGGCACTCTCGATCCCCAGGATGGAGCCTCCTGACCCCTGCCGGCTCCTGGCTCGAGCCGGGCAGGCCTGGGCATAACCCCTCGACCAGCCGGGTTCCCAGCTCAGGGCCTTGCTCGCGTCCCCGCACAGCCTGGTCGGTCCCCACCCCCCCCCCCACACACACACCGCAGGCGCCCGCGCCCCCTCCCCGCTTCCTGTCCCCCGCCCGCCTCTGATTCCCGGCCTCAGTACCCCCGGCACGCTCTCCGCTCCCCGCCAGCAGCTGGGCAATTCACCGAGCATACAAAAGAGTTGACTCAATTCAAAGGCAGCAAATCAAGATAAATCCTATAGTGTGTGGGGACCGGAGAGAGAATGTGAATGAACGTCCACAGCACAAGCAAGTCCTATATGGACTGGCCAGCCCCCAGCCCCCAGCCCCCAGCCCCGCCCGGGCACAGAAGGCTGACCGGGAAGCACAGGGAGGGTTCTGAGCTGCCCTCCCCCTGCCAGGCTGGAATTTAGGAAAATTTAGGAATTTCGTGCTTTGTGGCCCTCTCTTGCCTGTCTGCTGGGGCTCCTTTGAGGGTGCGGTGCAGGGCGAGAGCTGGTGTGCCCCCCACGGTTATCTACAAGACACAGCTCCAGGGTCAGGGGTGAGGCCCAGGGAAGAAGGCTGTTGGGCCATCTGGGGCATCTGAGCTGTACGTGGCCTTGCTCTGGGGCAGCCCCCTACCCACACCCCTGTCCCAGCCAGTGCAGGCCAAGGTGTATCACCATGTAGGTACTCCAAGCCTCAGATACGCCAGGCCTGGGCACAGGGGACAGACCGGATGGTGACAAGTCTCCCCTCGCCTTCAGAAGGCCTCCAGCTGCAGCTTGGAATGGGGCAAGACCGGCCCTCTCTCAGAGGCGACTCTGGTCACTCTTGGTAGGTCCCAGAAAGCCACCTTCCAGCCTCTGGCCTCGCTCTGCACGGAAAATGCTCAGTAGTGACCGAGATCCCCGTGCGGCTTTTCCTAGGCAACCCCCTGCCAGAGGTGACTGGCTCCCTCCCTTTCTGACTTCCCCCAGACCCTTGCTGGCAGACCACCTCCGCCCGGGAAGGATCCTGTGGATGCCCGTCTCCAGCGCACCAGGGACCGTGCTAGGCGCCTGCCCACAGTTAGATCCCGACCTTGTCACCAGTCGCCTGTTCCAAGGGATGTGAGCCCATTTCTGCAGCATGTAAGCCGAGGCCAGAGGCCGCAGCACGCCCTGTACCTGCACTGGCCAACCCCGAGGCAGGTATCTGGCCTCCCAGGGTAGGGGCTCTGCGGAGAGGCTCAGAGGTCAACTGCGGGGGGCGGGGTAGAAGTCCTCGAGGGACGGTCCCCGCAATCGGAGGATCCGTGGGCAGGCGCAGGGATCCAAGCGCAGAGTTGGGGGGAGCAGGGGATTGGAGACGGAGCCGAAGGGCCGGCTTCGGGGTCCTTGTTATCGCGCCCCCCCCCCCCAGCCCCCAGCAGCCCGAGCAGAGGCTGCGCCTTCCGGCTGCGACCTGTCCTCGAGTCTCGGCTGGGTCGCCCCTCCCCCGTGGCCGCGCCGCTAGGCGGTCTGCGTGTAAGTCATTAAATCTGTTTCAGAGAGACGCCGGCGCCGCCGCGAGGACATCTGTCGGGGACCCAGTGCTGCGATCCACGCCCCCTGCCCCACCCCCAGACCCAGAGCAGGGAAAAGGATGCGCCACCTCGCTCAACAGAGCTGTGAGACTGCTTGAGCGCAGCACGCGAGAGCGCTGGAAGGCGTTGGGGTCCCCGAGTTAAGGGAGGGGGCGGGGCGGCGGCCAGCCCTGGGGGACAAAGACCCCCAAGCCGCTTGGGAGCTGGGCTCCGCAGATGGGCAGACGGGAAGAAGTATTCCGTGTTCCCCGCCCCCCAGACCCTCAAATGCACTCAAGCTTGGATCCCAGTGTTGGGATAAGGTGGGAGGAGGAAACGGAATCCTCCTGGGCCTTGGGGTTGCGTGAAGGCGACTCTGGAAGGGAGGCCACCAGGACATCGCACAGGCGGTTGTAGCTACGCCCCAAAACCCTCGCCGGAGCTCCGCGAGTCCCCTCGGCTCCACATCTCCCCAGGGTTGCCGGCGGCGGCCCCTCACTCGGGGTGGCGACCTGCCCGCGGGGGTGGGCGAAGGTGTTGCGCGCTTGTGTGCGTGCTTTGGGAGGAAGAGACGCGGACGGGAGGAAATCCCCGCTCATCCCTGGCAGGCTGGCCCCAGGAACCCCACACCCGTTCAGCGGAGGAGGACTCGCTTGGGGAATGTGCGCCCATCGAGCCAATCTGGCCCCGGCCCCCCCCCCCCCCGGACTGACAGGGCGGCCACAGGCCACACCGTGCAGTTTGGGACGAGAAAAAGTTGGGGGGGGCGACACCCCGAGGCCGGGATGGAAAGAGTGGGAGGAGAGCGGGGAGGGGGGCGTGGAGGGTAGAGCGACAGGATAGGGACGCTGAGAGCTGGGAAGGGAGCCAGTTCGGGGCCTGGGGTCCCGCCCCACCCCGCAGCCAAGCCCAGCTTCGCAGCTCCCCGGGCCTGGAAAGGTTCGGGTCACAGGAGCCTATTAATAGCCGCGAACCGGGTCCTTCCCGCGGGCTCGGCATCTACGGGCAGGGCCAGGCGAACGGAGTGTGTGTCGGGGGTGGGGGGTGGGGGTCCTGCAACACCCCCTCCAGGGCTCCAGAGGCGCAGGGCGCAGCGCTGCTTCCCCATCCTGCCTGCGCGGAGGCTAGGCGCCCTCCGTCTACTCCTTGCCCGCCCTCTACTCTAAGATGGGGCTCCAGGTTGGGGGGGGCAGTCCCCGGGCCAACTTGGGGCGCCCCGGCTACCACCACGCACTCGCAGGCAAGACCACTCCGTCCCCCCCCCCGTCCCTGCCCAGCCCGCCCTTCGCTCTCACAGCGCTCAGGAAAGTTTCGGGGTCCCCGAGGCGCCTCCTAGCCCGAGGGGTCCGGAGTCCCGGGCCTTCGGGCCGCGGCGTCGGGGAGGGAAGTTTGTCCGGCCGGCGCCCGGCGACCGCTAACTTCGGGTGCGCCCGACTCGGAGCCCTGGGTGTGGGGGGTGCCCCGAAACCGCGGACTCAACGCGCCGCAACCAAAGCCACACGGGCGGGGGGCAGTCGGCCCCGGCGCGGACGCCCCGGACAGGGCGCGGGGGGCCGGAGCGGCCGGGGCGCTGAGAGCCGCGGGGGGACCCCGCGCCCGCCCCCACCGCCGCCGGGGAGAGCCTCCTCCCCGCCTGCCCCAGGGGCGGGGACCCGCCAGCTCCGCGGCTGCGGCAGAGGGGACCCCCGCCCCCGCAGCCCCCGCGCAGCTCCCTCCCCCACCGGCCCCCTCCTACCTGGGCCCGTGTGCGGGCCGGGGGCTGGCGCCACCGTCGCGGGCGAGCGGAGCGCGCGCGCCCAGATCCCCGGAGCGCGGCGGTGGCGGCGGCGGCGGCGGCGGCGGCTTCCCCTCCTTCCTCCTCCTCTTCCTCCGCCGGGCTCGCTGGCTCCAGACAGATCTCCTCCCCCTCGCGCCCTGCCCGCCCCTCCCGGAGCCCGCCGGGCTGGGCTCGGCCTGCGACCGGGAGCGGAGCGGAGCCGGCGGGAGCCGGGCTGCGGCGCTCACTGCGTCAAGCGCGGGGCGAGCGCGGGGCGGCGGCGGGGACCGCGCGCTGCGAGCCCGGGGCCGGCCGGGCAGGCGGGGCGGCTCGGGCTCGGGCTCGGGCTCGGGCTCCGGCTCCGGCTCGGGCGCGGTGTCGGCGGCCGCGGCAGCGCCGAGGTTGTAGCACATTCTTTCTGAGCGTGATCGAAGGTTTCCTGTAGGAGCCGGAGCGGGGAGGGCTGGAGGAGGGGCGGGGGACGCGGGCGGGGGCGGCCGGAGGGCGGGCGGCGGCCTGGCTCCGCACGTCGGTGGACGGGGGGGTGTCCGGAGGTGGCCTCGGGAGGGGAAGTTGGACCGCGGGGGCGGCGAGGGGAGCCGGGAGGCAGCCTCGCCCGCTCCTCGGGGTCCGCCCCGCGCGCCCCCGCCGCCGCCCCAGGCCACCGTTTGGAGCAGAAGCCCCCGAGGTCTAGGAGACGAGACTTTGGGAGGCGACGGGAGGTGGGCACCTGAGGCGGGGGTGTGCACGCGCGTGCGGACACGGCCGTGTGCACACACACCCGCGAGCCGCGTGAAAGTTGACCTGAAGTCAGACCCTGTGTGGGCGCGCGCGTCCGCGAGTGCAAATGCACAGCCCTCGGGGGCGCGCGTATCCGGGGACGAGGAGGGCTCGGCACGTGGGGGGCGGGGGTGAGGGGGGGTGGTCCGGCCCTGGGGCACTCGCCCTCCCCCAGATCGTTGACACCCCCACCCCCACCCCGCCCCTTGCTCGCCACCCCCTTCGGCTGCGGAGAGGGTGGGGGCGTGGGATCAGCCAGGCCCCTTCCGATTCCCCGAGCGTTCCGTTTGGCGGACTCCCCTCCCACCGATCCCCCTTCCCCTTCCTTCGTCTCCCGAATCCCCGGGATCCGAAATCCCTCGGCCGGCCTCTACAACGGGTTCTAAAGCCGCAGCGCCCTAGACGCCCCGCACCCGCACCCAGCGGCCACACCGCCCGCCGGCGGCTCCCACTGCCCACCGCCCCTGCCCCGGCATGCGGCTGGCGCGGTGGGTAAAAATCCCAAACCAGGCTCAAGAGCGCCCCCGCCCGGCACGGCCTGCGCGCCGCTTTCCGAGCCGCCGCGTTGGAACTGCGGAGTGGGTGCCCGGGCGGGCGCGGGGCGCGACCCCCGGATACCGCCCCCGGCGCTGCGCCCCTGCCGCCGGGTCCTGCCCCCGCCAGCGAAGGGAGGCCGAGGCGGCTGGGTGGGCTGCGCACCTGGGAGCGCGCGCGCCGCAAAGGGGAGGGGGCTGCAGGAGGGCGAGGGAGTTTGCCCTGGGGTGCCCTTCCCTCCCGGAGGAGGCCCCGGGCTGGCGGAAGTGGCGCGTGAGGCTTCGAGCCGCCGAACCGAAGGCTGTCCCGCCCGAGGAAGGGCGCTGCGCTCTGGTCCCCGGTCCGGTCCGGCGGCCTCCCCGCAGCCCATAAACTCCATCCAGCCCGCGGCGCCCAGCGCCCACCCTCCGCGCTCCTCCCAACCCTCCCTCCCCCCTCCCCGCCAAATTTGGTGTCCCTGCAGGCGAGCGGGGGAACCGATACAGCAAAGGGGGACGGTGGTGAAGGAGATGACACCACCTTTCCCCTGGACTCCTGGGCCAGAGGAGGACGGTCAGGGACGGAGACGCTGTCTGGGACCGTGCCGTCCTTGAGTCCGTGCGCAGGGGCACTCAGACCTTCTGGGGACGGGAGGTGGGGCAGAGGCTGGCCTCGGGGTCTCTCTCGCCCGCCCGGGGCCTTAATGCAGGTGCGCGGCCCCTTTGTAGCCTAGGCCGGCCTGGAGCCCCCTTTCCCGTGACCTCTCTCCCCAGCACGCCAGGGCCTTGAAAGTCCCGGACCTGCTTCCCCAGGGGCAGCCCTCCTTCGGGACTTTGAGGCCTTTGCTGCGTTTCACCCCTAACTCCCTCCCCAGCTCGGGAGATGCTGAAGTAGGCCCTCGTTTTTTCCTGAGAGGGCAGAGCTGGGCTGCTGCAACCCCCCAACCACCAGAAGTTGCCCAGCTTCCACTGCTGCTGTAGCCAGTTGTAAGGGTGTCCTGCCCCCCATGCCCCCAGATCAAAGGCACGCCAGGGCCACACCTCGCCCTCACACATGCGGGCACACCCGCGTGCAATTGTAAAATTCACCTCCACGTGTCAAGCACGTGCTCACTGCGTGCCTCAATGCAGTCCCCGCAGCCACCTTACAAGCGAGTCCCATTAACAGCTCCCATTTGCCGGGAGACCAGGAACTGGGTCAACAAGATTCTTTTGGTTAAAACAAAGCAGCCACCATCTCAAGATTCAGCCCAGTGCTCTTTGGGGTGGAGGCAGGCTGGGCCGAGAGGGCCCTGGGGCTCTGGGGCTACTGGGCTCTGTGCCCGGGCCCCGGGTCGCCCTGGGACGCCCCAGCCAAGTCGTGGCCGCTCCTGAATCTTCCACCGTGCTGTGAGCTAGCTCGGGGGGGGGGGGGGGCAGGACAGTGTGACTCACCTATGGGTCCCGGTGCCACACGCCGGACCAGCACAGAGGGGGTGACCGAGCACGTTTCCAGAATAAAGGAGGACCCGCCGCAGGTCTCTGCACCCCTGTGGTTGACTCTTCTCTCCTCTAAGGATGGCCCGGCTGGAAGTAACTGACCCAGGCTGGTCAGTCACCTGAGGGTGTGCCTGGACGTGGGGGAGGGGCACAAGTATCTGGAATTCATGTAGATGAGACCCCTCCCCAAACAGACCCTGAAAAATGGTACTCAGAGAAAAACAGTGACAATCTCTTCCCGTGCCCAGAATTTCACAGTAACAACAAACGCCCAGAGAATCTATAAAAGAAGCAACATCCCAGCTTCCAACCCGAGCAAACAGCCAATATCCCCATATATAAAGAGCTCTTACAAATCAAGAAAAATACCCGAGGGGAGAAACTGGACAGAGGTTATGACGGACGTGCCCAGGTGAGCCCCAGCCGTCCGATGCCATCTCCAGGTATGTTTCTAGGGGGAAGAAACAAGGGACAGATCAGCACACAGTACTTTTGGGGTTTTTTTTTTTTACATTTGTGTACAAAAGGGTTATAACAAAATATTTCCTTTGTCCGTGTGTGCCTAGACCAAACTGAACTAAAAAACAACCGTGCCTCCTGTAGGGTAACTGGGGGGCTGGGAGACACAGAGAGGAGGGAGGGAAGGGCTTTATTTGAAGTAGTTGTTAATGTATTCTTTGTTGACAGTGAAATCCCCCGTTCTTAAGGGGTTGGTTCTATGAGTTTTTGGCAAGGGTACACATCTGTGAAATCACTCCCCCTATCGAGATTTTGAACGTTTCCATCACCCCAGAAAACGAGAGTGGCGTTTCACTGTGCACTCATTTGAATTTTGTACAATGCGCATGTACATTGCCTTTTGCCATAAATGTAAATATGAACGTTACAATGAAAAATGGCTTCATTTCTGTCATCTCATCTGGTCCCCACAGTGCCAAAGGAAGGCAAATCGTCCCGCCCCGTTTTACAGACAAGACTGAATGTCGTGAGCTGGCCGAGACTTGACCAAGGAGTCCCCGGAGGGCACGTCGGGACTTGGACACAAGGCTTTTTTCCTGAACACCTTTATTGGGGTATAATTTACGTACTGTACAATTTACCCATTTACAACGTAGGATTCGACAGGTTGTAACATAATACATCACAGAGTTGTGCGACCATCGCTGTTCACGTTTAGAACATTTCACCCCCAAAGGCACCCCCCTGTCCCCCTTGAGCAGTTACTACCCCCTCCCCACTGCCACCCTGGGCAACCGCTAGCCTACTTTCTGTCTCTATGGACCTGACTGTTCCATATCTTTCATACCAATGGAATCATATAATATGTGGCCTTCTGTGAGTGGCTTAGTTCACTCAACACTCTAATTTTTGAGATTCTCTATACACTGGAGCACATATCACGATTTCATTCCTTTATTTATTTATTTATTTTAGTTTATTTGTTTTTTGAGAGAGAGAGGGAGAGAGAGAGCAGGAGGGGCCAGATAGAGAGGAGAGCAAGGATCCCAAGCAGGCTCCGCACTGTTGGCACAGAGCCCGACGTTGGGCTCGAACTCACCAACCGTGAGATCATGACGGGAGCTGAAATCAAGAGCCGGACTCTTAACCGACTGAGCCACCCAGGCGCCCCTCGATTTCGTTCCTTTCAATTGCCTACGAATATGCCGTTTCATGGATAAATCACCTTTCATCGTCCATTTACCAGTGCATGAACATTTGGGGTGTTCCCCCTTCTGTGACACTAAAGCGTGTTGCTCCAAACGTTCGCAAACAGGTTTTTGTGTGAACTTATGTTTGCGTTTCTCCTGGGAACGGACCTACGAGTGCCACCGTCGGACCATGTGCTGTCTGTCTGTGTAACATCTTGGAGAACTCCCCAGCTGTTCTCCAAAGTGGAGGCCACTCTGTATACTCCCATCGGCACGGCACGCAAGTTTCCATATTTCTGCATCCTCACCAACATTTGTTATTATCTGTCTGATTCTAGCCATCCTGGTGGGCGGGAAGCAGTGCCTCTCCTTGTCTTCATTTGCATTTCCTCAATGGCTAATAACGTTGAGCACTTTTCATGGGCTTTTTTGGAGAAATGCCTATTCAGGTCCTTTGCCCGTTTTAGAAATGGGACTATTCATCTTTTTATTGTTGAGTTTTAAGAGTTCTTTATATATTCTAGACACGCATCCCTAATTAGATATATAATTTGCAAAGATTGTCTCCCTTCGTATGAGTTGTTTTTTTCACTTTCCTGTTGGAATTGTTTGCAGACAAAAGGTTTTAATTTTGACGAAGACCAATTTTTTTCCTTTGTTGCTTGTGCTCTCGGTATCCCATCCAAAAAGACGTTTCCTAAGATCGAGCTTCGCTCCTATGTTTTCTTCGAAGAGTTTTATAGTTTTAGCTCTTATATGTAGGTCTCTGATCCACTGAGCTGACTGTGTTAGATGGTGTGAGGTAGGGGTCCAGTCTTCCCAGCGCCATCTGCTGGAGAGACTGTTCTTTCCCTCACTGAATTGTCTTGGCGTCTTTGTTGAAAAGAAAGTGACCATAAGGAAAGTGGGTTTTTTTTCCTGCAGCCTCAGTTCTACCCCACTGACGTACATATAGGTCTATCCTTCCACCCCTCTGTCCACCCAGTACCACTCTGTCCTGATTACCGGAGGAAGTTTCGACCGTGGGACATGAGTCCTCCGGCTTTGTTCTTCTTTTTCTTAGATATTTTTTAATTATCAAAAAAATTTGTTTAATGTTTATTTATTTTTGAGAGAGACAGAGTGCGAGCGGGGGAGGAGCAGAGAGAGAGGGAGACACAGAATCCGAAGCAGCGTCAGGCTCCGAGCTGTCCGCACAGAGCCCGACACGGGGCTCGAACTCACGAACCGTGAGATCGTGACCTGAGCCGAAGTCGGACACCTGACTGACTGAGCCCCCCCAGGCGCCCCTAGCCTTGTTTTTCAGAATTGCTTTGGCTCCTCCAGGACGCTATGCAAACCCCAGCTTGTGCCTCAGCCTCCCCCATCAGCTGCAGCAGCACATGTGGCCTCCCTGATGCCTCAAGGGCTGAGGGACACTACCAGCAAAGTGCACACTTATTAAGCACCTACTGTGTGCCGGCACTTACTGCGTGTTAATTCTTTCACACCACGGCACACGACCGTCTGGCAGTCTGGAGGCCCGAAGTCGGAAATCAGGCTGTGGGCAGGGCTGTGCTCCACTGAGGGCTCCAGGGGAGGGTCCCCCGCTCCTGGCGGCCGCGGGCAGTTCCCCGCATTCCGCGGCCCGTGCCGGCCTCTCCTCCCGCCGCCACTCCGTCTTCCTTCTGTGCGGGCCGGTCTCTGCGGCCAAATGCGGCCCCCCCCCCCTGCCCTTTGTTTAAGGACATCGGTCACATTGGATGAGGGCCCACCCTCGTGACCTCACCTCCGCTCGACCATCTGCAAAGACCCTGCTTCCAAACAAGGTCATGCTCTGAGACGCTGGGGGTTAGGACCCCAATACATCTTTTGGGAGGGGACCCAATTCGACCATAACAATCTCCATCCGGGTCACTCCAGCAGCCCTGAGATTCAACCTCGTTAGTCCCATTTTATAAAGGAAGCTCAGACACGTCAAGCCCTTTGCCCAAGATCACACAGCCCGGGCACTAACATTCCCTACACAAGCTGGTGCTGCGCACGTCAGGAGGTTAACTCTGTCCCAGGTACCCGGGGTGGCCTCCAGGAGGAGGTGGCAATTGACTGGTCACAAAGGCACTGAGAGTCAAGTTATAGGGAAAAGCCCTGCCCCCGACCTCAGGGCACCCCCCTCGGCCGTTCCTCCTCTCTCTTGAGCAGGACTTCCTGGTGCCCCAGGGCGAGGCCGTGCGGTTGCCCAGGGACCCCTGCCCCCTGCAGACCCCAGGCTTCGTGTCCCCTCTCATTTCTGAGACTACAAGGGGGCCCCTCGTCTCATGTAATGCCGCTGTCCCTGCCCCACAGGTTTCCTGTCCTCCGGCCCCCTGGCCGGTTCCGGGACCATGAACTGACTTCTCCGTTCCGTCCACCTCAGCCCTGAATGTCTCCCCCTGATATGTACACTCGAGCCCAGAGACGTGAACTCGCACTCCCTTCACTGTTTAGGACGGATCTGATATTTCAGTTCACGGCACGTGGCTCCTGACCCCAGGCCGGTACCTCCGAGGAAACCGTTCCCACCCCTGACCTGCGGCCCCCTCCCCGAGAGATTGGTCACCACATGAACAGCAGCAGCTCCGAAGAGTGGGCTGTGGGTCTGTGTGCTGGTCCTGTGCGGCCTGGAGACGCAAGACACATAGATCCAGCCGCGCCTGAGGCAGGTTCTAGAGAACCACGGGGCAAGAGTGGAGGCAGGGCCGCCAGTGCGCCCAGGACATCGGCTGCCTGGGCCCATCACTAGCAGGGCAGGAGGGATGCTCTGGGCCTCCCCAGCTACCCACCGATCGAGCCTCCCTCGTGCCGTGGCCGGGGTGAGCCTTCCAAAACCTCCTCACCGTTCTCAGAAGCAGCCCAAGCTCCTGGAAGGCCCACCGCGAGCATCCCTGCCCCGCTGCAGAGACAATCCTCCCGCACCTCGGCCCTCTGCTCCCGCTGGGGCCTCAGTCTAGCTCCAGTTTGACCGGCTTGTCCCGCCCCTTTGTCCTCAGGACAAGCTTTGTGTCCTGAGCTGGTCCCGGTGCCCACGTGTGGCCCATCCCCTGGGCTGTGACTGTGGGGTCAGGGAGGGCCTTGCCGGAGCCCCCTCTGGGGTCCCCGTCCAGGGAAGGATGGACCGGGAGCCTGGGGTGGGGGTGGGCAAGCGGGTCCAGGGAGCAGGAGCCTTTCCCAGAGAAGGGGCCACCCCCCCCACCACACCCCACCTCTTGCTCCCAGGTCGGCTGTCCTTTCCCAGAGTGCCCCTCCCCTGCCCCGAAGGAAAGGCCACTTACTTGGAGCCCCCATAGTGATGGAAAGCCGGGCACAAGCAGGAAATCCTGGCCAGGCCAGCGCCTCCCTCCTCCCTGGCTGAGCCCCTCCTCTGGCCCCATCTGCGGGGCAGAAGCATAGGAACAAGAGTCCAGGCGGTGGCCGACATCCACGGCCGCCCCCATCCCCGCACGGGCTTGGCTCAGGGCACCCGGGCCCTGAGAGCCGCCTCCTGGTCGTGGGGCAGCGTTCAGACTACGGGGCTGGGATCTCTCCGGCCGCAAGCCTCTGACCCCGCCCGGAAGCGACTCTTGGAGAGATCACTTCCTGCCGGGCAGCTCTCGGACCCGAGTCCACGGCCTGGCCAGCAGTGCCATCCGGCCCCTGGGCCTCGGTTAAGGCACCAATTAGTGCGAGACGCAGGATGGCTGTTGGGGGTCCACCCCGGGACCCCAGAGGTCATCTTGTCCACTGTTCCCTTCCAGGGCTTGTACCGCCCATAATTGCTTCTGGTAAAAATACTCTCCTTGTGATGCTGGCCTTTCTACTCCTCCTGCTCAAGCCTCCTCGCCCAGGGGGCATCAGGGCTTGCTTGATCTCCTTCGGTGTCGGGGAGCTCACCACTGCCCCTCCCCGGCAGCTCCTGGCTGTGTGCAGGTACCACCAGCTCTGTCTTGGGAAAGCTTGAGGCCCCTCCTGCCCCACAAAGGGCGGCCCCTCCCGGCCCCCAGCCCGTCTCAGACACCGAGCCTCACACCTCCTGGGGCGTGTCCTAGCCCCGGCCGCCCCCCTTCCACATGCCCCCTCCCCGCCCCTTAGATCTCTGCAAAGGTCACACGGCCACCAGGAGCTCCTGGAGCTGACTTCTTGGGTGTCCCGGCTCCTCGGGCTTCACGGATGACAGCCTAAGGGCCAGGACCCAGCTGTATGACAGATCGTCATGTGGGCAGCAGACAAAGCACCTAGCCTGTGTGACACAAGCGAGATATCAAACGCCTCCCGGCGCCTCTTTATTGACTAGAAATGTTGTGCTTCGTGCCCCACCGTCTCCCGCCTAATGGGCCGGACGCAGAGCTGGAGGACAGGCGGACGGCTCTCAGGCAGCCCAGCGAGCTCTAGGCCAGGGGCCCGACGTGGCCTGGGGGGTCCTGCTTCTCCCCAGTGCCAGCGGCCCCCGGACCCACCTGACGGGGGGAGTGTCCCTGTCCCCTGTCCTCCTGGCCCACTTTCCCTTCCCCTCCCGTTGTGGGTCCAGCAGGACACGATTACTCCTCGCAGAGGCCACAGGCAGAGAGGGACTTGCTGAAGGCCGAAATAGGGATGGGAGCGCCCGGCCGGGTCCCCCAACCTGAGGAAGGCTGTGGACCTCGACCCGGACGGACGCACGGGTGCACAGGCTCGCTGCAGCCGCAGGGGTGTGGGGGCCCCGTGGCAGGAAGACACCCCCCCTCCCAGAGGCCAGCGGAGAGCAAGCATCCTGAGGGGGGGCTTCCGGGCGGGGTCCCCGGGGGCCCCAGCGTCTGCCGCCTCCCCACGCCTGGGCCGGGGACACCAGGGCCCCTGTGTCTGTCCCTGTACCGGGCCCTCGGCAGCTGTCCGCTGGCTTCTCCTCGGCTGGCCTGGTACCCCAGGGACCGCACTGAGCCAGAAACGTCTGGTCTCAAAGGAAGCTGGGAGGAAATGCACGTTAAGCTAAATGAAGGGCCGTTTCTTCTTCCAGAATAGCTGGGGCCGTGCGCGGCCGACAAGCCTGGGGCTTGGGAGCCAGTCGAGGCACGCGCAGACGGTAATTAATAAAAATGGGTAATGATAGACCATCTGTCCCAGCCTGTGCTCCGTGGTGGGGCCACGCCGAGCCCTCATTAGGCATTCCTCTGCTGTGTCCCCACAGATGTCGGCGGTGGCCGTGTGGGTCCCGTGGGAAGACGAGGCTGGACAAATTTAGGCAAACAGCATGGAGTGGGCTGGGCCTCCGCTACGGAGCTCACGCAGGGTCAGCCTGAGCAAGACCCACAGACAAGGGACCTCCATCTGTCCTCCTCCCGGGAAGGGCAGACCGCGGCGAGGCGGGCCTGGTCCCCGCTTGCTGCCCGGGTGACCTTGGACAAGCCTGAAACGCTCCTTTGCTCCCCTTGCACCCGATGCGGTCAGGGCACAGCCCCAAGGACAGGGGTCAGGGTGTGCACTTGGCAGCACAGGAATGAGGGTTCAGGTCTCCCCGAGACTTGAATGTGCTCACGCGCAAGGCCTCACGTGCAAGGTCTCGGGCACGTCGCAGAGGCCGCGGCTCACGGAGCCCCCGGAGTTGGAGACGCAGGCGAAGCCCCCAGGACAAAGTCCGCACGCAGCTGGATGGACCTGCCGAGGGAGCCCCGGGTCCCGGAACTTTCCAGAAGGTGCTGGGCAGGGTCCGTCCTCCCTGACGATTCCGGACACCCTATCTGCTCCTGCCACAGCCCCCTCCAGATGAGGCCTGCGGCCCAGAACTGCCCGTGGCCCCAGAGGAGGGTCCATCCAGGGGGCAGACGGGGCTGCACCCCCAGAGAGGCTTGGGGACCCCACATGCCCACAGCTGACGGCCCGGTGGGAGCCAGGTAAGCAAAGAAGGAGACACGGGGAAACGGGGTTTGGCACAGGCAGGGGAAGAGCCCGTGGGGGCCTGGAGCCGGCGGTGGGCTTGATCTCGGGCACTTTGCGGGCACGGGCCAGGGGGCTGGCTGGAGACGCCCACAGCAGCGCTCGGCCTGCCCGGCTCCCCCAGCCGGGGCCGCTCCGGACGACCGGCCAAGAGCCTTCAGAGTGGCGCTCTCTTGCTCGGGCCCGGGTGGCTCAGCCTTGAACGCGGTGGGCAGGCGTGCACAGAGAGGGACACTGAGGCACAGAGCTGAGCGGCCTGCTCAAGGTCATGCGGCATGAGGAGCAGAGTCCGGGTCCCTGCAGGCGGTCCTGGCCTGGAGAGGGAAGGTCCCAGCTCGCCCTACTCCCTCCCGCCCACCGCTGCATTCCCTCCCCGGCCGCACCTGCAGCCTCCCCGTGAGGGCCCCAGGCCCACCCCCATCTTGCCTGTCCCGAGGGACCGCCAGCTGAGCAGGACCTGGCTGCAGGTGTGCAGGGCAGCGGGGACACCTGACCCCAGGCCTCTCTGGTTACAGGTAACCCAAGCCTGGCCTGGTCCGCCCTCCGGGAACCTGAGCCTCCGGGTTTGTCTCCACACAAAGGAGTTCTCAGGACATGGAATCAGAGAGAAATTGTTTGCTCCTGGGGCGGTGATCCTGGCTGAACCATCTCGGGGCCAGAAGGGCCCTGGAGGTCAGAAGGGAAACTGAGGCCCAGGGAGGGGCTAGCCCTCACACGGGGGCGGGGGTTGAGGCCAGCGCGGAGATGGGAGCCTGGCTCTCCTGACCACACCGGGATCCTTTCCACGCGGGGGTCTCCTTGGACCAGAGGCCCCCGTCAGGCGGCCAGACGATCCCTGTCAGTGGAGAGACGGGCCGTGGGGAGTCTGGGAAAGCGACAGAGGGCCCAAGGTCAAGGGGATAGAGAGGAGGTACCTCATTATCACCGTGAATATTCATGTGAGTATATGAATATTCTCTGCTACCACTGGTTTGGGGGAAGCTGAGGGGTGGGGCAGACCCCACCTCTCACCCCTCAGATCAACCTCGGAACCCGCGACGGTGGCCCTGGGCTTTGGAGCCCATCCACCAGCCGACCCAGCGGGGCCCCCTCTCCAAGGATCACCAGGGAGCAGGGGCCAGTGTGGCAGGGACACGTTGCCTCTCCCTGCCGCGAACTTGGGCTCCAGAGCCCAGCTGGTCACAGACACCTGAAGACAGGTCTGACCTCTCCAGGTGACCGGCAAGCAGCCGGGAGGAACTGGGGAGAGGCCGACGCTGCTTGAAACGGGCTCCCCTGGGGGCCCACGGGGAAAGGACATGTCCCACCTGCGGTGGAGGGAACCCAGAGAAGGAAATGGAGGAAGGCTCAGAGAGGGTCAATGACTCACCGAAGCCACACAGCAAAATCAGAGGGAAGCCCAGGGCTGCATCCTGGGGCGGGGAGAGGGGGGTGGGCTGGTGTGCAGGAAGGTGACCTATGAGCTGGCTCCTACCCCAGAACAGGCACGTAGCTCTTGTCAGCAGACCCTCAATCGGTGTTTGTTGAATGAAAAGCTGATCTACAATCCTGTCTATGTTTGTCTCTATTTAAAGATGGGGAACCAGGGTGCCAGGAGTTGGGGGGCTCAGCTGGCTGAGGTTCAAGCTCTTGATTTCAGCTCGGGTCGCGACCTCATGGTTCGTAGGTCTGAGTCCCTCTGCACCATCAGTTCGGAGCCTCCTTGGGACCCTCTCTCTCCCTCTCTCTCTACCCCTCCCCTGCACATGCTCTCTCTCTCTCTTTCAAAATATATACATAAAACTTTAAAAAAAATAAACAAGTAAAGATGGGGAAACTGAGAGTCAGCAATGAAGGGACCCGCCCAGGTACCACTGGTAGGGTGTGGGGGACCAGCAGCCTTTGCGCTGTGGGGAGACGTGTGCAGGCCGGACAGGGGTCTGTGCAGCCTGCCTCCTCTGTGACCTCGGTCCCCCATGAAGCAGAGCTGAGCAGAAGCCTGGGGCCTGGGGAGCGGAGGGGGCGGGGGAGGGGAGGGCCCGGACCTTGGCCCCGAAGCCACCCTCCAGCCCAAGTGCGCGCACACACACGCAGCCCGGTCCGAGTGGGTGACAAGGCAGGCGGGAAGCCGCGTAGATAAGAAATGAAATGAGAAGGCTGACAGTCAGTGGGAAAGAAAAATAATCATAAATGATGGTTTTTATTAAAAAAAAAACTTCACCGGGAAAATGTATGCTCCTTCCAGCAGCCCAGAAAGAGCCCAAAATGTAATAAGGGGGAAGAGAGGAGAAGGAGAACGGAAAATTAAAATCATGAGAGTAGCCCGAGAAGATCTCCTGATTTCTGCTGGGAGCGCACGCACAGAGGGAGCAGGGAGGAGCGCGGGAAGGACAGAGGGAGGAGGGGGAGGGCGCCAGTGTTGTGTGAAGGGATAAACATTATTCTGCAACCAAAATAGCAAAAGCAGTGGCAGGAGGAGGGACAGATAATCTATCACGGAGCAGTGATGGATGTCCCTGCTGCAGCCAGAGGCCGGCGGAGCCCGGGGTCCGAGAGGGTGGGTGGGCGGGCAGGGGGCTGCCTCTGACGGCCCAGGGCAGAGGCCGCAGCCCAGCTGGAGAGATAGTGTCTGTGCCAGAAGGGACCTTGAGGGCGTGTGGAGTCCGATCAGAAGGAGAGAAGGGAAACAGGCCCAGAGAGGGGAGGCCGGCCCCGAAGCCACCCAGCAAGCTAGCGTCAGGGTGAGGCAGCAGCCGGTCCTGCCCCGTCGCCGCGTCCTGTCCTGCGTGGGGAAGCGGCACCCCGGCCCTCAGGGGGGCAGGGCCGCGGATCCAGGCTGGGATTGCTTCCGAGTCTGGAATCGGCCCCCCGAGGGGGCTGCGTCACCTCACAGCCCGGAGCGGAAGGGGTGTGTGTGTGGAGGGCCTGGCCGGGGGTGGGGGTGGGGGGCATGTGTGGCGACGGGAGTTGGGAGGGGCTCCAGCTGGGCTCCCTCCGTGTCCCGCGGGAGAAGAGGACCCCCGGATCTGGACCCCGTGCATCTCCAGCACCGGCGGGCACCTGCCCCGTGTCTGGCCCAGAAACTAACGTCCAGGTCCAGCTGAGCTCGCAGGGTGGCGGGAGGGCCAGGGTGCTCGGGGACCAGGGACTCTGGGCCTCTCCCCACCCTCCCGGGACCTCGGGGGGGGGCTGTGGCTACAGCATCACCACCCTCCCCGACGGGCGCTGTGGGGGCACCGGCCAGCTCCCTGCACCCTGCTCTCTGCCCTGCTCAGCGGCACACCTGAGACCCCATGTGGAACAGGTGGACAAGGAGGGGGCAGCTAGACAGGCCCCCTCTAGAGAGCTCTAAAGCGAATCAAGAGACAGAGAAACCGGACAGAGTAATGAGACCAAGAGAGAGAGATCCCCCCAGAACCCCCAGCTGTCCAGGACCCCCACCTTCCTGGGGCTCCTTCCTCTTGCCGCCTTGGGGCCCCACATCTACATGGGCCCCCCACCTCCCAAGATTTCTAACCCCCTACCCCTAAGAAGCCCAAATCTTGCCTTCCCAGGACCAACATTTTCTAGGATCCCCATCTCCAAACTCCCCAAGACTTGCCCTGTCCCAAGACCCCACCTCCTGAGGACCCCACCTCCCCAGACCCTACCTCCCCAGACCCCGCCTCCCAGACCCCACCTCCCAGACCCCACCTCCCCAGAACTTACCTCCCCCGGAACCCCATCTCCCCAGAACCCCATCTCCCTAGGACCCCTGCTCTCCCAGACCCCCTCCATGCACCTCTGTCCTCCCACCCTGGGGCTCCCTGCCTCCCTGGACCCCTCACCCAGTGCACCCTTCCCACCCCTACCGTCAAGGGCGGGACCTGTGGGGCCCTTTCCCTGCAAAGCCCCTATGCCTCCTACCTCCTTTGCTCTGAAATTAAAGGTGATCTCAACCCCCTTCAGGAAGGTTCGGTAGCAAACACCACTTGGCCTTCTTGTCGCTTCGACCAGAGCCGGGAGACTTTGCTTTCTGCACAGCAGGGGAGTGGCCGCAGCAGCTTTCGAGCTCTGGGCGCTGGACACGGCCCCGCCCCGGGTCCCCTCTGTCTGCAGCAGGAGAAAGGGCATGGGGTTGGGGTCCCAGCGCCTGCTACGCCGGAGAAACGGGGAGCAGAATGGGCCTCTTGGGTGGTCATGGAGCCAGCACCCGCCTGCCTGGGGGAGCCATGACCATGTTCAGCCCTGGGGAAGGAAGATCTACCCTACACACCCCACTGTGGCCATCCTGGGTGTACGTGACCCCCTGACAGGGGGGTGCAGGGCAGCACCCCACCTCCCCAGCCGCCTGTGGGACGGGGGCTGGGGGCGGTCACGAGGCACTTCATTCCTTCAGGCCCGTGAGGCTGTTCCCGTGGGGTCTGCAGGCAGCTGGGCGCTAGGAACCGGGAAGGGCCTGCTTGTCCGAGGAGCTTTGCAGGGGAGGGGGGCAGGAGAAGGGGGCTGAGGGGTTCAGAGTGGAGGTTTGGGCTTCCCGAAGGTGGATTTCTATGCTGCTGAGTTTTGCCTCTGAAATTGGCAAAGGCTTTCTTGGTCCCAGGGGACCGGAAGGGAAGGAGGGAAGGGATGGGAGCCAGGCCAGAAAGGGGGGAAAGGGGGGGCGGGGCGCCTGGCCCCGAGGGGCTGAGGGCTCTCTCGGGCCCAGCTGGCCCGACTCCAGGGGTCCCCTGCACCCAGGACACCAGGGAGAACCCGGTGATCAGGCCAGCGGCTAGGAGGGCCTCTGCTCCCAGGCTCCTGAGCTTTGAGCTCTGCTCCTCTGAGGGATTTTTCATCAGATGCAAATGATTTCCTGCAGGGGAGGCAGCAAAGCCTCCTTCCACCCGAGCACCCCTGGCCCCAGGTCTCCAACTGCCCCCAGGGCTCTACGGAGCCAGCCCCAGATTGGGGGCCACCCCGGGGCCAGCCCCCACCCTGGGCCCCATCGGGAGGAGGGGTGGTGATGATGGAGGGCAGACAGGAAAGCTGGCCTGAGGTGGGGAAGGGCTTCCTTCCTGATCAGAGGGGGGACAGCCCTCGGCCGCCCCCACCCCGGCCCCAGGGCCCCTCCCTGTGACACCAAGCCCCCCCATCCCTCACATCCCCGAGGGTCGATTAAGATGTCTGGAGTTGATTAGATTCTGACACTGATGAAATCCAGAGGTAATTAGCAGAGGAAAAAAAGTTTTGATTAGTCCTCAGCATAATTCCCTGCAATTATTCAAAGTTCATGCCTGCAGGGGGTGGAATATCTCCAGGAATATTTATTTATATCAGGATTTTTTTCATCAACTTTGTGAAGCTAGTTAATCACCAGGCCTGAACTTGTTAACTCGGAGGCTTGATGGGGCCGAGCTGGGCCGGGGGGCCCCCGGGGCCCCCGTCACCCTCGGAAGAGAGAGTGGGGACCCCCCCCCCAGCACATGGCTTGGGGCACGCCTGCCAGTTTGCTGGGTTTGTTGTCACCATCTCACTCACACAGGGTCTCGGCCATCAGATCCACGTGCCCAGCTCTGGAGCCACCGTTGCCCCAGCGCACACACAGACCCCACCACGGGGCCCTTGCCGGGCCGTGTGTCCCCCAGGTGGTCAAGGAGACCCTTACCTGTGGCGGAAAGCCCAGGCCAGGCAAGGCTTCGTAGGCCCTGCTGCCGGACTAGAGGTGAAGGGTGACGTCTGAGGCCCTGCTTCCTGCCCTGGGCCCTGGAGCCACCTCGCAGGGCACCGTGCACCTGGAAGACAGATGTTTCAGAAAAGCCCCGGGGCAGGTTCGGGGACATCCTCTGGGGCTCCGGCTGGCCAGCTCACAGCCACATTCAGCGACTGTGAGCTCAGAGTGACGGCTTGGGTACTGGTCCACGTCACTGTTTCCCGGATCACCCGGCTGGGACCTCCCGAAAGGACAATCGTGGAGGAGGTGAAGGAGGGAGGGAGGGAGTCTGGTAACGACCCGGAAACCCAGCGTTGAAGGAAAAGGGGTTTGACTGTCAGAAAAGCGCCTCAGCCTCTGATGAAGGGGAATGAGGCCAGGGCCGCCCCCCACCCCGCTCCCAGGCAGCCATGGGGTCGCCCCCCGCCCCCCACTCCTCAAGTCCACGAGCTCAGGCCTTCTCTATGTCCGGTCGCCTCGGGAACCGCAGCACGTGGAAAGCTAACACGGGGTGTCTCAGTCCCATCTGTCTGCAGAGGCCGGAGGGCAGAGCCCCGGGCAGGGCTGGTCCCCTTGGGGAGCTGTGGGCTGGGTGAATCCGGGGTCCTTTCTGCCGCAGAGCCCAGGGTCCACGCGTGTGCCGACCGTGGTTCTAAAAAAGGCCACAATGCCACTTTCCCATCCAGCCAGGCCTTCCAGAACCCGGCCACTGCCCTGCTGAGAGGCGGAGTCTGTCCCCGCCTGCATTTGGGGGTATCTGCCACGTGGCATGGCCACGACAGGCTCTGTGATTTCTGAGGCTGGGTCACACAGGCCGATACAATTGCCACCTGGCTGTCTCGGGGACACCTGCTGCGGGAACCCCGATGCTTATTCTTTGGAAGCCCAGGCCCCGCGGAGAGGCCCACGGGCAGCCCAGCCTGAGTGCGTCCCGGGGAACCTGCCCCATCCCGTGCCTTCCGGCTCGTGCCCAGCCCTGCCGGCGTGGCAGATTCGAGAGCGGAATGAACCATGGTTTCAAGCCACCGAGTCTGGGCCGTCAGCACGTGGACCCCGCTGGCAGCCACCCTGCCCCCCCCCCCCCGCCCCCCAGCCCGGCCAGAGCGGCTCTGGGGAGGACGCAAGGCCACGACCGCTCTGCCTCCTTTTGGGCAGCAGAGAGACTTCTGTCCTCACTGAGAACTGAGCGCCAGCCCTCCCTCCTCACCCCTGTCAAGGCTGCCTGGAAGACATGGGCCTCAGCGTCAGGTGACTCTCTTTTCGGATTAATTTAGCCCGAACCAGCACGAGCTCTCAGGCAGACGCTGCCAGCTAGGTTCTAATGCTGAGCTTTATTAGCTGGGTGGTTCGGGGAGGGGCATCTGTGACCAGTCTGCCCGGTTAACGCTGCCCTAATCCAGCCAAGAGGGAAGCTTGGAAACTCCCCCTCTTTCCCCGAGAAGGCGGTTCAGCAGCAAAGTGTGGGCTCCTCCGAGAAGGGGGGAGCACAACAGAAGGAGGCACCGGGCGCCCGGCAGGGGCAGTGAGAGGCCTGGCTTGCTGGGTCCAGCGTGGACAGGCCGAGCGAGGCTGACCTCCCCAGGGGCCTTCTCAGGTCTGGCCCTGCCTGGCCCTCAGAGCCTCAACCTCTCCCAGGCAGGCCTCCCGCCTCCAGGACTCCCCTAGACGCCTCCCCCAGACAGGCTGGCCGCACAGCAGCACAAAAGGTCAGCGGACATGGTCTCTGTTTCCCGCTCCGCCACCAGGCCCGGCCCTGAATTGCACAGACGCTCTGGGGGCTGAGTCCTGGGCCGGGTGCTGGTATGCAGAGTGGGGGGAACACATGGGGACGTGGCACCTGCAGGCGGATGTCTTGCGGGCCAGGCTTCCCAGACCCTCCGTAACAGGCGTCGCTGCATTTTCGAGTCCTCTGCACACCTTGCTCCTGGCTGACCCAGAAGTGACCCCCTTCATTCTTGGCTCTGGCCTTACTCTTTGGGGCTGGGGTTGGACCTCTCTTCCGGGAGGCCTTCCTGGGCCCCACCAGCCCCAGAGGCCCAGCTCAGGGCATAACAATGACCACAGTGACTCACAAAGCCCCCACCTCAGCCCCTTTGCGGGGAAAACGGGAACGTCTCAGGAGCCCATGAGCTAAATGTGTGCAAAACTCTGCCGTAGACGGAAGTTCTTTGGAAATGTCAAAGTGCTTTGAGATCCAGAAAGCACGTCACTAACCACGGCAGCCAACCTCCAAGATGGCCTCCAGAGACCCTCCCTGCTGGTATTTCCAGCCTCATACAGCCTCTTCCGACTCCAAGTGGCCTGGGCGATGACAGGATAGTGTGGAAAAGGCAGAGGGTGACTTCCCAGCGAGGCCACAAGAGGTAGGGACTTCCTCCTTGTGCCCGTGGGCCACCCATCCTGTCATGGAGATGCTCAAGCAGCCCATGGACACGGCCAGGTGAGAGGAGCTGGGGCCCAGCCAGCAGTGGCTGGTACTGATGCATGGGCCGCCTTGGAGGAGGGGATCCTCTGCCCCAGGTGAGCCTTCAGATGACACAGCCTCCCGAGAGACCCTGAGGGACCACCCAGCTCAGCCACTACCAACTAACTGGCCCCAGAAATTACGTGAGGTAACACACGCCGTACTAACTCACTAAACTGTGGGGTGATTTGTTACACGGCCGTAGCTAACTAGCACACAAGCCGATCGCTTTGTAAACCAAAAATAACGCTAATAGCAATGGTGACGTGTCCTTGTAGGAGCCGTGGCTGGGGGCGCCTCCCGTGGGGGCCACCGTGATGGTGTCAGGTGGGGGCTTCCCTATGAACACAGGGCGCCAGCCTGGGTCTCAAGCACCAGCAGCCCCCAAACTTACTTGGATTTCCCTTCAGCCGCCTTCCCAGAGCAGGGGCCAGATGAGGGGCTCGGAAGCCCCCTCCCTGCCTCCCCCCGATCCAATCATTGCCCCTGTTTGGACAGGGAAAAGGCCCTCACTGGTTTTCCCCAGTCCGCAGCTTATACCAATAAAGTCTGTGTTCTCACTCAAAAACCCTTTCTTTCTCAGAAAGCTCTGCTCTCGCAAAAGAAATCCTCTGCGCTTTCAGAATATTGCCTCTGCTGTGAGTTTTTAAAAATTCATCCAGAAAGTCAATTGATTTCTTTGTTCTAGCTGTGTCTGCCTCCCCCGCGAGGCAGCTGGGGCCCAGATTCAATGGGCAGAGGCCACAGAGCAACAAGAAAACTGTGGAAAAGATAAAAACGTCTGTTATTAACTCCAAACTCTATGGTGCTCCGGCAGTACCCAGGCTGCTCCGGAGGTCAGGGCCAACCCCAGGAATCCCAGTGCTGGTGGAGCCAGGGCGGACGGGGCTCCCGCCCCCGCTTCACCTCCAGCTTGGAGGCCACCCTCTGGGATATCAGCCCTACCCAGTGACACACTGTGCGCAGCCCAGCTGGGGGCACGGGTGTGGGCTGTAAACAGCCCCCGGGGTGTACAGGTGAGGTGGGAGGTCCAGGCAGAGCTCCAACAGCAGTGGCCAGAGCAGGGCATCAGGTCTGATGAGGATGTCAGCTCAGGGGCTTCCATACCATGGGCCTCTGCCCTGCCCCACCCAGGGAAAGATAAGCCTCAGGCTTCTGGAGACACCTTCCCTGCCCCCAGGGCATGAGTGGCCCCCACTTCTTCCTCGGGGTCCTGCAGATCCAGAGGTCAGCAGGAGACTCCCACTACATAGAAAGTGAGGGACACCCTCTGGATGCCATGTTAATGTCGCTACGGTCAATAGAGGCCGTCTCTGGAACGTCCACTGTACTTGCCCTGTGATAGGGATCTCAGTTCCTGGGATCCGGCTCAAACAGGGGCAAGTGGCAATCTGTGTCTATCCCAGAGTCAATGGGCATGAGACCCTGTCTCTGACTTGGCCCTTGTGAAACCAGTGTAACCCTGTCAGCCTAAAGTTTTGGTTGTCCTTGCATAGAAGTCAAGGAAAACCAGAGTGTAAAGGGCCCTAGGAGAGCAATTCATTCAAAAGTCTCATTTAAACACAGGGGAACTTGGGTTCTATAAGGCATTCCTGTACCTCAGTGTCCAGCATGGTTTGTGATCAGAAGGGGATGGGTAGATGGACGGGAAGATGGGCAGGAGATGGAAGGATGTAGGTGGATGGATGGATAGATGATGAATGGATGGATGGATGGAAGGTGGGTGGATGGATGGATGGATGGATAAATGGATGGATAGATGGATGGATGGATGGATGGATGGATGGATAAATGGATGGATGGATGGATGAATGGATGGATGGATGGATGAATGGATGGATGGATGGATGAATGGATGGATGAATGGATGGGAACTCATAGCATTAGACATCTCCACTAACATCCTGATTTTAGTCCAAAATACAAAGGACTTCTGGGGCACCTGGTGGGCTCAGTCGGTTAAGCGTCTGACTTCAGCTCGGGTCATGATCTCACCGTTTGTAGATTCAAGCCCCATGTCGGGCTCTGTGCTGAAAGTTTGGAGCCTGGAGCCTACTTCAGATTCTGTGTCTCCCTCTCTCTCTCTGCCCCTTCCCCACTCATGCTCTGTCTCTCTCTCAAAACTAAATAAACATTTAAAAATTTCAATAAAAAAATATACAACGGGCTTATATGGAAATACAATCAAAGCCTGAGGGAAACCTCTTCCATGCACCTGACCCAGCTGAGCTCTTTGTGGACTGCAGAGAAAAAGCGATGGCCCCCAGTTCCAAGACACCCGGTGGGTAATGGAACGAGCCCAGTGTCTCTGTTTGGGGGAAGACGAATGTGAGTGAACAGGTCAGACAGTGGACACGGCAGTGGAGGGATCACCTCAGGGAAATGCAGGAGAAGCTCCTGGAAAGATCAGCGTGCCAGAGAGGACAGAATCAACTGCCAACTATTGCAGATCGGAGCAAGACTGTGCCAGATTTTGCTGTGCCAAAAATGGTTGAAAAAGAACAGAGGTGGAGCATAACAGGATGTGATTACCAGACCAATTATAAAACTGTGGGAATCAAGACCGTGCGGTATCGGCATGTATACAGACAAACAGATGAATGGGACAGAACAGAGTCCGGAAAAAGATGCACACAAAAAGGGACAACAAATTTTTGACAAGAGGCAAAGGCAATTTGGTGGAGAAAAGATGGTCTTTTCATCCTATGGTGGTGGAACACTTTGGCTATCCATATGTCAGAAAAACGAGCTTTGATCCATAACTTACATTCTATACAAAATGTAATTCAAAATCGTTCATAGACCTAGCGGCACCCGGGTGGCTCAGTTGGTTGACCATCCAACTCTTGATTTCAGCTCAGCTCATGATCCCAGGGTCATGAGACTGAGCCACGCGTTGGGCTCTATGCTGAGTGTGGAGCCTGCTTCAGAGTCTCTTTCTCCCTCCCTCTGTCCCTTTCCCCGACTCGTTCTCTCTCTCTCTCAATATATATATACATATGTATATGTATGTGTATATATATATATATATATATATACACAAAAATAAATAAATAAACAAAATGACTCATAGATCTAACTGTAAAAATCCAGAATTATAAAAGTTCTAGCAGAAAACATAGGAGAAAATCTTTGTCTTTGCTTAGATGAAATTGTTTAGCCACAACATCAAAAGAACAATCCATAAAATAAACATAAATAAACATTAATAAGCTGGACATCGTCAAATGAGAGCTTCCTGCTCTCTAAAAGTCTCAGACAAGGAGAAAATATTTCCAAACCATATATGTGACAAAGGATTTGACAAAATATGTCAAAAACATTCAATGTTCCACAGTAAGAAAACAAACAGCTCAGTTGAAAAAAATGGACAAAAGATATGAACAGATATGTCACAAAAGAAGATACACAAATGGCAAATAAGGACCTAAAAAGGTGCCCAAGGTCGATAGTCCTGGAGAAATACAAATCAAAACCACATTGAGATACTTCTAAGCACTTAATAGAATGGCTAAAAGTTACAAGACCAACCATATCCAGTACTGCTGAAGGTTTAGACCAACCAGAACCTTTAAATGCTGCTGTTGGAAATACAAAATGTTTTAACCACTTCAGAAAATCGTTTGTTAAAAATAATTTCTTAACAGTTGGAAGTTTAAGGGATGCCTGGGTGGCTCAGTCGGTTAAGCATCCGACTTTGGCTCAGGTCATGATCTCGCAGTTTGTGGGTTCGAGCCCCATGTCAGGCTCTGTGCTAACAGCTCAGAGCCTGGAGCCTGCTTCAGATTCAGTGCCCCTCCCCAACTGCTCGGTCTCTCTCTCTCTCTCTGTGTCTCTCTCTCTCTGGGTAAATGGACATATAATAGTGACATATCCATTCAACGGAATAACACTCAGCAACAAAAAGGAATAAGCTATCAATATGCATGACATCATGAATGAATCTCAAGATTCAAAGATGCTAAGTAGACCTATCTGTGTTCCAAGTGACACGACCTTGTACATAGAAAATCCTAAGGAATCCATACACACAGAATGCATGTTAGAGCCAATAAACAAGTTCAGCAAAGTTGCAGGACACAGGATCAACACACAAAAATCAGCTGTATGTCTATACACTAACCACGAGCAGTCTGAAAAGGAAATTAAGAAAACAATTCCAAATAAAGAATCAAGAATAAAATACCTAAGAATGAACTGAACCAAGGTGGTACAGACAGGTGCACTGAAATCCACAAAGCATTGCTCCAGGGAAGTAAAGGAGTCCTGAGCAGGTACAGATACAGCCACATGCACGGGTCGGAGAACTTGCTAATATTATGATAGTAATCTCCAAACAAACTCAATGCAGCTCCCATCAACACTCCAATTGCCTTTTTGCAGAAATGGACGGCAAATCCTCAGATTCGCACGGAATTGTGAAGGGACCCTAAATAGCCAAAACAGTCTTGAAAAAGAACAAAGTTAGGGGGACTCGACTCATACCTGTCAGTCTCAAAACTTACTCCAAAGCTACAGTCATCAAACAGTGTGGCACTGATCTAAAAAGAGACAATGATCGGGGCGCCTGGGTGGCTCAGTCGGTTAAGCGTCCGACTTCGGCTCAGGTCATGATCTCACGGTCTGTGAGTTTGAGCCCCGCGTCAGGCTCTGTGCTGACAGCTCAGAGCCTGGAGCCTGTTTCAGATTCTGTGTCTCCCTCTCTCTCTGCCCCTCCCCTGTTCACGCTCTGTCTCTCTCTGTCTCGAAAATAAATAAACGTTAAAAAAAAATTAAAAAAAAAAAAGAGAGACAATGATCAGCGAGACTGGGAAAAACCCATATGTCTGAGGCCAACTGATCTTCTAGAAGCAAGCCAGGACTACTCCATGGGGAATAAATATTCTCTTCTACAAAAGGCACCAGGACAACGAAAGTCAAGCTGGATCCCTACCTCACACCATATAAAAAATTAACTCAAAATAAACTTATAAAAGCTAAATAGAACAGCTAAAACTTTAAAGCTCTCAGAAGAAGAGACAGAGGCAAATTTTTATGATCTCGCGTTCGACAACGGTTTCTTCCATCCGACACCAAGACGGCAAACAACAAAAGGAAAAATACGTACATTGGCCCTCATCACACTGTAAAAACTTTTGTGCATCAGAGGACCCCAACCAGGACAGTGAAAAGACAACCCACAGGCTGGGACAAAATAGTTGCAAAACATGTGTCCGGTAAGGGTCTAGCACCCAGAACATATAGAGAACTCTCCCAGCTCAAGAACAAAAAGACAGCTTGATTTTGACCTTGACAACACGATGCTGAATGTAAGAAGCCACACGTGGAAGGCTACATAATGGTAAGAGCCCATTTACATGAAATATAAATTTGCCTAAAATCCTGAAAAGACTTCAAAGGCTACACCGTACAGGATCCCCCTTACATGATGTCCTAGGAAAGGCAGAACTATTAACACGCGGGACGGGTCCCTGACTACAGGGGCTGGAGGGACAGCAGGAGGGACCTTGGCTGCGTTTGTCAAACTCAGAGGAATCTACACGCTGCACGAGAGCTCAGACACCTGGGGGGTCGCAGGCAGGAGGGGCCCCGGCAGGTGGCCACCCATCTACACTCCAGGGGCTCATGGAGCATCACGGAGGCCAAGACTAGTTTCTAAAAGTGGCCCCAGCATGACTTCTGGTCTCACGTGGTCTTCTGGATGAGTGTCCTTCCCCCCGAGAAGTGTGTCCACGCCGGTCCTGTGGAATCTGCCGGCAGAGTGCAGGGACACAGCCCACGGACCCCCACCCCCACCCCGGCTAGGGGCAGGCAAAGACGCGCCCCCGTGGGCAAGCGGTAGAAAGGGACCCGGGCAGGGAAAAGAGACACGGAAAGCGGAGGCCAGCTGTCCAGGGACAGCCTCTCGGGGAAGGTGATGGAGGGTGACAGCTTCAAGGGGCGTGAGGCTGGGGACCGGCCGCAGCAGGGGCTCCAGGTGCAGGCAGCAGGGGGCAGCCCTGAGCCGGGAGCAGGGCCAGGGGCAGCAGACAGGCCAGCGGGGGGCTCGGGGGGCTGAGCGCGAGGCACCTGCAGTGTTTGAGCAGGACCTGAAAGGAGCCAGGGTCCCCAGGGCCTCGGGTTTCTGTTTCCTAAAAAAAACTAGAAATGGGGCACCTGGGGGCTCAGTCAGTTCAGCGTCCGACTTCGGGTCAGGTCATGGTCTCGAGGTTTGTGGGTTCGAGTCCCATGTCGGGCTCTGTGCTGACAGCTCGGAGCCTGGAGCCTGCTTGGGATTCTGTGTCTCCCTCTCTCCCTGCCCCTCCCCCTCTCACGCTCTGTCTCTCTGTCTCTCTCTCTCAAAAATAAACAGTAAAAAAAAAAAAAAGAAAAAAAAATTTTTTAAAGCTAGAAATTAGATTTTAATGTATAATGTCTCCCGTTTTTAATCTTGGCAGTTAATTCTAATTTAAAAACAAAAGTGTGCTTTTCAAAGGGCACGTCTGGGCACCGTTTGGGACCTCTGGTGACCTCAGCAGCCTCCCATCACCCGAGCCCGCATCAAATCCTCTCAAGGTCAGAAGGAGACGCCTAATGCCCAGGGGCTCAGCAGGCTGGCCTCTCACCTAATCTCCGGGGAGGCTGAGAGGGACGCGCCAGGCCCACGCCGAGCCCAGCGCAGGCCACACACGGGCCCTTCTGTGCTCGGCGCCCTGCTGGCCCCCGGGGAGGGGCTGCTGTTCACCTCTCCCCACCCAGGCTCAACACCCCCAACACACACACACAAGCCGCCCCGGGATCCCGTTATCCGTTATCCCCCTGCCCCCCCCACCCCCAGCCCTGGGCCAAGGCTCTCGGGCTTCAGATCCACTCACAGGCCCAGGAGAGAGCAGGTGGGGAGACAGGCTGGGCAGGGCCCCCCGCCCCTTCCCAGGCGCCACATGCTGGACCGGCCTGAAGCCTACCTACCCTTCCTTCCCGCCTCGGAGGGGACTGGTCTTTCCTGGAGACTTAAGCCCAAGCTCTGGACAAAACGAGAAGACCCAGGAGAAGCAAAAGATGGACGCTGTGCAGAGCCACCTCTGGCCCCCGAGCTGAGGACAATTTCTGATTCCCTGTGACCCTGCTGCCGGGAGGCCCCGGGACACCCCTTCCCCCGGGGGGGGCGGGAACGTGGCCTCAGTCCGCCTGAGCCCCTCGCTTCTCCTTACAGACTTGGGTCTGAGTTCTCAAATGTGCGCTTGTGAGTGGCTGGCTCTCCGTGCCACCTGCCAGGGGACATCGTGCTGCTGGCCCTTGGGCATGGTCCCCAGTCCTCAAAGGCCCCCCAAGGCCTCCTCGTGCCTGTGGCCACATGGCCTCCAGTGGCTCTCTCTGCTCCTTCTCCTCCACTTGCCGGCTGGGGACAGCGGGCCAGCCCCCACCGTGCCGGCAGGAGGGACCCCAGGCGGTGCCCCAACCCCCACTGGCCTGCACCTCCCCCCGCGCCTCCCCCCTCCAGACCCGCATCACCCCGTGCACTGTGCACGTGCTCCCCCAGCCCCAGAGCCCCCCCCCCCCGGGGCTCAGAGCAGGTGACGGGGGCCCAGCCCTCTCTGCTCCAGACCCACCACCCTTACACTCCACCCCCACATTACTCCTCCCTGCACCCCGCCCCCCAGGGCTGAGCTGTGTCCTCCCCGAGTTCGCAGGTTGAGTCCCAGCCCCAGTGTCTCAGCATGGAGAGGCAAGGAGGGTGTACTAGATCACGAGGGTGATCTGAGAGGAGGAGATCAGGACGCAGACACGCACAGGGCGACGACCGCATGAGGACACGGGGAGAACACGGCATGCACACGGCCACGGAGAGAGGCCCCAGCAGAAGCCAGCCCTGCCCGCGCCTGGGTCTCGCGCTTCAGCCTCCAGGACGTGAGAAAATTAATTTCTGTGTTGAAGCCACCCCATCCGTGGTGGTCCGTTACGGCAGTCCCGGGGCTGACACCCCCATCCCAAGGCTCCAGGACTCCTGCCCTAGGCACCTGCTGGGCGGCCCCCGATTGCTGCCGAGCCAGGCCAGCGCCCCAGGCCGCTGAGGTGTGAGGCCTGGAAGCTGAGTGAACGGGGGCCTCGCCAGAGGTCTCCACGTGTCCCCTTCCCACCGGTAGGGCCAGCTGTCCTGCGGGGGTGGGGGGGAGCCCACTGAAAACCCAGGGTCCCGGGGCTGGTCCTCACTCTGCTGACTAGAGCGAGCCCTGGCCCCATGCCTCAAAGCTTTTCGGGGGGCGAGGAAGCTTATATCGGAGAACGGGGACAACGGAACCCAAGTGTTGCCTGTCCCTTCCGAAAGTCAGGCTGCGCTCCCCGCTTAACGCTGTTTAGTATCCCGCACGCCCGTCCCCCCCTTCCCCGGAATCACCCACCTGCCACCTCTTCCCGGCATCCCCCCCACTGACAACTGGTGTGGCCTCCTCACTGCTCTCTGCTTGTAGCTTCCCGGGCTCCTCCCCCGGGGCCGCCAGAAACTCAGATCACCCCATTTATCACGAGGAGGCAGGGAGCCGACCAGACCGAGAGCGAGCAGGAGGGCCGCACGGAGAGGCGCACCCGGGGCCGGCGGGGGCGGCCACGCCATCGGGAAGGGAAAGATGGATGGTGTAATAACTGTGTCGGGGGAACCTGGGGAACCTGGCGAACCGGCTGGGGAGGACTAAACGAGATCCCTACCTCGTGCCGTTACAGAACTCGTCCCGGGGGGCAAGAGACCTCAACGTGCAGGCAAACCTGTCGACGACCTCTGAGCAGGGCAGGTTTCTGAAACACACACGGAACACACAAGTCATGCCGGGGAAGATCGATCAACGCAACTAGAGCAAAATTAGAAAAGTCTGTGTGACAAAACACGCCACAAAGGAGGCACACGGACAGCGGCGGATACGCAGAAGAGATCACAACACACACCCGCGAACACAGCGTTAACACGGGCGCGGCTGGAGGGCTCCTCCACGTCAGCAAGAGAGAGGAGCCCTCGGCGAGCCCAGGAGGGAGGGGACCCGTCCCGCGCTCACGATCGATGGGAAAATGCAAATTAAAGCCCCCACGAGAGGCCTCTTCACATCCACCAGGGCCCCTTGAAGACACTCGGGGCCCGGGGACGGAACCCCGCTCTATCGGGACCCTCCTGACCCCTGGAGGCTGCGGGGTGCCTGCAACCCCAGCGTGTTCCAGGTCACGAGCCTCGAGTTGGCGGGAGGAGAAGGGAGGCAGTGCGGCACCCACATGCCCGGCATCTGGGGGGTTGGAGCCTGCAGTGGGGGAGGGTCTCGGGCACTGACAGGGGATGGGGGTTGCGGGGGGGGGGGGGGCGGGGCGGGGCAGGGAGGACACAGTCAGGTGGGGAGGGACCGAGCCTGGCTCCACATCCGCCCCGACCCCACTGCCCCCCAGGCCGGCCGGGGCACCGCCCCTCCCGCCTGAGGCCTGAGGCCAGGGCCTCAGATCCACTGTCCACACTTCAGATCTGCTCACGCTGATTGTGCCCACAACAGCTGGATGTTCACTCCCTCTGGGCAAGGGCGCCAGCTTCCCCGGAGGCTCGGGCCCCAGCCCTTGACCTCTCCCCGGTCTGACCTCCCCTCCAACCCAGAAGCAACCCCCAATGGGCTCTGGCTTGAAAGCAGCCCCCAGTCCCCTTCCCTCCAGCCAGTGGCCGACACCCTGGCTCTCTCCGGGTCACTCTGGTGGCCTCTCGCTGATCCCCCACCCCCACCCCTCTCCCCGCCTTCCGCCCTCCAGGGAGACGTCAGCTCAATCTTTCATGACACAGATCGCGTCACTCCCCAGCTCAAACCCCCAGCGGCTTCTCACCGCGCTCCCTACCCTGGCCCACGTACAAGGCGCTAACGACTTTGGCTTCCTTTTTCCGCCTCCCTGCCCTCGGTTCGCCACGCTCCAGTGAGCACCACGCAGGCCACCTCTGGGACCCACACCACATCTGCTTCCACCCCAGGGCCTTTGCACCGGCTGTGTCTTCTGCCCGGAACGCTCTTCTCCCGGATGTGCCGTTCTTGTGAGGGCGCGGCCCTGACCATCCCGTTAAGTCACCTCCTATCGCGGGCGCCGCGTTGGGCCGTCGTCGGAGCACGTCCCGCTGCCCGGAACGATCTCTGTTGTTGGTTTCCTCGTCGCCCGCCTGTCTCTCCCGGCAGATAGTGCCGGGCGCGCAGCACAGACTCAGAGCACAGCCAGTGAATGAAGCAACCGTCTCAGCAGCTCCACCCACCGGAAGCGGCCACCGCCCTACAAACCTCACTCCTCGGTTTCGGCAGGGCCAGAGACGAATGGCCTCCGGAACGAAGGTTTGGGTGACCCCACCCAGCTGCATGGGACAAGGCCGCCCTAACAGCCTCATTTCAGCCCAAGGGCCCTGCCTCCAGACACGGTCACTTGTGAGGGACTGGGCATTAGGACTTTGACACACGGATTGGGGAGGGGACGCGATTCAGCCCCTAACAGCGGGCCCGTGTCAGCTGGCTCAGAGCAAGCACCTGGCCAAGCTGGACGAGTCCTTGTCCATCCAGCGGGAGCCGCAGACCTGGTCTGGGGGCAGACGGCGTGGTGCGTCGGGCTCTGGGCGCCGCGGGGCCGGGACCGTGTCCCCTCCTGTCCCCCAGGCCAACGAGAGACCACCTGCTGACGAAGCCCACCTCGAGGACCTGTGTCTCTCCCGCCGTAGAGCCCAGGGCAGACCAGATGGCCCCTGGGGACCAAGTCTGGTGCGAATGTAGCCTCTGGGACCGTCTCCTAGCCCAGACCATCGCCCCTCACCCCGCTCCCCGGCAGAAAGGACCCTCGTGCCGAGATCCACACTGACCGGCAGGTCATCCGCCAAGCCCCCCTTCCCCGGCTGGCCGTGCTCCACACCCACCCCTGCGGTGCCCGAGTAACCCAGCCCCTGCCTGGCGAAGCCCCGTTACAGCTCGTCGGCGCATGGCAGGTGCCCCGCACAGCCCAGCTCCCGCGGCTCGGACAACTGGTGGAGCCGCCTGACCGGATCTGAGACACCCCTAATTGGGTTCCTGACGCCTGGGAAGCTGACGACGCACTCGGCTCGGTGGTAATTGGCACGGCGCCCCTGACGGGGCTACGTGAGGCAACTCTGGTGTTTGGCCATCATCAGCCGCACTGTGAGGCCCCAGTGGCCGGTCCCAACCCCCCGGGACCACCGCCCCAGACCCTGCTCCACACACCTCCCCGTCTTCCTCCTGCCGGCTGGGCCCGAGGCGGCTCTGGGGGCTGGCCCGTCCCCTCCCTCCGGGGACTGACCCGTCCCCTCTCAGACCCCCACCCTCCCTCCAGGGGCTGGCCCGTCCCCTCTCAGGCCCCCACCCTCCCTCCGGGGGCTGGCCCGTCCCCTCTCAGGCCCCCACCCTCCCTCCGGGGGCTGGCCCGTCCCCTCTCAGGCCCCCACCCTCCCTCCGGGGCCTGGCCCGTCCCCTCTCAGGCCCCCACCCTCCTTCCGGGGGCTGGCCCGTCCCCTCTCAGGCCCCCACCCTCCTTCCAGGGGCTGGCCCGTCCCCTCTCAGGCCCCCACCCTCCCTCCGGGGGGCTGGCCCGTCCCTTCTCAGGCCCCCACCCTCCCTCCGGGGGGCTGGCCCGTCCCCTCTCAGGCCCCCACCCTCTCAGACCCCCACCCTCCCTCCGGGGGCTGGCCTGTCCCCTCTCAGACCCCCACCCTCCTTCCAGGGGCTGGCCCATCCCCTCTCAGGCCCCCACCCTCCCTCCAGGGGCTGGCCTGTCCCCTCTCAGACCCCCACCCTCCCTCCGGGGGGCTTGCCCGTCCCCTCTCAGGCCCCCACCCTCCCTCTGGGGGCTGGCCCGTCCCCTCCCTCCGGGGACTGACCCGTCCCCTCTCAGACCCCCACCCTCCCTCCTGGGGCTGGCCCGTCCCCTCTCAGGCCCCCACCCTCCTTCCAGGGGCTGGCCCGTCCCCTCTCAGGCCCCCACCCTCCCTCCGGGGGCTGGCCCGTCCCCTCTCAGGCCCCCATCCTCCCTCCGGGGGCTGGCCCGTCCCCTCTCAGGCCCCCATCCTCCCTCCGGGGGCTGGCCCGTCCCCTCTCAGGCCCCCACCCTCCCTCCGGGGGCTGGCCCGTCCCCTCTCAGGCCCCCACCCTCCCTCCAGGGGCTGGCCCGTCCCTTCTCAGGCCCCCACCCTCCCTCCGGGGGGCTGGCCCGTCCCCTCTCAGGCCCCCACCCTCTCAGACCCCCACCCTCCCTCCGGGGGCTGGCCTGTCCCCTCTCAGACCCCCACCCTCCTTCCAGGGGCTGGCCCATCTCCTCTCAGGCCCCCACCCTCCTTCCAGGGGCTGGCCCGTCCCCTCTGAGGCCCCCACCCTCCCTCCGGGGGCTGGCCCGTCCCCTCTCAGGCCCCCACCCTCCCTCTGGGGGCTGACCCGTCCCCTCTCAGGCCCCCACCCTCAGGGCTCATCAAGCTCCCTGGCGCAGAGGGGCCTCTCCCCTCCCTGGTCACCAGCGTCTGCTTCCTGGGGCGTCCGAGGGGTCTCATCAAGGGTCGGGAAAAGCCACCCAGAGCATTAGACCACCTCCATCTGAGATGAGCGGCCGCCTCCTCTAAGCCGACCACTCTCAGCCTCACTCTCCTTGTGTGCAAAACGGGGTACACCACTGGCTCAGCCCTCCTCCCAGAGGCTCTCTGGCGGGGGACACTCCGTGCAGGCCAGGCCCCCGGAAAGACAGGGGAGAGTGGGAGGGGGCTAGGCCCTGCCGCCTGCCTCCTTTGGGGGGTCCAGGCTGGCCACGCAACCACAGCAGGCACTGGGGACCCCCAGGAGAGCCCAACAGCAGGGGTCTGTGAGGAAGCCCGGGGCTGTCTGCGTCAAGATCAGGGGCCCCAGAAAGGGGGTACAAGCCACGCTGGGAGCCCCCAGAAGGCACCAGCACCATCCGCCAGACTCCAGCCCTGGGGGCCCCGAGCCTGCCTGGTGACCCTGCCCTGAACCCAGCTGGCTTTGTGGGCCTGATGCCCCACTCCCTCCAGACCCTTCCCTTCTCCCAGGGGCCCACGAGCCCCCCCAAGACGTCCCGAGACAGAGGTGTGAGTGGGTATGAGGTCGCCAGCCCGGGAAGACACTGCCGTGGCAATGAGACAGCTGGCTGATCACCTTCTCCGTCTGGAAACTCTTTCCTTGGCTCTGGGACATCGGCATCCACCACCCCCCCACACTTCTCCTCTTGACCCCCTGACCCTCTGCGCCCTCTCTCCACCCCCCACGGACACGACCAGCAGATGCCGGGCCCCTCGGGACCAGGACCCACCCACGACCTTGGCTCCAATAGCCACCGCCCCCGAGCGATGATCCCCACGTGGCTCTCCGGCCTGGACTTCCCTTTGGACACCAGGCCCCTAGGTGTCCTGCCAGCACCTCAAGTAAGACATACCTGAAATCCCCCCCTTTCCCCCCACGTCAGTAGACAGCACAAGCACCTCATCAGGTGATCAAACCAGGACCCTAGAAATCACTGCCAGGTCCCACCCTCTCCCCACATCTGCCAATGCCACCGAACCCGCCAAGCTGACCTTCTAAGTGTCCCTGGAAGCCTGTCCTTGCCCTGCTCCCCAGGGTTGGCGCAAGGCTCTCCCCGCTGCCCCCCCTGCCCACAGTGAGCCAGGCACGGGTGTCTCCTGGGGAATCCAGCCCTCCCCGGGGCTGTGGAGTCTGGGTGGTGCTCTCAGCCACGGGCTCAACCCCCCCAAGCAGGTGACCAAGTTGACCACTCGAAGAATCCACTCTCCCCAGGCTAAAGTGACCGGCTCAGGGACAGCACATGACCCCACCTTTTCCAAGATCTCTCTTCCAGAGGTCGTGATTCCCAGGAGGATAGAAGGTGGGGACTTCTGGCGGCCACTGTCCCCAGCTACAGCAGCATAAAGGACACTCATCCTCAGAGGGACTCAGAGGGGAGAGGCGGGGGGAGGGAGCAGGAGAGAAAGAGAGAAAATGACTGTGCGCTCAGATCCAGCCATGCCTGAAGCCCCGGATTTCCCGGTTAGCTGAGCCACTAGATTCCCCTTGTCACTCACACCTACTGGAGGCCAGCTCCCCTGGCTTACAAGCCCTGAGGGACATCTTCTACGACAGCCTGGCCCATCTCTCCGCCTCGGGAACAAACCCCTTGATCCAGTTTTGAGATCTTTCTGAAGCACAGACCCGATCTCCTGCCCTGCCTGTTAAACACCACCCCCAAAGTGCCCCAGCGTCCAAGACACCATCCGCACTCTCTCCCTGGCGTACTGTCCCCAACTGTCCCCTTCACTCCAGAGGCCCAGTTGGGAAGCAGTCACTTGCACCTCTCCGAGGACGCCGGGCCTTTGAACTGGCTGTTTCGTCCTCTTGGAGCATCGCTGCCCTAACGCGTGCCCGTGACTTGGCCGACTCCTGGCTCAGCTTCTCATCGGCCTGCCCCGACCGCCAGGCCACGGTGGGTTACAGTGGCCTCCACGCACCGCCCCCCTCCGCACGGCCCGTGGGTTCACCTCCTCACAGGACTCCGCAGCCCTCCTTCTCCCCCTTTCCACCGCGCCGCCCCCCACTCGTGTGCGCTGCGTGCACTCGGCACAGTCGTTGAACACTCCCAAGAATTACGGGCTCCGGAACTCAGCAACTCTGTGCCCACACCTTGGTCCCGCCCCTTCCTGGCCGTGTGACCTTGGGCAAGTCGCCCAACTTCTCGGAGCCTGGCCGCTCACCCATAAATTAGGAGTGAGCGCCCCTGCAAACAGAATCATTTGCAGCTCTTGTCGAGATGCCGCTGGGAAGGCCCGGCCCCTAATTCGTGCTCCACAACGTATTCTAAAGTGCTCCAGCCGTGTGCCCGGCACGTAGTAGGCCCGCAGTTCACACAAAGATGCTGCATGCAACTATGCCCCAAGTGCCCGCTTCTCCGGCTGGGCCTCTGCTCTCTTGGGACTCGGGGCCCGCGGCCCGTGAGCCCAGGCAGGATGACCAGCGGGAGCCCGGAAGGAACGCTGCACGGCCCCCGTGGACCCAGAGCGCTCGCTACAGGGATGAACGTGTAATCGCTCGTCAGAGTCTGCTGGCCGTCCTTCCCTGTGTTTCCACCATTCCAAACGTCTTCTTTTTCTATTTCTGATTCTTCCTCTTTTGTGGGATTGCTCTGGCTTTGCCCATAATAAATCTCATTTTACTCCTGTAATTTACTCAAAGCTGGATAGTTTCAACGTCATCTAAATCATTAGCCGTTCTGCCTGTTTGGCGATATCTGCAAACGTTCACCCGTGGATCCACCGGCCGGTCCTTCAGGTCCGAAATGGACACGCTTCGTGGAGGCAGCCCCCAGACGGGTGCCGGGGGCAGGACCCAGGCTCGAGGGTGCCTGTCCCCCCGGGTGTGACTGGCGGCCGGCCCCCCCTGGATTGGAAGGGCAGGGGAGCGGGGCTCAGAGACAAGTGAGAGCGGGGAGGGCACACTGAGGGGGGAGGAGGGGCCCCTCAAAGGTGACTACTAGGGGGCGCCTGGGTGGCTCGTCGGTTGAGCGTCCGACTTCGGCTCAGGTCATGAACTCGCGGTCCGTGGGTTCGAGCCCCGCGTCGGGCTCTGTGCTGACAGCTCAGGGCCTGGAGCCTGCTTCTGATTCTGTGTCTCCCTCTCTCTCTCTCTGCCCCTCCCCCACTCTCACTCCGTCTCTCTCAAAAATTAATAAAATTAAAATTAAAAAAAAATTTTTTAAAGGTGACTGCTAACACCACGGACACAGGTGTCTGTGTCTGAAACTCAGATGGGAAAGGAAATCAAAGGGGTGACTGGCCATGGATGGGAGGCAACGAGGAGGCCCCGGCTGTCCAGGCCTGGCAGGCTCCTTGGAGGAGGCAGGGAGGGCTTCGGGTGCATGAAAGGAATTTATTATTTTTAACGACTAACATTTATCAAGCATTTATAGTGCCAGGCACTGTTCTAAACACTCTATGGGAAATAACGACTACCTTTAACAGCCCTCTGAAGGTGGGCGCTGTTACGTTTTAGCGGCTTTACTGAGACACAGGTCATGTGCCCTGCCTCTCACCCGCTCAGCGCACAATTCAGCGGCTCTCACTACGTCTGTGGGGCTGCACATCCAGCACCAACAGTCCGCTCTGGAGTGTTTCCATCACCCCGAACAGACACCCCGCACTCCTGAGCCGTCACCCCCGCGCCCCCGTCCCTTCCAGGCCCGCGAACCGGCGACGCGCTGCCTGTGGACCGGCCTGTTCTGGACACGCCGCATCCATGGAGGGGGATGCCACGTGCTCTGTTGTGGCGGGCTTCCTTCACGGAGCACTTTTCCGGGATCCACCCCCGCTGCAGCGAGTGTCAGACGTCCTCCTTCCTCTTTCCCGGGTAACACTCCGTCGTGTGGGCAGACCGCGTGGCATCGTCCATTCGTCTGTGCGGGGCACTCAGGCGACCCACGTTTTGGGGGCTGTGCGCGTGCTGTGGTGAGCATGGGCGTCAGCGCGTTTCCATCGAAACGCTCCTGGGTGCCTCGAGCACTGGAACTGCCAGGTCACGTGGCAACTCTGTCTGGCCATCCGAGCCCCGGACTGTTTGGAAAGGAATCTATTTTGAAGACCCATGCCACGTCTGTGGGTCCCGGGAGACTGGGATGCCTTTTTCTTTCACATCCTCGTCCCGTGGCACTGAAGGGTCTGTCGTGCAAGTGTGAGTGAGTGAATGAGTGAATGAATCAGTGCATGAATGAATGAATGAGAGCATAAATGAGTGCATGAATGAGTGAGGGTGTGAATGAATCAGTGCATGAATGAACGAGTGAGTGAACAAGTCAGTACAAGAATGAATGAGTCAGTGCTTGAATGAGTGAGTGAATGAATGAGTGAGTCAGTGCATGAATGAGTGTATGAATGAATGAGTGAATGAGTCCATGAATGAATGAGTGAACAAGTGAGTGCCTGAATGAGTCAGTGCATGAATGAATGAGTGGAGTGAGCGAATCAGTGAAGGCATAAATGAGTGAGTGAATGAGTGAGTTAGTGCACGAATGAGTGAATGAGTGTGTGAATGAGTGAGCAAATGAGTGAAGTCATGAATGAGAGGTGAATGACTGAGTGCATGAATGAATGAGTGTATGAATGAATGAGTGAATGAGTCCCTGCATGAATGACTGAGAGTGAACGAGTGAGTGCATGAGTCAGTGTATGAATGAATGAGTCAGTGCACGAGTGCATGAGTGAATGAGTGAGAGAATCAGTGAAGGCATAAATGAGTGAGTGAATGAATGAGTTAGTGCATGAATGACTGAGTGAACGCATTGAATGCGCGAATGAGTGAGCAAATGAGTGAAGGCATGAATGAGAGGTGAATGACTGAGTCAGTGCATGAATGAGTCAGTGTATGAATGAATGAGTCAGTGCACAAGTGCATGAGTAAATGAGTGAGCGAATAAGTGAAGGCATGAATGAGTGACGGCATGAATGAGTGAGGGGTGAATGACTGAGTCAGTGCATGAATGAATGAGTGTATGAATGAATGAGTCCGTGCATGAATGAATAAGGGAGTGAATGAGTGAGTGAACGAGTGAGTGAACAAGTGTGTGACTGAGTACGTGAACGAGTGCATGAACGAGTGCGTGAACGAGTGCGTGAGTGAGGAACCCAAGGCACCAGGAAGAGGAAAAACGGAAGAAGGAAGGAGTCTTGCTGTTGAGGTGGTGAACCCGGCTCCCGTGCGCCGGGCCCAGGTGAGACCCGGAGGGAGATCCGGGACCCCCGGCTCCCACTGGCCCCTGGACGCTCCCCTCCTCTCCCACGTCGGGGCCTCACTCTGCTCTGGGGACTCGAGCCCAGAACCCCTGCCTTCACCTCCAGGTCGTTCTCTGCCTGTGTCTCCAGTGAGGGCTCCCGGGAAGGTGTCTGAGCTGGGCAAGCGGTGTCTGCTTCTCTGCCTTTGGGGGACCCCAGCGCACTGTGACCGCCGGGGGAGGGGGGCGTCTTCCAGCTGCAGGAGGGTGGGCGGCCTCTCGGCTCTCCCAGGACTCACATTTCGAAGTCAGAGGGCTGGGAATTGTGCTCTGAAGGGTCCCCAGCTACGGCCCCAAGGCCCACATCACAAGTGTTGACAACTGTCACAGCAGGCCACGCTCTGTCGACGCCCTGGCCCGGCCCAGTGGGCTCAGGGCTCCCGTCCGGCCCCACTCCTGTTCTCCAGGTGTCTGGGCCGCCGACCTGCCCCTGACACCACCCCGGGCCCACCCCTCCCACGCCACCTGCCTGAACCCCACGCGGGTTCCCCTCAGAGTTGTGGGGAGCTGCCACGTGACAGATGCCTTCAAACGGACGACAGTCCCCGCGCCACATCCTCCTCCAGAGTCTCTCCCGTCAGGAGGTGGGGATCTCCGTGTCCCCTCCTTTAACCCGGACAGGCCTTTGTCGTCACCCGGAGGGACACGGTATGTCTGAAGAGACACCGTCAGCCGGCTGGTGGGCCCTAACAAAGACGACAGGCGGGCGGCTCGGCCCACAGAAACGTACGTCCCCCAGGTCTGGAGGCCAGAGCGAGGCCTCCCTCCTCGGCGTGTGGACGGCGTCCTCTCCCCGTGGCCCCACACGGTCGCCCCCCGCGCAGGTCTGTGCCCTGATCGCCTCTTCTCTAGAGGACGCCAGTCACATCAGCTGAGGGCCACCCTGACGATCTCCTCTGAACTCAGCCACCTCTTTGACGACCCTGCCTCTGAATACGGTCACGTTCTGGGCAACCGGGACTAGGTCTGCAAGGTACGGATTTGGAGGTGACACAGCTCACCCAGTAACAGATGCTCTGAAGACGTCGGAGGCTGGGGTCATAAAGGGCGAACCGCTTGGCCCTGGGGCCCAGGCCACGCCCACCTGCAGAGGACACGAGGCCTCCGGCTTGGCCCACATCTTCACACGAGGTTGAGGCAGGTCCCAAGGACATCGGGGATCCCAGGACCAGCTCCCCAGCACCCCTGCTTCCCCCCATGGCACGTCCCGGTTCTACATGGCTGGGAGGGTGGGTGACACAGAGGACTCTCGGTGTGTGGCCACCCCCGCTTCTGTCTCCTTTTCTTCACGTGCTACCCTTCTCTCCCCACTCCCTGCCCACCCCAACTCTCTCCTTTCTTTGCAGACGACCGTCAGGTTTCGCAGACCCCGCGGGGAAGAGGGCAACCTCACCTCTACCGGCAGGCAGGGACCCGTCATCTGCAACCCCCGATCTGAACGGTCTCGCCTGAGTCAGGGGACCGGCTCTGTGCCCCGAGGAACACGGGCCAGCTGGGCCAGCACGGGCTGGTGGCTTCGTCCGAAAACCAACAGCCATTAGCATCCACTCCACCGGTGGACCCGATTCACGCCCCCTGCAGGCTGCCTCCCCTGCCCTGACCCCTGTGACTGGCACAGGACCGGGCACATGGAAGTTTCTCCACGGACACCCCCCCCCCCCGACCGGGCGCCCCGGCAGTACTCTCGGAAGGCTCGCCGTGAATGTGACCTTTGGCCGTCTGGCCGGAGGTATGGTGCCCGGAAGTAGGAATGTGATAGGAATCTTGGCCAATCAGCCGGAAAAAGGAACGTTGTGTCTGGTCCTAAGTGCCTCACTTTAGGGACATTGGCACACCAGGACATCCCCAGGGACAGGATGGTAAGCCCTGGACATCAGCTTCGGGACGCATGGGTGAGGAACCAGAGGGGCTCAGCAGAAAAGCTAGGCGTGTCGCTCACTCAAACACTGGAAAGGCCGGCCTGAGGAGGGCGAGGGGGTGATTTTGTGCATCTTCAGACGACAGAACACAGCTGACAAAAGCAGATTGTACCTGACATTGAAAAGACCTTCTCGGGGCGCCTGGGTGGCTCAGTCGGTTACACCTCTGACTCCTGGTTTCGGCTCGTGTCCTGATCGCACGTTTCGTGGGATCGGGCCCCACATCGGGCTCTGTGTTGACGGCGTGCAGTCTGCTTGGTGCTCTGTCTCCCTCTCTCCCTGCCCCTCCCCTGCTTGCGTTCTAGCAAAATAAATGAAAATAAGCTTAAGAAAAGAAAAGACCTTCTAACAGCCAAACCTGACCGGCGTTAGATGCGGCTGCTCCGGAGGTAGTGAGCTCTCCATCGCTGGGGGTATTCAAACAGAACTAGGACAGCTGTGGGTCAGGGACATCGCACAAGGTGAGCCGTTGGCCCTCTTGCTCCCTCGGGTTCTTCCCGTCTGATTGCTGCCGGCCTGGGCGGGCCCCAGGGAGAGACCGTGTGCTTCTTTTCTGTCTAAAAATGAATCCTTGCTTCTCATCATTTCTGTCGTGTTGCGTCCTACAGTAACAGCTGGTAGGAAATCACATTCGTACCTTCTCAGGAGCTCTCTTGAACTGCAGTGCAAATTAACTTCATGTGATCTGAAATATAAAAGGTCGCTTCTCCCACAAATTAAAAGCCGGGAGACGCTTGCCAAGCTCATAAGCACATCAAGTTCTGTAGGGACGTCGGGGGAAGGGCGAGGGCCTGCCGTCCGCCCCCTGCCACGTCCACGAGGAGGGCCCCGCGTCGCCCTCTCTCAAGGCCATCTGCCCGGTCACGACGTCCTCCCGGGCCGTGGCCTCTTCACCCTCGCGGCCTGCTTCTGCCGATCTGCCGGGCACTGAGCACTCAGACAGGGCACACGGACCCCGTGCGGCCCATCTTCCCGGCTTCTTCCCACAGACCCTCTGTCCCGTGTCGTGCAGGAAGGGGGCAGGGCCCCCCGAGGGGCCCCGGGTCTCCCCGCACCGCACCAGGGCAGAGGCCCCGCCCACCTTCCCACACATGAGACTCGAGAATGTGTCCCCACACCCAGACGGGTGCTTCTAAGGGTTGGACCCCAGCTCTGCAGGCGGGGGGGAGCTCCCGGCTTCTCCGCTCCGCGCCCTCCGCCTCTCCTCCCCACCTGCCCGTCACCAGGACAGAGCCGAGGTCTGTGCTGCACCGCGTCGGCCTTGGCTTGGCCCCACACGTCCAACAGGGCTCCGGGACGGGGGCTCCTCCCTCCGTCCCCACCCTGGGGCCTTGAGGCACGGGGCTCAGCCCTAGAGACGGAGATGTCGAGGGGACGTGAGAACACGACCGTCTTGTTAGTGCCAGAACGTACAGCATCACACGTGGGTGCGAACAAGGTGAGGAAGGTTTTGAAATCCTAATTACTTGCTCCTCCGGAAGAAGTTAGGGAGATGTGGTCAGGCCAGGAAGATGGGCTTGGGGACAGTCAGTGGAGTCAGCTCTGCCTGATGAGGCCCCTGTCGACGCCAGCGGGACTGGAGAGAGGTGGCCGGACCCTCCAAGATGGAAACGCACCTCCCTCAACTGACAAGTCCGCGAGGGGCCGTCAGCGGAGGACTCTCTCTCACCTCTAGGCCTACGCACATACTGTGTCCCTTTCCGGAACTCTCTGCGTATCTTCACCTGAAGACCTACCCAATCATCAGGTCTATGCTGGGAGAGCGCTCTCTGGACCCTTCCCCCGGGAACCTCTGCTCCCTGCCCCGGGAGCCCGCAGCCCCCATCACGGCACTAGACCCAAGCTGCTTGTTGGGGCGTCTGTCCCCCCAAGGAGGAGGTGAGCTCCTTGAAGGTGACTTCACCCTCCCTCGTGGTCCCCAGGACAGCAGAGGGCCCGCGCCACGGTCCCTGTGCAAGTAAACACGGGTCAACGATGGGACACCACCTGCCCTGAGGGGCTGCACTCCTGCTCGGGCCGGTGGTGTAGCCACAGGATCCGTAACCCTCAGCGCCCCCTCAGTGCCCGGCCTTGCCGACAAGGACACTGCTGTGCAAAGGCAGCGAGGGACCCGCCCGGGGTTGTATGGCTCCTTCGAGGCCGCACCGAGACCGACGGCCGAGCTTCCCTCACCCCAGACTCAGCACGGACGCCTCCCTGCCTCCGAGTCCCGGCTCCCGGAATGCCTCCCGACTGGGGGCTGGTTCTCCATGGCTGTGCCAGCGTCACCCCAGGGCCTCCCTCCCTCGGTTGCTACTCCCCGGGAGCCTAGCACACCCACAGACTTGCACACCAGCAGCCACGGCTCACTGCCAGAGCGACGGCCCCGTCATCAGAGCCTCTCTCTGGGGTTCGGAGTCACCCTGGCCTCACCCTGAGCTCCCAGGGGACACCTTGGCCTTGGACTTCCGATCCCCAGAAGGGCACCCCAGCCTCACCACCAGCCCTGCAGCCTGGTCGAACGCTCCCTGACCCAGCCAGCCGCCCCACCCCCGGCAGCCTGCTTAGTCAGGCTTAACCAGGGGGCTTCTCTCCATCCTGGTCCATGCAAAAGGGTGCTTCGCGAACATTCTGCCAGCAGCCCCGTGTAGCAGGCGCTGTTACTTCTCCTCGTACGTTAGCGAGGATCCCCCCCCCGTGTATCCCCTGTGATTAGGGGAGTGATCAGGGTATGCCAGGCCCTGGAGGCCTGGACAACATCGGCTTTCAGAATCCCGGGGTCGGGGCCCATGGACACCCCGCGTGCACGGAGGCCCCCAGCTGCCCCCACACACCTCCTCCCCTCTGCCCCTGACACCCACTGAGCCCGCCTGGCCAGCCGCGGCCCGCAGCCAGCCACCCCACCTCCCAAAGGCTGCGTTTCTGACATTGATGGTCCCGCAGGGGAGAGGCACTCAGACTCGGAGAGCATAACGAATCCAAAGAATCCTCATTACTCGTTCAACCTTCTGGCTGAAGCAGAGTTTACACCAGAGAGCAAGCCTGGTGAGGCAGCGGTGTGCCAGAAGCTTCTCTCGAACACGGGGAGAACCTCAGGGTCTGAGGGTGGAAAGCAGTCGTAGGGACCATGACATGGGGGAGAAAGGAGGGCTGGGGGGAGCGGGTGCTCACTGGGGTCACAAAGCGACCCCCCCCCCACCTGTGCTTCTCAAACACCCCCCAGAACACAGGAGAAGTAGAGTGACACAGTCCGCAGGGTCAGCGAGCAGTGCCCTTTTCTCCTTTCTTTTCCAATGTTTATTTATCTTTGAGAGAGACAGGGAGACAGGGAGACACAGAATGCGAAGCAGGCTCCAGGCTCCGAGCTGTCAGCACACAGCCCGACGCGGGGCTTGAACTCCGGACCGAGAGATCACGACCCGAGCCGAAGTCGGACGCTCGACCGACGGAGCCCCCCACCGGCACCCCAAAAAGAGGTGCTATTTTCTAACGAACGTATGAAGGAGGCTTCACACCCCGTCCAGACCCGGGCCTCGGGACTGCACGCGCTCATTCGGGCCTGCCGGCCGCCACATCCGGGTCCCCCCGGCAAACCAGGGACTCGGGTCTGCCTTCCCCACGGGCCTTGCCGCTTGTCACCGCGCGGTTCTCCCCAAAGCCACGGGGAGAGGCCCTGGCCGCCGGCGGTCCCCGCGGAAGCCTTGGAGGCCGACTCCTCTCTCTCCCGGGCCACACGCTCCTTCAGCAAACCTCCAGGCCGAGTCGGGAATCCAGCCCCTTCCCCTGGCGTGAGCCGCCTTGACCCCTGCGCCAGGCGCCCGGCCTCATCCCCGGGCACCCCGCCGCTCCTGTCCCTACTGTCTGCTCTGCATGCTCCAGCCGGGTCAGTTTTTCTAGAGAGATCAGACAGGGTCAATCCCTTGCAAATCCCTGCCCGCCACCAGCTGCACGCGGAATTAAGCGAAGCCCTTCCCTGGGCCCGCGGCCGTACTCCCCTGGCCCTGGCCCTGTGCTCATTCATCTCGTCAGGGTCCTACAACTCCCCGGCCACACACTGCCTGCGGGAGTCCAGGGGTAGCCCCTAAAAACACGTGTCCAGCCACAGAATTCCAGAAGCTGTGAAGGGACCTTATTTGGAGAAAGGGTCTTTGCAGCTGTAATTGAGTGCAGGATCCCGAGATGGGCTCATCCCGGCTTGAGGGCGGGCCCTAAATCCAACGACAGGTGTCCTTACGAGAGAAAGGCAGAGGGAGGCCCAAGACCCAGAGACACAGGGAGAAGGCAGCCACGTGACTCCAGAAGCGGAGGCCAGGACAACCCAGGATGGTCAGCAGCAGGGGACGCTGGGAGAGGGGCCTGGAGCAGACCTTCCCAGCGAGTCTCCAGGGGAACCACCCAGGCCCCACATCCCGATCGGACTTCTGGCCTCCCGAACCGGGAGCGAGCAAGTTCCTGTTGTGCGAAGCTGCCCGTTTGTGCTCACCTCCTACAGCAGCCCCAGGAAACTAACACGCGGCGGCACGCTTCCTGCCTCAGACCCTTTGCACGTGCTGGGCCCTCTGCCCAGAAGGCGTTTTCAGCCTGCACCCGGCTGACTTCTGCTCGGCCTTCAGGTCTCAGCTGAAATGTCACCCCCTCCTCCGACCATCCCCAACACCATCGCCCGCCTCCGCCTTGGCCCCTTCGTGGCGGGATCCCCACGTGTAACGGGCTCGCTTACCGCTCAGCCTCCCCGTCCCTCTGCCCCGTGGAAGACGAAGTCCGTGAAGCCTGTGCATTGTCTCTTTGTCCCCAGGAGGCGCGGAGCCTGCACGTGCCTGGCAGAGCATGTGCTCGGCAACAGTGGGGACCAGGCAGACCGAACAGAAGTCCCCTCGCTCGGGACGAACAGTCTTCAGAATTCAGGCATCCACGCGTGGGAGCCACCCGTTCAGCCCGTGTGCATTCCTGCCTCTCTCAGCGCCCCCTCCCCTGAGAGATGCATTCGGCCCCAGCCCTTCCGGCCAGACGCGCCCCCTCTCTTGGCCGAATGAGCCCTGGGGACAGAGCACCAGCCTGGAGCACAGGGGCCCCATGGCCCCTCCCCAAATACCTGTCGTCTGCGCGCTGCATTGTGAACGGTCCCCAAGCGCGAAGAGAAGATCAGATCCCAGGCTCGGCGCCCCTTGTCTCCGGGAGCTTTCCCGCAAACAGGGCTGTTTTTCTCTCGGCTGACTCGGGAAGGGAATATTGCAGCCTGGAGGCATTCGGAGATTAAAATGCTTTAATTAACTTTGAGTGACCGACGTTTGCAAGGCCTCTGTAGATGAAAGCCCCGCGGACCCCACTGTGCGACTTCACAAGCAAAATAACAATCCGTGGAATGGGCTGAAAACACGCAGGGAGAGCCAGACCCCCCGCGGTCCTCCTGGGAAACCAGAGACGCTTCCTGCCCACGGAGGGGGTGAAGTTGTGGGGGGGACATCATCTTGGGAGGGGGTCTGTCTTTATGTTCACACCGTCCTCCCTGACTCCCTCTTCCCTTCCTGATCTACCCGCCAGGCTGGGACACGCGAGCACCAGACGTGCTCATTATGTAGCGGCTCAACGCGGGGCCTGGTCTCCACCCTGTGCAGTCATCCCCCCCCCCCCCCGCCCCAAGCTGCTTCGGCACCCCCTCCATCCCGTATCGTGGGCTGCGTCCCTCCCACTGCAGCGCCCGGAGACTTCCCCGGGGCCCCGAGTCCAACGCGGCCCCCCTGACTCCCCCTCATCAGGCTCGGCAGCCATTGTGTGCGGGTGTGGACGCATGGCTTCCTTGTCTGTTCTCTCTCGAACTCGACAGCCGCTCTGCCCAGGCGGGGCCTCTGTGGTCTCTCGGCGCCCGGCACAGCCCCCCCAACTCCCCGCCCTGATGGACGAGGATGGACAGGAGGGGGCGGGCCGGCACAGGGAGGGCAGCATCCCGCCCCTGTGGCCGCGTGGCCCGGTGCCACCGCACACCAGACAACCAGGACTCCAGGTGGCAAAGTGCCTTCCAAGGCGGGCATGGTGGTTGTTCCCACCATAGGTAGGATCCACATCCCCTCCCCTGTGGTCTGCGCCATCCCATGTCTCCCTGTGGCCAGTGGGATGCGGGGGCGGGGGGGGGGAGCGGGGGGGGTCACAACCACTCCGTACTTGGGCCTAGAGAGGCCCCCACAGCTTCTGCCTGTGTCCTCTGGAAGGCTGCCCCCAGGCGACCCTGCAAGGGAGCCGGTCTGGCCTTCCACAGGCAGAGGCCCCGTGTGGGGGAGAGCGGGCCCAGCGGCAGGGCCAGCCCCTAGGACAGGCAACAGACTCAGCTGCTGAGCGCGTGGGCCTGGCCACGCCAGTGGGGACCCGGCCCACAACCACGGGAGCACGTGCAGAGCCCCGGCCCCGACTCGCGCCCCAGGCGGTTCTCAGCCCGGCCAACCCCCAAGGGCTCCCCAGGGCCCTTCTCCGGCAGCACCCTCCCAAGCTCTCCCGACTTTGACCCTGGTGGGCACGACCTCGAGCTGCCTTGGGACCAGGAGCAAGGCTGGCCGGCCCCCTCACCACCTCCTCCTCGACCGTGAGCCAAACAGGAGGTATCTCTCGGGTTCCTCTCAGCGTCCTGGAGGGCGGCCCTGTTCTGCTGTCTTACGACAGTGGCACACCCAGCCTGTAGTGCCTTTGCTCTGAAATTCACCCCCGGGGAGTTTCCCAGAAGCCACAGCGCTGTTCCTCCAGGACGCAGGCCCAGCCCTCTCCAGAAGGCTCTGGGCCCTCCTTTCCCTTCTCGGCAGCCCTACGGCCAGGCGCTGGCCTCGACCCACCCCCAGATCTGGCCTGGTCTCTGCCACTCCCCAGCCACTGGGGCCCGCACCCCCACCGTCCCCCACCACCCGCCGTCTCCACTGCCGCCGCCTGATGGCTCCGTGGCCAAAGCGTCCAGGTGGCCTCTCTCTCCGCACAGCGTGCTGTTGTGGATTAAAGGCAGCTGCAGATTCCTGGCGCCCTCCGGCTGACAGGCAGCCTACGCCCGCTCCTCTGTGCTCCTGTGAGCACAGGGGACTCAGGCTCGTGACCTGTGGCCACAGCAACCAAAAGGTGGAGGCGACCCCAGCGTCCGTGGACAGACGAACAAACCGGGCCCAGCCCAGCCTCACACCTGCTGCGCCGTGGATGAGCCCTAGGACACTGCAGACCGCGGGACCCCACTTGCGTGGGGCCCCTGGAGTCGTCAGCTCACAGACGCAGAGAGCGGGCGGTGGGGAAGCGGCCGGGGGGTGTGTGGTGGGGACAGACACTGTCGCGGGTGAAGGAGAGCTTTCAGGTGCAGACAGTGGTGACGCGTGAGTGTATTTAACGCCACGAGACTGTACGTGTAAAAATGGTTAAACCGGTAAGTATTACATTCTGTGTAATTAAAACACCGAGGGAGGGTCACCTGGGTGGCTCGGTCGGTCGAGCGTCCGACTTCGGCTCAGGTCACGATCTCGCAGTCCGTGAGTTTGAGCCCCGCATCGGGCTCTGTGCTGACAGCTCGGAGCCTGGAGCCTGCTTCCTATTCTGTGTCTCCCTCGCTCTCTGCCCCTCCCCCGCTCACGTTCTGCCTGTCTCTCTCTAAAAAATAAATAAACATTAAAAACATTAAAAAAAAAAAGACAGAGAAAGAGTAGGGAGCAGGATGTCCACGGGCAGCCTCTGCCCCTTGCCTCTCAGGACACGGGCTCAGGGAGCCCTGAACTGCCACGTAGGAGGTCCAGCCACCCCCAGGGGCTGAACCCCAGTGGACAGTCCCGGCCAAGCCCAGCCCGAATCCCGATCCACAACACCGTGAGCTCCAGCAGAGCGGCTGGTGGGATGGCCTGTCATGCAGCGTGGATGCCGGGAACACAGGGTGAGACAGACGGTCAAGGCGCTGACCCAGGACAAGGCAGGACCCTCCCCCTGTACCCACAGCATGCTGGGAGCTGGGGACGTTCAGGTGAGTCAGCAACACAGCCTGCCCTGCGGGGCTCACGGACGGAGGGGACACATACAGGTCACCAGGCAGCGATCACATAACGTCCTTGGGGGAGCGATGATGGAAACGCAGGACAGCACGGGAGCCCAGAGGGGGGACCGCCCCCCCCAGTTGGAGGGAAATGCATGAAGGCAAACCCTCGATGGCGCTCACCCCTCCCCTGTCTCGCTCCGCCTCGATGGGGTTCCCCGAAGTCCCCTCCCAGGACAGCACTGCTGCTCAGAGCCTGCTCTTGGGGCCTGTGTCTTGGGGGGGACCTCCCGCCACCATGTCTTCCCCAGAATGGTCCCGACACTTGCCCAGCACAGGCAGGTGCAGGGCTCCAGGTATGGGCTTCAGCCGGGCCCACAGTCAGCTCCACAGCAGGGCAGCTGTGTGACCTCAGACACGTCACCCAACCTCTCTGAGCCTCTATGTCCTCCCCGGGCGGCTGCAAGGTGTTTACAGGTGATGTCTGCACACAGAGCGCTTGGCTCCTGGGTCATCACCAGTGTCTTCCTGTCTGGCCCGCGCTCTGCCCCAGTGCGCTGTGCCGTGTCCCCTCCCTGGGCCTCAGTTTCCCCCACTGTTCAGCTAAGGGACCGGCCTGTCCCCGAGACCCCCTGAGCTCTTAGAACACAGCGTGCTGGTTCTTGTTCAGGAAATGAGGCCGCAAGGAACGCCTCCACTCTGGGTCAGGTTTCTCTTCTGGAAGGGATAGACCTCCCCCCACCTCGCCTGCTCTGGGCCCCGACGTCAGAGACAGTGCATGTCCTGGCTGTCAGCGCCCGGCCCGGCTGGCAGCCTCTGGGGGTGGGGGCCTCGCCTGTCCCCCCTCTACCTCAGTCACTACCTTTGTGGCCTGGGCCCTCCAGCTGCACCCGGAACTCTCCCTTCCTTCCACAGCACACTTGCCTGCCTGCTACCAGAGGACCTCGGACCACTGCCCCCCCCACCGCCCCAGGTACCAGCCCTGGGGCCTGCAGAGCCGAGGCGGCTGGGTCACAGCACCGGGAGGAGGAACCTGCCAGGACGTCTGATCCCAGCACAGGAAACAACAAACCGCCAGGCCCCGCTCAGCCTGGGTGGGCATCCCTCACACCTGCCCAGAGAGAGAGAGAGATCCCGGCTCTGGGCGGTGACCCGGCCTGCCTTTCCTGTGACCACGGTGTCCCTGTGCACAAGTCACGGGTGGGGCGGGGGCACTCACGGAGCTCGAGAAGCCCACCCCCGGTCTGTGGCTCAGGGAGGTGGGTGCCTCTGGGGTTCTCCCGAGGTGACGAGTCCAGGAAAGCAGGTCACCCCAACTCACGCGGGACTGGTTACTTGACCACAGGCGGCCACCATCGGAGCTGAGACCAGAGCCAGGTCTCCAGACCCTCGGCTCAGGGCCCCTCCCCCCAGCCCCCCAGGCTGCCACCCCCTCCCCGGGCAGGAAGGAGCCTGGATGTTCGGAGAAGCGCAAGGGGGCCCCGGGCAGGAGTGGCCGACCCCTAATGAAGCCATCTCACCGCCGTAACAAAGACCTCGTGTGCCTCCGACGACACTTAGCAAATCCAGGCACAAATAAATAACCCAAGTCAAATTGAATTAACCTTCAACTGATCAGCACAGCTAAACAAATTATCCCGAGGCCGAACGAGATTAAAAGGCCTGGCGCAGACTGGGGTCGTGCGGCGGGAGGGTTCATTGGGTTTAACGAGTTTAAGCCCAACCCCTGTGTTCTTTTCTCTGGTTCCAGGGCACCGTGCTCCCAGAGTGCAGCCTTTCGGGGGGCCGTGGCCCCTGGGGGGCTGCAGAGGGAAACCAGAGTGGGAGATGTCCCCTAGTGTGCAAGAGGCTGCTGCCAGCCCTGCCTCCCTCTGCTCACTAGAGGGCAGGAGAGGTTCTTCTGACCCTCCATGGGGAGGCAGGAGCCAGGAAGGTGAGCGGCCCGCCTTTGAATGCCCCAGGCACCGCTGCACCCCCAGAGCCCCGGGAGTGGGTACACATGCGGTCCGTCCACACCTGGGCACGCGATTCAGCCTTAAAAACGAAGGAAGTTCTGGCACCTGCTCCACCATGGGCGGACCCTGCCGACACCGTGGTGAGGGACACAAGCCGACACGGGAGGACGCGCACTGGGACCCACTCCCACGAGGTCCCGGGGTCGTCAGACTCACGGACACGGGAGGACGCGCACTGGGACCCACTCCCACGAGGTCCCGGGGTCGTCAGACTCACGGACACGGGAGGACGCAGCACTGGGACCCACTCCCACAAGGTCCCGGGTCATCAGACTCACGGACACGGGAGGACGCGCATTGGGACGCACTCCCACGAGGTCCCGGGGTCGTCAGACTCAACAGACACGGGAGGACCCACTCCCACGAGGTCCTGGGGTCGTCATCAGACTCACGGACACGGGAGGACGCGCACTGGGACCCACTCCCACGAGGTCCCGGGGTCGTCAGACTCAGGGACACGGGAGGACGCGCACTGGGACCCACTCCCACGAGGTCCCGGGGTCGTCAGACTCAGGGACACGGGAGGACGCGCACTGGGACCCACCCCCACGAGGTCCTGGGGTCGTCAGACTCAGGGACATGGGAGGACGTGCACTGGGACCCACTCCCACGAGGCCCCGGGTCGTCAGACTCAGGGACACGGGAGGACGCGCACTGGGACCCACCCCCACGAGGCCCCGGGTCGTCAGACTCACGGACACGGAGTAGACGGCGGGGCCGGGGTCTGGGGGAGCAAGTGGGGGTCCGTGCGTAACGGGACAGAGTCTCAGTGTGGGGAGATGGGACGTTCTGGAGCCGGACGGTGGGGCGGCTGCACGGCAGCGTGAATGTGCTCGGTGCCCCTGAGCTGCTCACTTAGAAGTGGTTGAAATGGTAAGTTTTAGATTTATTTTACCACAATTAAAAATTACCAAAAAACAGTGTGTGGCCCGTGAGCCAAGAAAGACAGGTGGGTAAGAGTGAAGGCAGCAGGAGGCGAGGGGCCGCGGGGGCTTGTCCTCTGGGGACCGAGGGCATGGTGGGGCCGTGGGGAGGGGGACCGTGGGGGAGACGCCGCAGGCAGGGGCTCTGGCGAGGCGGGGGCGGCAGTGACCGATGAGCACGGAGAGGGGGAACGGGAGCAGGGCTGACCCCGTAGGGCGCTGGGTCCCCTGAACCTCCACCTACACACCTGGGTACCTGATCCCTTTTCCCTGTGGCTACCAGGAAGGTCAAGGCTAATCTTGAGGCCCAATAATCGTGACCGTGGGGAAGGCAGAGGCCAGCGTGCACCCACTTTGCTTTCATTATGGCCGTGACCGTCCAGTGCAGCTTACGATTCCTGCTCCTGATTTCGGATGCTGACGGTTCGGCCTGAATTTTAACCCTACCAACTGTGCGCACCTGACGCCCCCTGGAGGCTCACAGCGGGCCTGCGCCCTCTCGCTACCCTTACCGCCCGGTGGCACCGGGTCTGGCCCTCAGGACGGGCTCCGTGGGTGCCCGTGACATAAATTACACCTTCAAGACCTTTGTTATTAGGTGACTGTACCGCTGGGGAAGAGAGACATCCAGATGAGAGAGAGACAGGCAGACAGAGACAGAGAGAAGGGGAGCAAGAGGTCCAGACGGGAACAGAGACAGAGTGACAGAGAGGGAGCTGGCTCCCGGCAGGATCAAGGGCGCGTGGGTGGGAAACGCCTGAGGAAGCAGCGGCCCCTCATCCCCCGTGGGGAGCGAGGACGAGGACGACAGGACAGGACGACCTCACATCCTTTACTCACACAGGCTCCGCGGGCCAGAGCGTTCTGTGGCCTCTGCTGCCCCCTAGTGGTGCTAACCGGTAGCACAGGCCCCCCCCCCCCCCAAGGCCTTCCCCGGGTCTGGGGCGGCAGCCCTCCCTCCCGCCCTTTCCCTGCCAACAAGCGACCCAAACCCCCTGCCGGATTCAACTCGGGGCTGCGGGTGCGTCTACAGGACGCAGGTTTCCCTGCTACGAGGGCCGGAAGTACACATCCCTCCCCGCCTTCTTTCCCGGCTATAAGAACAAAAATGCTGGCGATAAGAGTACGAAGGGCACATCCGTATGTGAAGGTGGGAAGTCCCACCCAATCTACACCCGCTGCCGTCCCAGAATGACCTCCAGGACAGTGTCACGCTGGGCCCTGCGTGTCCGGGGCCTCTGGGGCCGCCGCACCCTGTCCTCCCCCACAGCTGTGTTCCTAGGGACCCCTTCCTCCTCGCAGCCCCCTTCGAAATGACTACCTGCCCTGTCCTTGGGGGTGGCGGCGTGCCTGTGTCACCTGACGCTCCTGCACCTGCAGCTATGGCCCCCTTTTCTGTCTCGTCTCTGCATCCAGAGAGCCCGCCGACCAGCTCCAAGCAGGAGGTGCTCATCAGGACCACAACACCTGTCTCTCCTGCACAGATAGGTGGACGGGGTGGACAGACGCATGGATGGGTGGGCAGGTGGTCAGATGGACAGAGGGGTGGGCAGATGGACAGACAGGTGGGCAGATGGACAGATGGATGAACAGGTGGATGGATGGGTGGGCAGATGGACAAATGGACAGGTGGGCAGATGGACAGATGGGCGAACAAACGGGTGGACAGGCGGACAGACACACGGATGGGTGGACAGGCAGACGAATGGATGGATGGACGGGCAGACCGATGGACAGATGGGTGGACAGACGCACGGACAGGTGGACAGGCAGACAGATGGATGGACAGGTGGTCAGATGGACCAATGAGTGGACAGATGGACAGGTGGACGGGTGAACAACTGGGCAGATGGATGGACGAGTGGACAGATGGACAGGTGGACAGATGGACGGGTGAGGAGATGGACAGACGGGTGGGCAGATGGGTGGACAAATGGACAGATGGGTGGGCAGATGGGCAGATTGGTGGACGGATGGACGGGTGGGCAGATGGACAGATGGTGGATGGATGGGTGGGCAGATGGATAGACAAATGGACAGGTGGGCAGATGGACAGATGGGCGAACAAACGGGTGGACAGGCGGACAGACACACGGATGGGTAGACCGGCAGACGAATGGATGGATGGACGGGCAGACCGATGGACAGATGGGTGGACAGACGCATGGACAGGTGGACAGGGAGACAGATGGACAGGTGGTCAGATGGACCGATGAGTGGACAGATGGACAGGTGGACAGGTGAACAACTGGGCAGATGGATGGACGAGTGGACAGATGGACAGGTGGACAGAGGGACGGGTGAGGAGATGGACAGACGGGTGGGCACATGGGTGGACGGATAGACAGACGGGCGGGTGACGACAGTACTTTCAGAGCACAAGGAGGCGGACACCAGAGCTGTGTGGGTGGCACTACCTGGGCGGGACACAGCAGCGCGGGCGTGGGCGGGAGCCCAGTGCACCAGAGCTCTAAGTTCGCCAAGCGGGAGCCCGCCCTGGGCCCGAGGTGGGATTCCCCATCAGCGCCGCCGGCTGGGGGTGGCGTCTGTCTGCCCGGATTATTTACTCACTCTTTTTTACGTGCAGCCCCTGAAGTCCCCGCTCGAGGCACGGTTTCACGCGCGCAGACAAATGCAGTCACGGAAGTGCGGCCGCGGTCAAGTCACAGAAGTCCCGCCGTCCCCCCCGGAGCCAGAGCTGCCCCTGACCCCCAGCTCTGCAACCGCTGATCTGCTTCCTGTGCCTGGAACCCGGCCTTTCCCGGAACACCGGATGCGTGCAGTCACCTGCCGTGGAGACTTTGTGCTTGGCTTCTCTCACTCGGCGCCCGGCCTCTGAGATCCCTCGGTGCTCTGCACGTACCGCTAAGCAGTTTATTCCTTCTGAACACAGGGGAGCGTCCCATCGCCACCCGGCACCACTTTGTGGGTTCGGGGAAACATTCGGGTTGCTTCCACTCTACAGAAAGCCTCTGTCAACAGTCCTGTGCCGGTTGTGTGAACCAAGCCTCATTTCTCCTGGCTGAGCTCCTAGGGACGGCCCTGTGTGGTCACGTGGCAGGTGTATGTTTGTGTGTTTATAAGCCTCCGCGAACCTGCCTCCCAGGGGCCCCGAACCGTCCTGCGTTCCCACCAGCAGGGCAGGAATGTTCCAGGGTGTTGCGGGTCCTTCTCCACCGTGCCTTCGGGGCTTGTTTGGTCTCGAACAGTCTAGTAGGACTTAGTAACATCTCGCTGCGGTGATCAGTTCCTCTTGGACACACAAAACCACAGACACCTGGATGCAAACATCCTCAGAACGCCGAGTCCAGCCTCCCAAAGGAACGCAGACAGCGCTGGCACAAGTCCCGGCCCCAGTGACCGCCTGGTCTCAATTCCTCCAAAGGAAGCACACTGAGCACCGCCCACGGGAGGCCCCGGCGTTCCTGGAAAGCTCCAGTGGTCAGAAAGTCCTCGAGCCGTGACCCATGTGCCTTCTTGGAGCCTCCACGTGGTACGGCCCCCAGACACAGGACAGCTGGGCAAAGCGAGGCCGCCTCCCGCCTTCCCAGCCCGTTCTGCCCCGTCCCTGCCGGGACAGAATCTGCTCAGGCCCTCCCTGCCAGTGCTCCTCTGGGCTGCCTCTTCCTCTGCGGACCCTCCCCGCTCCCCGTGCTGCGTGAGCTAAGAGTGGGTGGGAGGCACCTGGGGGCCACCTGGCCGATTTGCCCATTTAACAGATGAGGGTTTATAGGTGGAGGCCCAGGGAGGGGAAGGGAGTTGTCTAGGGCCACAGGTTAGTGCCAGAGCCCCGGGGCAGGGCTCGAGTTCCCTGGCTCCATCCTGCCCCTCTGCCCCCTCCCGCTCCGCGCCCACCCGGGCCCCTCAATCCAAAGCTTCGCACGCCAACTTGAATTTGATCCGATTCAACAAGCACGTTTTCGGGCCCCCTGACGCGCAGCACTGGCGAGAGCAAGGACGAGCCTCCGTGCACGCTGGCAAGATTGGCCGCGGGTTCAACGCGGGGCGACGAGACCGCGTCTTCGCCAGGGGAAATAACTTCTTAAAATATTGAAAGAAAGGCTTTCAGAAATTGTACATGGATTAAGGTTTCATTTATTAAAGAACTAAACAAACATGTGCCAGGCAGTTTTCCGGATTTCTAATGAGGGCGGAAAGGCTTGCTCCTCGAACGAAAACGTTGCGATATCTGAGCTCGACTCAGTTCGGCAGAAAACAAAGCGACGTGCTGAACTCTCGGTTCTGTGCCGTGATGGAATCGGGTCCAAAAACAAGGGATTTTCTTTGTGTTTACTGTGCAGTGTTAAATGAAAACACTCCCTTCGACACGAAACTCCAAAGCTGGGGACTTCCTTAGGCCAGACAGCCCCTGCCGGCCCTGGCTGAGCCGAGGCTACACCCAACAGGGAACACCACCGGCCTCTGCAGGAAAATAACGATTTTACTTCTTACCCTGTGCTGCAGGCATTTCAGAAAAGGTCTTTAAATGCTCCCTGGGAAGAAGATTTATTCCCTTTCCAAAGGAACCGCTCCCTGGATCCTTATAAACTGGACTCAGTTTTAATGGTATTCATTAATTTCCCTTGGGAAAAATTTGAATTTCACACAGACCCGGGGCTTTGTTTTTGTAATAAAATATATGCGATTTTCAATTGGTTGCCTTTAATCTTTTTTTCTCCAAAGGCCTCAGCGGCATGTTTCTTATATCCTGCCTCCACTTGGATAATCCTGGTTTGGAAAAAATTAATTGTTCATTGTTTTTCTAGATAACCGGGTGCCGCTAAAGGTAATTTCCGTCTTATAGAGAGCCCTAATTAGAATCGCTTCTATTTCTGTGCTGTTTGTTCAAGGGTGTCTGTGACCGTCGTGCTAGGGACACTGTGCCGTACCGGCAACGGCCCCGGGTCGCCGTCGGGCCTCCCAGCTGGGGCACCGAGAGGGCAGCGATAAGCTGGGGTTGAACGCCAGGGCCCATTGGGCAGAGCGTCCCCAGCCGTGGCTGCAAGGCTGCCAAACGGAGAAAGGGCCACAGACAGCCTCGAAGGTGGCCGTGCTCACGTGCCTGTACATTGGTGTCTTGACAAGCCACGGCCAGCTTCTCCGCCACCTCGGCCTTTCTCCGGGAATGGGATCGTGGCACGAGGGCCTCACGGCCCCGGCGTCGACAAAGCCCGCGTAGATATCCCCAGACCTGTCTCAGGAGGCGTCAGGGGACCGGGGAGATGGGCTAACGCTGTCACCCTTCTGCGTCAGCGCCCCCCAAGCACCAGCAGTGCGGGGAGCTCGGAGCCACTGACCACGTGAGGTGCCGTGGATGTGGTGTCGCCAGCTGATTCCAGTGATCCGTGAAGGGAAGGAAACCTTGCACACCTGTGCGTGTCAGGCCCTGCCCCGGGCCCTCCTGCCACGGGGCCTCGTTTCGGCCTCCCAATGACTGGCACGTCTGGAAGGAACGAAACCCTGCCACGCGTGGACGAGCCTTCACAGCACGGCGCTGGGCAAAAGGAGCCGGCTGTGAAAGGCCACGTGGAGTACGAGTCCCCTTGCGGGAAATGTCCCACGCGGCCAATCTGCGGGAACACAAAGTAGGTGAGTGGTTTCCAGGGGCGGGTTCTAGGTGTTTCATGACCTCCAAGATGATTTCTTCTTTGATGCGCATCGCTGGGAAGCATTTTCTAACTCTCGAGCACACGGGGAGCTGTTTTTACATTAACTGCTTTTCAAACAGTGACTGGTGCAAGGACGGGCACGTGAGCCAGGCTGGTGATTTCACTGGCACGCAGGGACGGCAGCCTCGGAGCCGTCCACGGAGCCCATCTGTTCCCCTTGGGGGCAAGAGACGGTTTCACGTGGCGTCTGCCACCTGCCTGAAGGAATCCTAACGGACACATCCGCCCTCTGCGTCCCCGGGCCCTCGTGGGGGACTGGCCGAGACCGTGAGAGGAACAGTCATCTACACTGATAACACGGCTCCACCTATGACCACGTCTCCCCAGAACCCGGAGGCTCTGCGGGACCCTTGCTCGGGCGGACCCTGGGGGCAGCAGGTTGGAGAGCCTCCCGCAGGTTCAAGGGTGGCCAGAAGCACCTCACCTCGAACGAGAGGCCCTCTGAGTCCCAAAGACTGGTGCGCACTGAGGCTGTTCCTCGCCCGGCATGGAGCAGCGGGATGGTACTTACTTAAGGATGGGAGAACAGGTGGTTAATAAGAAACGAGAGGGGCGCCTGGGTGGCTTGGTCGGTGGCTTGAGCGTCCGACTTCGGCTCAGGTCATGATCTCGCGGTCCGTGAGTTTGAGCCCCGCGTCGGGCTCTGTGCTGGCGGCTCAGAGCCTGGAGCCTGTTTCAGATTCTGTGTCTCCCTCTCTCTCTGCCCCTCCCCTGTTCATGCTCTGTCTCTCTGTGTCTCAAAAATAAATAAACGTTAAAAAAATTTTTTAAAAAATAACGAGATAAATAATATGTAAATATATAAATAAAGATAAAGTCATAGCTAACTTCATAAAGCTCCAGGGGATCCGTGCACACGAACCTCGCTCAATCCTAGGAGGCAGGCACAAGTGTCAGCTCCATTTTTAAGCTGAGAAACTGAGGCGGACAGGGAAAGTTGCTCAAAAGCACAAAGTGAGTAAGGGCCAAGGAGGCAGACTCTGCGGCCCGAGGTCTTACCCATTCCGGGGTCCTGAGCGTGGACAGTTCAGGACCTCGTGCCGGCAGGCTGCGGAGGGAGCAGAATCATCCTAACGCAGAAAGTTTCACTAATGAATTGACCCTTTACAAAACTGGGCTCCACTTAAATACCCCTCCCAGTGTGGTTCCCGAACCCCTCTGTCTCCCCCAACTCTCTCTCACGCACACGCATGACGTTGAAAGTCCTGGGAACCCGGCTGTGAAGCTGTGGACGGACGGCACAAGTCAATTGCACAGTCAGTTGCAAATCTCAGGAACAACCCAAGATTCCAGAAAGCCCGTGAATGGGATACTAGGGGAGGTTCTGATGGCTCCCAGAGCTGCCAGTAAGTGCGGGAGGGCCTGGCGGTGCCCTGGAGGCTGCGACAGGACAGGACGGCACTCCAACAAGGAGTGACTTACGGAAGGATTAGGAGAGGCTCTTGGGGAAATTGAATGGACCCCTGCACAGCACGGCAAACCAATCCTCTGCATAACAGAGCTGGGAACATCGCTACCAAGCAATTAGTTGGAAAAATCAGGGCCCCGCCAAATCAACACCGATTCTTTGCTCGTTCTATACATTAATGTACAATTGCGTTCACAACCTAAAACTCCTTGAAGAGAAGACAAATTCAAGACATTTCCCACTTTCCCCATTTTTCAAGATAAATTCTCTTTTGCCCCATTATGGATCCTATTACTACTTGCTTCTCGTTTTAAGTGAACTCCCCTAAGGGACCTTTCTTTCCAGTTCAATTATGGCCTTAAACTGGAGAACAGTCAGCGGCAGGCAATGAGGTCATCCCCCATTATCCTAGGTGCAGAAGTTCTGCCCACACGTCCACTTGGGCCACCAGGAAGCCCCTCCGTTTACTTCATATGCAGTTCGTATCCAAGATCCAGACCAAAAAAACAGCCAACTGAAGAGCACGTAAGCGTTTGCTTAACAGCGTTAACACTTTGTTCTTCGACATCTTTTATAAAGGTGAGAACTTGGGAGTTGGGTTTTTCCCCCGCGGGGCAGGGGGGCGGGGGAGGATGTCAAACTTGTGTCCATTTGCCTACAGAGAGAGGCTGAACAGGTGAATAACAGTGAATGGGTGAATGGACCTTTTGAAGGCTTCCCATGGCAAAGCAATGCCCCTGCGATTTGCTTTTGGGGTGTGCGTGGGTGAACGTGCATTTAAATTTAGACCCAACAAAAACACTCTCCTGAGAAACTGATATCCTCCCCCCTTTTGGAATATGGGAACCTTGAAAGTCAAAATCTTTCCCTCTGTGACCTGGCTGCAAGAAAGCTCAAAAACAGATTTCCTTTTGATTTTTATTTCTAGTTTGATAACGTTTTGTATACATGCTTTTTATTTTAAGACACCAGAAGTTGTTTTCAAGGTGCATGCTTCATTTGACTTGACCTGGATTGTACAGGAGTCAACAAATCAGGAGATGGGGGCGCCTGGGTGGCGCAGTCGGCTAAGCGTCCGACTTCAGCCAGGTCACGATCTCGCGGTCCGTGGGTTCGGGCCCCGCGTCGGGCTCTGGGCTGATGGCTCGGAGCCTGGAGCCTGTTTCCGATTCTGTGTCTCCCTCTCTCTCTGCCCCTCCCCCGTTCATGCTCTGTCTCTCTCTGTGCCAAAAATAAATAAAAAACGTTGAAAAAAAAATTTAAAAAAAAAAAATCAGGAGAAAAAGGAAAGATTAGGGATGCTGACATTTCCTAGGGGACTCAGTGACGTGGGCCCACTAGACGGAGGGGACACGCTCCCTGACCCCGCCGGCAGGGCAATGGACAGTCAGTATGGGGTTCTGAAGAGACGTTAGTCCCCTGAGAAAAAGTCTCGAGGCTCAAATCGAATCAGTGCAGTACCGATCAGTGCGCGACTCCCCCACCCTGCCAAGAAAACTTCCAGCTTGGGGAAAAAGAGGAGTGGCGGGGGCTCTCAGAGATCCTGGGGAGGGGCCAGAATTCATCCGGCCACAGGGGCCACATTGGTCCCTCCTCTTCCCCTATACCCGGGCATTCGAGCGCTGAGACCAGTACTCAAGGGTGATCCAGGCCTTACCGGCTCTCCGACCGCGGCCTCGGGTAAGGTCCCCGAACCAGAACAGCCTGCTTACGCGACAGGGATGACAGCGCTCTACCACGTGGCGCTAAGACTCCGGAGTTACCGCACAGGCAGCACTTAGCACAATGCCCGGCACCCACTGCGGCCTCATGGATGCTGGCCTAGGGGAGTGGGGGGCAGATGGGCCTTTGATAGGCCGCCAGCATCCCCGGAGGGCTGGGGACCCCCTCAGAGTGGGGTGGAGGGTCCGCTCCATCCCCGGAGACCGCCCCCGCTGAACACCGCCCCCCCCACCGCTGAACACCCTCCCGACCCCGCCGACCCCCCCCCCGCCCCCACAGACCGCCCTGAGCCCCGCCGACCGCCTCCGCGGCGCCCCCACCCTGAGCCGGGCCTCGCCGAGGGGCCTCCGCGCCGCCCCGCCCGGCCAGGGTCAGCAGGACGCCCCGGCTCGGGACTGGGACGCCCGCGGGCCACACTCGGAGCCCTTGACGGCCCGCTCTCGGCGTCGGCTCCTCTCCCACAGCCCCCCCCCCCGCCCCCGGCCGCCACGCGGGTCCCGCAGCCCACAGCCAGGCGAGCCCCGACCGCCGAGCCGCAGGGCTCCCCCGGGACGGCCGAGGACGCGCAGCCGGAGCCCCGCAGGCCGAGGGCCGCGGGTGGGGCCGCAGCCCCCTGCCCCGAACACGCGCGGCCCCTCTCGGGAGCGCGGAACCCGGCGGCTCCGGGACCCGCAGGGAGGCCCGCGCGGGACCGGAAGCCCGCAGCCGCACTTCCGGCGGGCGCGCGGGGGCGAGCGGGCGGCCGCCCCCCCCTCCCCGTCGCCCGCGGGCGTCACTTCCGGGCGCGGCGCGGTGAGCGCGGGCGGCACGGCGGGTGGGACGGGTCGGCGGGAGCGCGGTCCCCTGCTCGAGCCCGGGAGCGGCGCCGGTCCTCGCCCGCCGCCTGCCCGTGTGCGTCTGCGGGCGGCGCCCCGGCTCCAGGGGAAGCCGGTGGCCGCGCGGACCCTCACCTGCCAGGGCGCGTGCGCGCGGCCGTCGGCGCGCCGCGGGGACGCGGTCTGATTCACTTATCCGTTCTAACGTAGAAGTGCCCCGGAGGAGACCCCGCCATGGAAGGCAAACCTCTGCTGATGTCCCGACAGAGGACGGAAGTGGTGTGCGGGGTCCCCACCCAGGTGGTGTGCACGGCCTTCAGCAGTCACATCCTGGTGCTGGTGACCCAGTTCGGGAAGATGGGCACCCTGGTCTCCCTGGAACCCAGCGACGTGGCCGGTGACATCGGCAAGCCGGTGCTCACCACTAGAGTCCTTCTGGGGCAGGACGAGGTATAGTGGCCGGGAAGGGGTCCCCACGCTGGGCGCGGGGGGTGGGGGAGCGGGGACCGCGTCTGTGGCTCCGTTTTGTCAGTAGGCAAGTCCCCCTTGCCCCCTCTTCCCCCCAGCAGCGACAGCCTTTCCTGGTGCCCGTGCTTGGTGGCTGCCTTTCCCAGCCCGTCGGGACTTTATCCAGCAGACAAGCAGAGACACTGATTTTGTAGTGAGGGTGCCTCGCCTTCATCTTGACCCTGTCACCGCGGCCTGGAGGAGCGAGTGGCTGTCCCTGTTCGGTCTGAAAAGATGGCCTGGCAGATTGGACAGACCCCCGCCCCCTAGCCCGGCAAACTCGTCTTTTGGGAGTCCTAGATTAGAGACAGCCAGCAGGGACCCGGGCATCAGAAGGCACCGAGAAAATAAGTATAATGGTGCGTGTTTAGCATTTTGTGTAGGACCGGAATGTTCTGGAGCCTCCTCGAACCCTGAACTGCTGCCGCATCACACCGGGTGGGGGTCTGAGGCTGGTGCAGAAGCCAGGTGGGTTCCTACGGGAAAAGAGACTCGCGGTTCAGATGGTTTCTGTCGTTCCTTCACCAGCCTCTCATCCACGTCTTTGCAAAGAACCTGGTGACGTTTGTGTCTCAAGAAGCGGGAAACAGAGCGGTGCTCCTGGCCATGGCCATGAAGGACAGGAGTGTGGAGGGGCTGAAGGCCCTGAAGGAGGTGATCCAGGCCTGCCAGGTGTGGTGACCACGCCTGCTCCTCGGCGCGGCCAAAGGGAGACCCCGACACGCTCTCGATTCGGAGGCCCTCCCCTGGCCGGTCCGCAGGAGGAACTGTCTGGCCTGGGTCCCCGGAGCCTCAGGCGGACTCTTGGTTGGTTGGGTCGCTGAGTTACCCGCGGTCCGGTCAATGTGTCTTGGGGGGCTTGTGAATGGTTCTCAGCAGGGTCCGGGTAGTGGCGTTTATTTGAGAGGCGAAAGAGGAGTCATCAGGTAAGAGTCCTGGTCCTCCACGCGCGGGGGCAACTGTTGGAGGACGGCTGTTTCTAATAAAAATAAACGCGTACCCTAAGCGACTTCACCATGCTTCTCAGCAGTACTGAGAAGTTTCAGTCACATGGCGCGAGTTCGGTTCTGGGTGCGTCCGGCGGGAGGAAGCCTCGTTCGGCAGGAAACACAGTGTAGTTCACGCTCTGCACACGCTCACCCCACTCCTCTTCCTCTGACTTCGCTGAGCGCGTTCGCGTTGCTGGGCAGCCGTTAACTTCCCTTCCGCGAACACTCCCCGCGGTTCTGCTGGGCGGCAGTCGCTGCGAGGGTGTGGGGCACAGACCCCAGCCTCAGGAGCCGGGGAGCTGTTCATGTCGCCCCACGGGCCTGGGGCCAGCCACGGTAGGGCCGCGGGCCGCTGAGTGCCCAGGGAGGGAATCCTGAATGCTGGGGGAAGGCTGCACAAAGGCCAGGAAACAGAAGTCCAGCATGGGAGGGCGCGGCTGAGCCCGGGCCCCAGGGCCCCAGGGCGTTGGGGCTGGCAGAGCCCGAGGGTGGGGAGGGGGCCGATGGCAGGGGCCTCTGGCGCTGAATGCTGAGGCCTCTGAGGCCTCGGGGCTTGAGTCGGGCGGGTTTGCCTTTTGGAAATCATCCCAGGAAACACCTCCACAGGCGGGCGGAGCTACGGGGTAGGGCCTTTGTGCGGCTGGGACTCTGGGAGGGCATCTTGGGACCCGCGGGGCTCCCCTCGTCCCCCTCCGGCCACAAGGGCACGTCACTGGCCACACCAGAAGCTGGCAGGCTAGATGTTCTGCCATGTGAGTCTGTCCCACAAGCTAGAAGCCCGCGGGAGAGCGAGCGGGGGCTCAGGATCTGCAGGCAGAAACCAGCGGGGATCCCCGTGCGCCCAAGATGGCCTTCTGGGGTGGGGGGTGGGTTCTGAAACAGAGAGTCTTAACCTGAGAAACCCTCCAGGGCGGGCAGTGGAAAGACGGGACCGAAGCCTCCGGACCAGCGTGAGTTTGTTGAGGGTGGGGCAGAGGGAAACCTCGAGGGCTCTTTCCCTCGGCAGACGCTGCCCATGCAGGGCACAGACTGGCCGAGGGAATCCGACCAGACTTCCTGGAGGCGGCACCGACTCCTAAGCGGGGAAGGCGCTTCACTCACCTGCTGCTACGGGGAGCCTGAGTGACCAAGGTCCCGCCGCCCCCTCCTGGTGCCTGCACCTGTCAGGGACACGGGGGGGAACTGAGGCAGGCCCATCCCTGGGAGACACGGGACTCCTTTGTGGCCGGCTTTGCCCCCCTTCCTGGTCTCGGGCAGCCGTGTCCCCAGCCTGACCCCCAGAGCAGGAGCAGGGGCCTGGTGTCCTCAGGTCAGCACTTGGGACCAGTAGTTACCCCACGCCTGTCAGCGTCTGCCCTGTGAAGTCATGACTTGTCCCGTTTAACAAGCAGGGAACCTGAGGCTTGGGTAGGGTCCCGTCTGAGCCTGGGTTTCGGATCCGCAGCCTCTGGCTTCCTGTTTGGTCCCTAAATGCACAGCAACAGGACTCACACACGTGCTGCTTGGCACCGTGGCCAGGCTCTGGGGCCCACCCTTCTCAGCCCTCACTCAGACTGGAGGGAGGTCGCCACCCTGGTCACCCACGTGTGCCAGAGGGGGAAACCGAGGCGGAGCCACGTGGCCGCCCTGAGACGAGGCAGGGGCGCGCTGGCGGACGAGGGCTGGGGACACGGGGTGGTGCCGGCCCTCGGCCGCCCGCCTGGACGGTGGACGTGTAATGGAAACCAGGCCCCCAGCACCTTCCTCAAGTCATCGACAGCGGCCCGAAGCTCGTAAGACACAGACCGACACTCGAGGCTCCCGGCCCGGAAGCCGCCCTGCCGTGCAATTGCAGGCACGTGACTCTGCCCTTTGCCGCGGCCGCGCCCTCCCGGCTGCGACGATTCTGGGGGAGAGGGACGCACTCGACAGAGACCGCGAAGCCTCGGTTTCTGCAGGCGGGGCTGTGTGCTCCGCGGACGTGGACGCGGGTGGCGCTTACCCAGCGGTCAGACTGCAGTTCGGCCTTGCAGTGATTTGTGGCCCAGCGTGAATCATGATCTTTGTTTCGGGCCAGTTTGCCAGCCCCTGCAGCCCAGACTGCCAGACGAGGCTCCTTTGTCAAGGCCGTGCCCTTGGTCGACAGGGCGCGATCTGGCCGGCCCAGCGCCACTGAGCTGCACGTGGAGACCCCCGGGCCCCTCCCTCGCACGCCCCCCCTGTTCCTTAGAGGACGTGGGGGCGTGGTTCCAGCTCCGAGCCAAGGGCCGGCAGGTGCCGTTGGGGGTCAAGAGAAGCCAGGGAGGGCGGCCGCTGTCTGCTGTCACCCCGAGCTGCTTATCCAGGGCTTTGACAGAGCCCCGGTCCCCCCTAAACCAGGTAGGACAACTAACCGGGGGAATCAGATGCTGCTCACGGGACCGGCTCTTCCGTTAACGCCCTGCAGTGAAGTTGGAAACCAGGAGGGGGGCACGCGGGTAAGTGGCCAAGACAATGCCCATGGATGAGTGAAATCTGAGGGCCCTGAGTGCCCAGGGGACGACGGCAGGGAGGCGCTCTGCCCCGCGGTCTGCTAGTGCACGTCCCAACGGGAAGCACGCAGACGCGGTCGCGGGGGGTGAGGACTGGCTCGTGGGAAGCGAGGACGCATCAATCCCTGAGGTCTGTGACAGGATGGGAGGCCCCGAAGCCCCCGGGACGGGGTGCGGGGGGGGGGGGGCTTTCGGGAGGAAGCCCACGTCTGGGGACATTTTTTTTTTTTTTTTTTGGGACAGAGAGAGACAGAGCATGAACGGGGGAGGGTCAGAGAGAGAGGGAGACACAGAATCGGAAACAGGCTCCAGGCTCTGAGCCATCAGCCCAGAGCCTGACGCGGGGCTCGAACTCACGGACCGCGAGATCGTGACCTGGCTGAAGTCGGACGCTTAACCGACTGCGCCACCCAGGCGCCCCAAGGGGACATTTTGATGGGGACTGTGTCTCCGTGGGCCCCAGGAAGCCCAGGCCAGGGGCCAGAGAGCCGGCGGCCGACAGTCTTAGGGGTCCACGTCTCTGGAGGAGGCGCGCTGGGACCCCTGCGCTGGGCCGCTCAGGGACAGGAGCCCATCCGTTGTGAAGGCAGGTGGGGACCCCGCGGGCCACCTCGATTCCTGGGCCTTGCGATCTGGCGGGCCAAAGTAGGGAGGCAGCTGGAAGGAGGGGAGGGGGAGAGACGCTGAGAGAAACAGGGGTCTCCGAGAAACCACAGGAAGTCCCAGGCCGCGCCGGCTCCCGGGCTGTGCAGGCCCCACGCTCAACCCGCACACGACCTGGGAGCACACGGACGCCTGAACCCCCCCTGCAGCCGGGAAGACCAAGGCTCAGGGCTGTGCAGGTGAAGCCAGTGGGACTGGGGCCACAGCATCGCCCCGTTTAACCCTCGCTGCACCAGAGGAGGTGGGCGTCAGACTCCCGCCCACACAGACTGGCGATGCAGCCACGGGGGTCAGTGGTCCCGACGAGATCCACACCCAGATGGCAGGGACCCGGAGGCCAGCTTGTGGCCCCCGCTGGACGGTGGCAGGGCAGGGCAGAGGGTGTGGCCCCGGGCGGCACCCCAGCAGGCAGGGCCGGTCCGGCAAGGTGGGCAGGCAGCAAGGAGGAGTTTTCTGGGTCCAGGGAAAGGCCAGGACTTCCCCAGAAGCGACAGCGTCTCAGACCAACCCTGGCTGCCGTGAGGAGGAACCGCGGAGGTCCGGAGGCCTCACCGTGGGGCCGGACATCCCGGCCACCCCTCCCCGGCCTGAGGCCCCGCCACCGAGCTGCTCGAGGGGCCCGGCCGGACAGCCGAAGGAGCCGCCATGGAGGTGAGCTGTGGGCCCCAGTTCACGGGAGGGGTGAGGGGTCCAGGCCGGGGTCCCATTCACTCCAGTGGGGCAGGGGCTCTCAGAGAAAAACGCCCACACCTTGAAATTCTGGGAGTCCCAGCGTCTGTGCCCCACTCCCTCTCCCCTCAAGAGGACAGGGCCCGGGCAGGCCCCAGAATGCCACCTGGTAGCCAGAAATGGTCCTCAGGCCAGCACCCCAGCCCAGCCCCGCATAGAGACGGAGGAGGGCCTCCAGGTACACACCCAGGACAGCCAGCTACCTCTGGGGCAACGGGCAGGTACAGGCAGGCCCTGCACACACAGCTTCTCTCTGGGGACGGAGGTGGCACAGAGGAGGGGGCCGCCAGGGAATGCGCAGGAAGGACGGGGGAGCCCCAGAGGAAGGGAGGGAGGCCCCCAGATCCCACGCTGGGGTCCCCCGGGGCTGATTGGCCCAGATGACGAGAGAAGCCTACGGCAGGCGACCTGGCTGGCAGGACAGCAGGACTGAGACGGCCGTCCTGGGCTGTCTTGGGCTCCAGCGGCCTGCGGCCACCTCCAAGAGAAACAGGTGGCAGGGAGCCCGGGGCACGCGGGGGCTCCAAACACAGAGGGAACCGAGGTTCAGAGAGAACCAGGGTCTGCCCAAGGTCACGGACACAGAGAGCGGCGCATCAGGGTCCCACCCCGGTGCGTCTGACCTAGGGCCCTGGCCCAGGTCAGGAGCCAGCGTCCTGGAGCCTCCCTGCTCACCCAAGTGTGTAAGGGGGCCCGGAATGAGAGCTGGAAGGACCCGCCGCCCCCATCCCTCCGTGGCCCAGAGGGAGGGAAAAGCGACTCGGGGCCCCGGCTAGTAGGTCCCTTCCGCAGCCAAAGTGATAGGGCCACAGAGGCCCCACCGCTGCCCCACTTCTCCCAGCTCCCACACAAGTGGTTTAAAGGCCCGAGCACCCAGGACCCTTGGCTGCCAGGGGCCCCAGTCCAGTCACCCCAGGCCCCAGGCCACGGTGGGTATTAGTTGAGTCAACGGCCGCGTGGGCTGTAAGAAAAGCTTGTGGCAAACCCTGTCTGCCACTCCCAGGGCGCCAGCAGGGGAGGGCCCCCGGGAGAGTCAGAGGACTCCGATGGGGCCAGCCTGGGGGGAGCGAGGTGTCTCGATGCCCCCACCGCCGTGCCCCAGCCCTGCCTCCGCCTGCCCAGGGGTGGGGGTGGGGGGCAGGGAAGGGGCTGCGAGCCTTCAGTGATGTCCCCAGGTGGCGGCCCGTCTGAGAAGGGGGCTGGCCTGGCAGGGCAGGTGAGGAAGGAGGGCCAGGGCCAGCAGGAAGGCCAAGGAGGCACGGGCCGTGGGTCATCAGCGGTGAAGGGCAGGTGTGGGGATGAGGGCTCCCAGGTCTCAGCCGCCCCACAGCCCAGCCAGGACCTGCCGGGAGTCCAGGCAACTGGTCACTGTAGACAGGGGTCAGAGGCCCCGGCTGCCCGGATCTGGGCAGGCAGGTCCGTCCTGTGACCGGCTCGGTCAGCGTCCAGCCCCAGGCAGGGAAATCAGGCCTGGCCGGCCCACCACCTCTCCTGAGTGTGCGTGGACCGTGACACCCGCGGCCAGGGGTGGGGCCACATTCAAACAGCCCCACGGGCAGCCAGGTGGCTGAGGAATCAGCCGTCCTGGCCCCCACGCCCCCAGGGCCGAACCCCAGCCCCCACCCGGCTCCTTCCCCTGCCGCCCTCCCATGCTCCACCCACCCAGGCTCCTTCTCTCCAGGGAGAGCCCTGGGGCCGGACCCTTTCCCTGAACTGAGAGCAGGCCGAGGGGGGTTGTCCCAGGCCCCCACTGACGGCAGGTGTACGACAGGCCGTACCCCAAGGAGCGGCGGGAGAACTCAGACTCGTCCGCACAGATGAGAAAGCAAAGGCCCAGGGGGGTGAAGGTCTCTGCTAAGGTGACCGCCCAGGGCATGGGCAGAACAAGGCCCTGAGGGCCGGGGCTGCCCCCTGAGCGACAGGTCAGGACCCGGAGAAGGAGGGGAGGGGATGGCCCCCACCTCGCAGGGTCCCAGGCTTCTAAAGGGCACGCATGGCTGGCGCTGGTAGGAAGGCAGCCATTTCCCAGAGTGTGCAGGAGGCCCTGGAGTGGGGACCCCTGGAGGCCTTCCTGGAGGCAGTGGCTGAACAAGAAAACTTGAGGGCAGACCTGGCCTCCGCCATCAGAGCAGGGGTGGCCTTGGGCAGAAGAGGATCCCAGACGTCTTGTCCCCACCTGCTGCTGTGCCCCACAGCGTTTCTGCCTTTGAGAAAGCGGCGCTTGGAAAGTCCCTCCGTCTGGGTCCAGGGTCCAGGCCTCGAGCCTCCCCAAAGCCAGGCCCTTCAGTGCCCTCCCAGAGGCCTGGGCCTGCTGACTCCAGCTAGGAAGTCCTTCTGACATCTAACCACAGTGCCCCTGCTGCATTCCCAGTCACTCCAGCAGCAGCCTGGGAAGGATGTAGGCCTGTTTCCCCGCCTGTAGCACGAGTGGGTTCCCCAGGCCCCTGCCAGCCCCGTCCATGTCCCAGAAGCTGAGTCTTCTCCCTCGAGGGTCCCCAAGCTATTGTCACCAGGGGCGATGATGGGTGCTACCTCCAGAATTGCCCCATAAAGATGACAGCCACGTCCACGGCCGGCAGCACCACCCTGCACACAGCGACGGACGCTCCTGCGGGTCCCGGGGCACCGGCTGGGAGCTGACATCGAGGGATCAGGGCACACCAGACTGCCTACCCCCCACGTCCGGGGATGGGCACGGCAGCCCCTGTGCAGGGGGTGGGGGGCAGCACAAAGCCAACAGGTGGACAGAAGTGCAGGTGGGATTTGAAGAGGAGACAGGACCGAGTGGGTGACATGCGAGCCTGCGGGACGAGGAGACGGCTGGGAGAAAGGTCGGTGTGGAAGGTTCCAGGCAGTGCTCAGAGGAGGCCCGCTGGGGGTGATGCGGAGTGGGGGGCAGACTCAGGCAAGGCCTGTCCTCAGGGTGCTCCCCGGGGCTGGTGTGTGCAGGGGTGGGGCCGCAGACACGCGGATGAACCTCTCTGAGCCCCCCACCCCTACATCTAAAAGGGAACGGTAATTCCAACAATTCAGCCCTTGACCCCATCGCCCAGGTCTGCGGGGAGCGTTACGTGGCACAGAGGACACGGACGGGGTGTCCCCATCACGGGCACAGAGCAGGCACTTGGTCCTGGTACCCACGGCCGCAGCATGAACGCGTCTGCGACCAGAGCATGGCCCCGACCCCGACGCCCCCTCCAGAGACACAGCAGACACAGCTGTTCCCCAGAGGGCCTCTGGGCTCAGGGTTGAGCCCAGGGCAGCAGAAGCCAGGCCCCCAGCGAGCCCAGTGACCTGTCTGTCCCCCTCCACCCCTCCACCCCTCCACCCTGGAGTGTTTCCAGCATACCTGTGGGGGACAGGGTGAGATTCTCACAACGCAAATTCACCCATCCTTGAAGCAAACCGTTTCACCGCATTGAGTGCAGCGGCCTGCCTACCTCGGTCCATAACTTTGTCATCGCCCCTCACGGAAACCCGTGGCCCCATGCAGCCCACGCCCACCCCACCCACCGAGACTCCTGGCCGCCTGGGGCCCAGGCAGGAGCCACCTGACCGGCTGGCACAGGCAGGTGAGGGCACCTGGCGGCCTGTAGGATCCTGGGAGCCAGCTGCCGCCGGCCAAGATAGAATGTCAACCGCAGGGGGGAGGGGACAGGCCTCAGCTCCTCCCACTCCTGCTGGGCCCCTCCCTGCAGGCAGCAGCTCAGGTGGGCTACCCTGAAGAGGAGGCTGAGGCCGCCCCTCCCCAAGCCCGATACGGCCTCCAGATAGCAGCCCTTCCCCACCCCCGTGGGGCTGCCACCAGGGCCACGTGGCCACACAAATGACCAGCCAGGCTTCCCTGGAGGCCGGGCCTCCCAGGGCCGGGCCTGAGCTTCCTGCCTGAGAGGTAGGCGCTGGGTCGCTACGGTGGGGCCGGAGGGAGGGGGAGAGGCCCGGGAAGGCCTGGATGGGAGAGGGGGAGGTGCCCGGTGCCCCAGCTGGCCGGCAAGCAGCTGGAGAACTGGCATCCGGGGCCGGCGAGCGGGCTCGGGGCGGAGAATGGCCCCGCAGCAAAGCTGGGCACCCCGACAGTCCGGCAGGTTCCGGGGAGCCGGTGGGTGCCGGGCCGAACTCCCCATCGGCTGCCGCGGGCAGTGCTGTCCGACTCCACCCCGGGCAGCCAGGGCAACGGGGGCTCCCCCACTTTCCCAGACACCTCCGGCCCCTAACGTGTGGGGTCCCCGCAAACCCGAGCAGTGGAGGCGGGCACCACCCCAGGGAAGGAGGGCGTCCCGGGCCCAGGCCTTGGAGCCGAGTTCCTGTGCACGGAGCTGCCCAGGGCTGCCCGGGGTCAGGGGAGCGGGCCAGCCGGTCAGACTCCGGCCCCGCCTGCAGCGACGGCTGCCCCCTCCCTGCCCCCGCTCCCTCCTCCCCGGGCTGCTCCCAGCTGCCTGGGCCCACCTTTGCCCTCGCTCCTCCCCGCATCCTCTCTCACCTCTGCAGATGACTAACGCCTCGGGGCTCCTGGGAACATGGCCACGGCCCAGCCCCGGGCCGGCTGTGCCCACCGTGCCCGCCGGGCCGCAGATGGACCGCATGGGGAACAGCTCCCAGGGCGCCTCCCGGCTCTTCCTCACCACCGCGCTGGCCCGCGGCATCTCGGGGGTCTTTGTGTGGACCGCCCTGGTGCTCACCTGCCACCAGGTAAACCCTCCCCTCTGCGTCTCCGGGTCCCCGCTCTCCGTGGGACGTGGTCCTGGCTGGCCCTGCTGGCATCTGGGACCTCCAGCCACGAGCTTGGGGCAGACATCAGAGGCGGCAGCAGGCCAGGGCACAGGGGCAGGGGAGGGGGCCTTGTCCAGAACGTGGCATGTGGGAGCCAGGGATGGGAGGTCTGTGCCAGGGACAGAGCTGGGCTGGGAGGACAGGGCGTAGGGGGGCCGCCCCCTCAGATTCAGGGAAGCAGAGGAGCCCCCCGCCCCAGGCGGTGACAACCCCCGGCAGACAGGGCAGCCCCCCAGAGGGGGAATGGCCGCGCCCAGCAGCGAGGAAGAGCGGGCGCGGGCAGCAGGTCTTGGGCCTGAGCGCAGGGGCGGGGCAGTGGAGAACGGACATTCGGGGAGGCACCGGGGCGACAGCGAGGTGGGAGGCCAGGGAGCCGGCCGTCTGGGCAGAGGGCACTCAGGACGCAGAAGAGCGGAGTTTGGCTTTCAGCCTGGGGGGTGTGGGAGCCAGAGAAGGCGATGGGGGGGGGGGCTGGGGGGGGGCAGTGCCGAGAGCAGAGCTGGCCTGCAGGGTAGTGCAGCCGGCACTGGGGGAGGAAACAACTGGCGGGGGCTCCGGACCAGCAGGCAGGGGGGTGGGTGGCCCAGCGGCCTCCAAAGCACGGAGGGGTGAGCAGACTCCCACCTCGATGAGAGCTGCCTGCTGTGTGGTCTCAAATCACCACAATACATGATAGACACAAGGGTGTGATGGGGGCCAGTGGAGCACAGTGCAGCTGAGAGCGGCAGGGGCCATCAGGGAGGACAGCCTGGAGGAGGCAGTGTTTGCACCGCCCCTGGACAGGTAGACCGCACAGGCGGGTGGTGCCTACTCCTCGGTGGAGGAACAGTGTGGGGTCTTGGGGAGGCTGTGATTTATAGAGCAGAGAGCAGCAGAGTCCTGGGTCCGGGTGTCCGGGTCTCGGCTTCCCCGTCTGCGTAACCCTAACCTTCTGCAGCGCTGGCGACTGTGTGTGTGTGTGTGTGTGTGTGTGTGTGTGTGTGTGCACGTGCGCGCGCGCGCTTCCTGGGCCCCCACCGCCTAGACAGGGCAGTCAGGGACCCCCCCTCCCCACCATGGAACGCAGCTCCCGTCCCCGCCCACACTGCCAGGCCCCCGGAGCTCAAGGGCAGCTAGACTCTGCCCTTCCAGAGCCCAGAAGGACAGAGCGAGACGCAGCCTCTCGCTTTAAAGACGGGAAGGCAAGGCCGGAGAACACGGGGAGTACTTGCCAAGGCCACCCAGCCGGGCAGCGCCAGCACCGGGCAGAATCCACGGCTCCTACTGGCTGGTCATGCCGGGCCCCTCCCACTGCGCCAGCTGGGAGTGAGGGACTGATAAGGAGCCTGTCCCCCGCCCCCGCCACTCCCTGCGGGGTCCGCACGGGGCTCCACACACAGCCTCCCCGTCAACCGCCCTCTCTCCGCCTGGCACTCAACGGCACCTCCTCTGGGAAGCCTTCCAGAGGTGCTGTGGGACCACAGCCAGCCCTGTATACCCAGCGCCCTGGTGCATCTTCCTCGTTAAGACCCCGTCACTGGTTTTTCACGTCCTCACAGACGACGTGGAAAATCAGGAAAGGTTTATCGATAAACAGTGATCACCTGTATCTTCCTACCGTCGTGGAAAGACAGGGATCTTTCCTTTTGGGTCTGCCCTGCGTTTCCAAGGCGTGCGGGGCCGTCCTTGGTTTGTCTTCTGGTGTTTACTCGGCACCTGCTGGAGCACGTCCCCGCGTGGGCATCTCGGGACGCCCCCTCCGCTGGCTGTGTGGGGCTGCTCTGGGGCAGCCTGGCCCCTCGGCCGCGTATCCGCTCCGAGGGACAAATCCCGGAAACGGGTCAGGGCCCCGGCCCCGGCGACGGCCCGTCACGCTGAAATGCCAAACTGCCCGCCCAGGGGCCACGGACGGCCCCTCCCCCGGGGAAGTTCTCCTTGGACGAGTGAACACACGAGTGCGTGCATGCGTGCGCGTGTCCGCTGAGAAGGGGCCGCCGCGCCCGGCGAAGTCCTCGCTGCTGCCTCCCACCGCCCCTCTGGCCCGTCGCGCCCACGTCTCCCTGGCTCTGTCCGCCCAGATCTACCTGCACCTGCGCTCCTACACGGTCCCCAACGAGCAGCGCTACATCATTCGCCTGCTCTTCATCGTGCCCATCTACGCCTTCGACTCCTGGCTCAGCCTCCTCCTCCTGGGGGGCCACCAGCACTACGTCTACTTCGCCTCAGTGCGTGACTGCTATGAAGGTGAGCGCCCCCTGGCTCCGGGGAGGGCCCGAGGGACGCACAGCCGGCTCCGGAACCACCCACCCTCCGGGGCCGGGAACCCCACCCTAGGGGGCGGGGAACGGCTCCGTCCAGCCCGGTCCAGCCCTGCGGGAACCAGACGCCTGAGCCTGACGGTCAGGATTCGGGATGCGAGGGCGGGGTCCAGGCCCTGGGTGGGGCATCGCTGCCTCAGTGACCGATGAGGGCTCCGCCCGCCCCGGGGTCACCGGGGATGGCGTGGGCTCCCAAAGCTGAGTGAGGGTCCTGGGCGTGGGCACACAGGGGGTCAGAAAGCCCTCCTGCAGCCGGGCGTCCCCGGGGAGCCCAGGCTCACTGCCGCCCACCCTGCCCTGCCCCTCTGCAGCCTTTGTCATTTACAGCTTCCTGAGCCTCTGTTTCCAGTACCTGGGGGGCGAGAGCGCCATCATGGCCGAGATTCGGGGGAAGCCCATCCGGTAAGCCTCTCGCCCCGGAGCCCACGGGGGTCCCTCCACGCCCAGGGCAGCAGGGAGGGTCTGGGGACGCGTCCTCCCGGAGCCCTGCTTCAGGGACTGGTCACCCCAGGTCAAGCTGCATCTACGGCACCTGCTGCCTCCAGGGCATGTCCTACTCCATCGGCTTCCTTCGCTTCTGCAAGCAGGTGAGTGGGGGTCTTGCCTGCCTCTGCCCTCCCCTCCCAGCCACCGCCCTGAGCGCCCCCACGCTCCCCTCCCCCACCCAGGCCACACTGCAGTTCTGCATCGTGAAGCCCATCATGGCCGTGGTCACCATTGTCCTGCAGGCGTTCGGCAAATACCACGATGGGGACTTCAAGTAAGGCCAGGCTGATGTGCCTGCGGGGAGGGGGCGGGCCCGGCCTGGTGGGGGCACCGTGCTGGGCGGAGGCAGGCAGGGCCTGGGGGAGGGCTCAGCCCAGGGCCAAGTCCCCATGTGAACGGACAGGCCTCGCCCTCCTCTCGGGAACCCGCCAGGGCAAGGCCGTAGCAGGCAGACCCACGTGTGCCAAGGACCCCAGGACCTCACAGCCTGCAGCCGGCCCACCCGGAGGAGAACGAGGCGGGGGGGGTTAAGGCATTCAGGTGCGGGGCGCCGCCGGGGACCTCCCTGGTACCAGGAGCCCTGTGCCAGGTCCACGCCCACGCCAGCCCGTGCACACGCACAGGCACACACAGACCCAGCTCGCACGCACGTGTCCACACCCACGCCAGCCCATGCACACGCACGGACCCAGCTCACATGCTTATGCGCACACAACACTGACTTGTGCACGTGAACACACACCCACAGGTCACACCAACATGCACACACATGTTCACATACACCCACCCGTGTGTCCACGAGGTAGAGGCCCGCTCCCGCAGGCCATGCCCAGGTGGACAGAGGAAGAGAGACACAGGGTTTCACAGGGAGAAAGGCTACCTCCTCACTGCTGTGGGGGGCACCTCAGCTCCCTCGCTGTTGCCCTTGGGTACCGTCCGCCCGCCACGCAGGGAAGGTCCAGGTCTGGGTTACTGTCGGTGCCCAGGCTGGAGCGCATGGGCCAGTGATAACGGCCGAGACTGTGGGGAGGGCACGGGGCAGGGTCCTGCCCTGACCCCCGACCCCTGCTCTGGCCCCAGCATCCACAGCGGCTACCTCTACATCACCCTGGTCTACAACGTCTCTGTCAGCCTGGCCCTCTACGCCCTGTTCCTTTTCTACTTGGCCACGAGGGAGCTCCTGCAGCCCTTCGAACCTGTCCTCAAGTTCTTCACCATCAAGGCCGTCATCTTCCTCTCTTTCTGGCAGGGTGGGTGGGCTGTTGGGGCAGGGGCTGGAGCCCAGAGCCTGTCCCAACCCCATCTCCGCCCCGGTTCCCCGGGTGCCCTTAGGCCTGGCCTCAGTCTCTCTGGTTGTAGCACAGGTCAGTACGACCGCTCCCTCAGCCAGAAGCCACACAGCCCCTGGTGCAGGGGAAATGTCGAGTCCCTGTCCAGTAGGTCTGGCCTGTGGTGGATGGAACGGACAGGCAGAGGCCCTGGGCCAGGCTGGGGACACTCCCAGACCCCACTCTGCAGAGGCGGGGGTGGGGGTGGGGGGGTAAGTGTCAGGCGGGCCCCAGCTCTGGGACCAGGGAGGTCAGGGCAGACGCTTGGGGAGCGCCCAGATGGCCACCGTGCTGAGACCCTGGCTTTGGAGGCACCCCTCCCCGTGAACGTCAGCCACCCCCCAACCCCCACCGTGGGACAGGACCACACGGATGGGAGGTCCCAGGGCCTGACCCTCGTCCCCTCTGCAGATCCCGCTGAGCTCACAAGGCCCGTGTAGGGCGGGTGCCTGAGCGGCTGTCACCACCCCCCAGGGATGCTGCTGGCCATCCTGGAGAAGTGCGGGGTCATCCATGAGGCCCAGGTCATCGACGGGAGCAAGGTAGGGGCCGGCACGCTGGCCGCGGGCTACCAGAACTTCATCATCTGCATCGAGATGCTGTTTGCCTCCATCGCCCTGCGCTACGCCTTCACCGTCCAGGTCTATGCCGAGAAGGAGAGCTCGCCAGGTACGCGGGCCCCACGGGGGGTGGGGGTGTGCCGAGGGCCTGCGGACGGGCCCAGGCAGCCCCGCCTGCCTCTGGCCGCACCACATCTCTGTCCCGCCCTCCTCACGGGCCCAGGGGATGTCAGCAACACGGACAGGGAGACAGCCCCATCGGAGGCTAGACGGGTGCGGCGTCTGCTTCTGGCCCAGGGGCAGCGAGGTGCACGGCTCCGAGCTCGGGGTGAAATGGCTGGACGGGACGTCTGGGCCCCAGGGCCCCGGGCATCCCTAGCGAACGACGCTCAGCGGCAGAGATGGCCTGCGGCCGCTCCAGCAGCCTAAAGTGACAAGTGTGAAGGGCTCACTGTAGGCCAGAGAGAAGACAGGAGCCAGCCTGGGCAGCTTCCCCCTGTGGCCCCTGAGGAGTCCCGGCTGGGACAGTCCCAGGGTAGAGGAGCCAGGCTGGGATTCAGAGGTCCTGAAGTGCCCCCTACTGGCCGAGCCCGGGGCCTGGGGATGCCAGACCCCAGCCCTGGGCAGCCCCGAGGCCGGTGGGGGCAGGGCCGTGTCCCCAGGGCCCAGGCCCCGGATGGGGGGCGGCTGGGGGGTGGGGGGAACAGCTCCAGAGCGCCCTGGCCCCACCCACGTGCTGTCTGCCCCCAGCCCCCGAGGCACCCATGCACAGCATCTCCAGCGGCCTCAAGGAGACCATGAGCCCACAGGACATCGTGCAGGACGCCGTCCACAACTTCTCACCCGCCTATCAGCACTACACCCAGCAGGCCACTCACGAGGCCCCGAGCCCTGGTGCCCACCCCAGTGTGGCCGGAGGCTCTGGCGGCCTCAGGAAGAGTCGCAACGTGGAGAAGAGAATGCTGATCCCCGCAGAGGACCTGTAGGAGGGCCACGGGGGTCCCCGGCCGCCTGCCTGGACCAGGCTGCCCAGGCCTCTGGGAAAGCACAGGGCCCCTCACCCTCTTGCCAAAGGTGAAGCCCCTCCTGGGAGCCCTGGTGCCAGGCCGGTGGCACCACTTCCCGGCCTTCCTCCCGCCAGCAGGCCCGTGGCCCCAGGAGAGGGCGCCTGAGTTTATCTGACGAACCAGGAACCCACCGGGCTCACCTGGCCGTCATGGGGCTGTCGTGAGGCAGGCACTGGCAGGGCAGGGGCGGATGGACGGACCTCACTCTGGGCCCTGGGAGAGCGAGGCAGCCCCACCCTGAGGACGCCGGAGCTGTAGGCGCTACGGGCCGGTGGGGGCAGGGGACTGGGCTGGGCAGAGGTGCTTTGCACCCCCTCCAGCCCTGGGGATTCCTGAAAAGCCTCCACCCGGGGAAGGCGTGCCTGATGAGCTCTGGGAGGCGCCCAGGGCCACCTGCACAGAACCTTCACCCTGGGCAGCCCGCGAAGCGTGTGGGGCTCCTGGGGGCATCACCTATTTATACATAAACAGCCTGCGTTTTCTAGTGACTCCCGTGGCCTCTGTTCCTGCAGGGTCGGCACCCGGTGGGTGGTCACGGGAGCCCCACTGTGCTAAGTCTGGGTGTCGGGGCAAGTGTCCCGGGCGACGCTCAGAGCAGGGCAAAGAGCTCACGCATGGACAGAGAGCCCTGCCCTGTGGCTCGGAGAGACCCAGGGTCGTGCTCACCTTCCTCCATAAGATGGGCCTCCTGCCAGCCCCGCCCTCGGTGGGTGGATGAAGGCCACGGACGCAAGCCCGGAGAGGGCACGGGGCGCAGACCTGGAGCCTGCCTTCCTTCGTCCTTCTCTCTTCCTGTGCGCCAGGCCAGCACCCCGAGAGACACAGGCCCTGCCTTCCAGAAGCTGTGACATGCCCGAGCGGCCTGGGAAACATGAAAGAGGGGCCAGAAGCAGCCAGTGGGGTGGGGAGGCCTCCGGGAAGGCCTGTGTCTGGGAGGGGGTGTGGGCAGGGGCCCGCAGGTGTGGGGAGCCAGGGCCGCCGGCCGGGCAAGAGCGGCCTGGTGGGCGCCACCCAGTGACAACTTCCCGACCCGTCACCGGGGAAAGAGGGAAAGGCGCTGAGGGTCCAGAGACCCCGCAGGGCAGGAGTCAACTACCAGCATGGGCTCACCCCGAGGCCTCCTTGCTCCCTAGGCCTGGAGACACAGGACTCAAGGCCACAGCCTCTCCAAGGGCCCGGATGGGCTGCCCGACAAGATAGGCCAGGCTGCCTCCCCGAGCGAGGCCCCCACCCGCCTTATCATGCCCTCTGCAGTTGGCGGACCAGAGTCCGCCCAGCTCGGGCCCCACAGGCTGCAGTCAGCAGGTTTGGGGACAGGCGTGGCGCCTCCTGCAGAGACCTGTGGACCACGGCTGGAGGCTGTCTGGAGGAGGCGAGACACGGTGCCAGCCCCACCATGAGCGAAGGAGGGGGCTGCCCTAGAGGCCCGTGCCCGGGAAGGGCCACCCCTTTAGGGCCCAAGGTGCCTAAGGCTATGTGCACAGGGTAAGTGGGCCAAGACCCCCTTCAAAAGACCAGACGCACTGCGGGCTCCTGGCTGCAGGGGCGCCCTCGGGCCAGGCCTGTGCACTGGGGGCAGCCTGGTCAGCTTGGCACTTTGGGGTGAGGGGAGACCACGTTTACCGAGCACCCACTGTGGGACCCGGCCTACGCTTAGTCCTCACGACAGCCGCAGGGAAGGTGACGAAGGCCCAGAGAGGTTAAGCCACTTGCCTGAGGTCAGAGCCGGCAGGAGGCAGACCAGCTTCCCAAAGGCCAGCTCTCCCACCTGTCCAGCCCCTACAGACACCTCTGCCCAGACCAGACCCCGCTTCTCCTGGACACCCACAGGGGAGCACAGAGCCTCAAGGTCAAAGCCGCTGCAACCCCCTCACTGGCCTCGTCTGCCAGGGGGGAGCTTGGGTGCTCTGGAGGCACGTCTCACCACCTAGGACAGCAGGGCCGGCTTCCGGTTCTGGGCCCCACCGCACAGGGCCAGGAGCGGCCGGCTTATCTAACTTATCCTGGCCTCCGTGCTCTTATGTGGGAAATGACCCCGACAATCCAACACCAAGGAGGCAGGCTGGAGACGTGGGTGGCCAGGGCGGGGCAAAGGGGTACCTCTTACTTCCCAGGGGCCCGGAACAGGGCTGGGGTCCATGCCTCCCCAGCTCATACCCACAAGCTTGCTGCCAGCTGCGGTCACCTGGCCGCCCCAGGGCTCTCGCAGGAGGCACAGGCCGGGCTTCGGGGGCGTCTGGCTTAGCCGTGGGCCATGGTGACCCCATCGTGCTGGCACACTCGGCCCCCTGCCGAGTTCACAGAAGGGAGCGCTCGGCTAGAAAGGGGAGGGAACGGGCCCTCCGTCACTCAGAGGTTAAAGCCAAGGCGCTGAAGCACCCTGCCCACAAGTGACCGCAGGAGCCACCCTGTCAGCTCAGGCAGAGGTGTGGCAGGAGGGCTGGCGGGGCTTGGAGACCCTAAGGCCACACCCACCAGCCCGCCCTCCGTCAGCAGCTAAGGCTGAGCTCGGACACGTCTACCCCTCGGAGGAACAGTGGGAAGGGAAGACCGGTAAAGAGGGGACAGCATCCCCAGAGGATGGGCCCTCCACTCCACTTACTTTAGGCCACCAGGCAGGGCACCTCGCTGCCCACCCCGGGCAGGACGTCTCTCTCCCCACCTCCAGTAAGACCTGGCCTGAGACGGGGGCACAGGCCGCCGGGGGGGTGGGAGGGAGCAGCCCCAGCTGGAGAGGGAGGGCTGCCTAAGGGCTGGGGGGCTCCTGGTCTCGGTGGATGGGACCCTCGGGAACGGTGCCCACCATTCAGAAGGCCAGCTGGCAAGCTCTACCAGCCTGACCCCCTGCACGCACCGTGGCTGACCGGACGGACCCCGCAGCCAAGGAGACCCATCGCAGGGGAGGGCGACCGGGTCGGGGGCTGGGATGTGGGGGGTGCAGCACATTCACGGCCCCTGCACTCGAGGACTCGGCCCAAAGCACCAATCACAAGACCAGGCGGGTCTGAAACCAGAAAACTCTTTATTGCAAAGGTACAAAAGCATCACAGCAGAGATGTACAGCAATAAATTAGGTGGTGGCCGTGAGGGGACAGGGCGGGCGCAGGGCACATGTCATACGGACAAGGACCACGACGTGGGGTCTCTTCTCAATAATTTATACCATGATAAAAGCAGCACAAAAATAAATATTGAAATGGAATAGCTGAGTGACCAAGGCCAGGAAATGGGAGGCCTTGCCCCCTGGGAGGACAGAGTCTGCCTCCCTCGGGAAGGACCCCGAGTCTGAAGCACAAGAATCAGGAAAACAAACCCAAGGGACAGAGATCCTTGCCTTTTAAATAAAACAAATCCATATATTAAAACGGGGACAATGAAATCTCAACGAGCTGAAAGGAAAGGCATGAGAGAATGCTCCGGTCTTCCTTCCCCGGCCCCTGGTCCCCGGGAGCGGGCAGGCATGGCGAGGTGCCCCGGGCGGTGAAAGAAGCCCCCTCCGGGCAGGGGCGGGGGGGAGGGGGGGGAGAGGGCATGCAGGGCGCCAGCACTCCCGAGGGCAGCAGGCAGCGGCGACAGCCCCCGGCTCCCACCCCCCTACTCCAACCGCAGCTCTGCTCGATTAGGGATTTACAGTAAAAACAGGAAAAAAGTTACGAAAAATCTGTACGATAAAATGTGTATATAATTTTATATATATATATATACTTTTCTCTCTTTTAAATATTTCCCCGTGGTCCTTATTGATATCCAATGTGGATTACCTACCATGGCTATGGTATCGACAGCTTTTTTTTTTAAATTTTTTTTTTACACACTGGGCCTTTTGCTCCTTAAGGATCCAGCACGCCCCAGACCCCTCACCTTCCCCCAGGACAAGGCCAAGGCCGAGGCCGCACGGCAGTGCGGCCGGAGAGACCCAGACGTCTTCCGTAGGGAGCTCTCCGGCGTCTGTCCCGCCCAGTCTGCCTCTTCCCGCACAGGGGCCTTGCAGCTCGCTGGGGGTCTCCCTAGGTGGCGGGGGACAGGCCAAGAGGAAGCCGGGAGCCCCAGCAAAGGTCACCGAGGTCATCAGGGGCTCCAAGTGTCAGAAAGAAAGAGCAGGTAAAAGTTTCAGGCGAGGAATAAGCACCAAGGTGGCCGCGTCCCCTTGTCCTCTGCACCAACAGACCACCCGGGAGCCCCCAGAAGGCTGGTCCCGGCCCGGTGCCTAGCGTCACCTCCTTGGCCATCACACCCTCCTCACCCTCGGACTCCACCGGTCACTCTGGCGGCGGGACCACAGCCCACTCCCGAGGCCGCCGCCGACTTCCCACCTGCCCGGCAGGGATAGCTCCACTTCTGCCCCGGCCCCTGCCGGCCCTCCCTGCGCAGGGCTCCCGGCCAGCTCCCCGCAGCGGACCTCCCCGGGGTCGGCCCAACAGAGGGGAAATTCCCGAGTCCTCGTGCAACTCTGCACGTGTACCCCGGAGGCCCCCAAGGGACCACCCGGACCAACCCGCTCCTCCGAGGCCCCGCGCCGCCGGCACGCGGGTGTCACGGCAGGCGCGCCCCCAGGCGCGCGCGGCCCTAGAGCAGCACCCCCTCCCTCCGCCTCGCGGGGCGCGGGCCTCTGGTGGGGCCGAAGCAGGCTCAGGGTGCTGTTCGTCACCGGGGACACACGGCTCCTCCCCAGGCACCCAGAGCTCAGTCAGGGCAGGGAGGGGGTGCCCGCACCGGCCGCTGGACCACGACAGGCCACTCTCGGGAGGGGTGGCAGACAGAGCCCCTGCCATCCGGGCCACAGGGCCGGCGGCCTTCTGAGGACCTTCCCTCCATACGCCCCGACGCCCCCTGGCGCAAGACACGCGCCCCCGGGGACCTTCTGGAGAGCGCCGGCGGGGCCCGGGGGAGGGCCGGCCGTGTGCGTGCGCGTGCGTGCGCGTGCGTGCGGGAAGGCGTGCGGCCCGCGGGCTCGCCAGACCCCATCTGCGGCCGCACCCTCGGCCTCGTCCCCGCCGGGAGTCTGCGCTTCGACTGGGGCGTTAAGGGGTCCGCGCGACGCGGACCCTCCGGCGGGCACCCCCCCCCCCCCCCGCCCGCCCGCCCCCCTCCCGGCGGCGGGCCACTAGGAGGCGGCCGAGAAGGGCACGGAGGCGGAGGAGACGTCGGCGGACTTGACGATGGTGATGACGCTGGTGGTGGCCACCTTGGTGGGGGCGACGGGCCCGCGGGCCACGGTGCGGGCGAAGGTCTGCAGGGCCTCGTACTTGGAGCGCAGCGCGTCGAGCTCCAGCCTCATGCTGCTGTTCTCCCGCGCCAGCTTCTCCACCTCCTGCTGCAGCTCCACCCGCTGCCGCTCCAGCTCCTCCTTCTGCGTCACGCGCTTGATGCGGCAGCTGGCCGCGTAGCCGCGGTTCTTGAGCGTGCGCCGGCGCTGCTTCAGGCGGGCCACCTCCTCCTTGGTGAGGCCCCGCAGGTGCTGGTTCAGCTCCCGCACCGACATGGACACCAGCTCGTCATCGCTGAGCACCGGGGCGTTCTCGCCCGCCTCCTTCTTGACCTGCGGGGGCCGCGCGGCAGGGCGGTCAGCGCGGAGGAGGGGGTGGCGGGAAGGGCCCCGGAGGGTGGCCCGGCGTCTGCCCGGGAACGGAGGCCGCGTGGACGAGAGCCTGGTTCCGGGCAGCAGGAGCACCCGGAGGCACCCTCTCTGCCTCCCAAGCCGGCCCTCACGCCTCCGTCGGGGCGGGGGGCCTCCCGACGTCACGCACGCGGCAGAACGCGGGTGGCTCCCTGACGGGGAGCCCCGCTGCGCCTGCCTGTCACCTGGTTACCACCTGCCGTCCAGAACCTGCGAGGCTGTGGCCCACCCGTGCGCAGCCCTCTGTGAGTCTCCAGTGCCTGGTGCGGGGGTGACGCAGGCAGGTGGGGGGAGAACCCAGGCAGGTGAGTGGGGGGGACCCAGGCAGGTGAGTGAGGTGGGATGGGGGGGACCCAGGAAGGTGAACGGGGGTGACCCAGGCAGGTGGGGAACCCAGGCAGGTGTCCAGGGCCAATGCAGGCAGGTGAGCAGCGGGGGTGGGGGGGACCCAGGCAGGTGTGCGGGGCCGACGCAGGCAGGTGAGCAGGGGGACCCAGGCGGGTGAGTGAGGTGGGGTGGGGGGGGACCCAGGAAGGTGAACAGGGGCGACCCAGGCAGGTGAGCGGGGGACCCAGGCAGGTGAGCGGGGGACCCAGGCAGGTGAGTGAGGTGGGGTGGGGGGGGACCCAGGAAGGTGAACAGGGGTGACCCAGGCAGGTGAGCGGGGGACCCAGGCAGGTGAGCGGGGAACCCAGGCAGGTGAGTGAGGTGGGGTGGGGGGGGACCCAGGAAGGTGAACAGGGGTGACCCAGGCAGGTGTCCAGGGCCAATGCAGGCAGGTGAGCAGCGGGGGGGGGGGGGGGAGACCCAGGCGCAGGTGAGCGGGGGGACCCAGGCAGGTGAGCGGGGGGGGGGGGGGGGGGGGGGGGCCAGGAAGGTGAACGGGGGCGACCCAGGCAGGTGAGCGGGGGACCCAGGCAGGTGTCCAGGGCCAATGCAGGCAGGTGAGCAGCGGGGGGGGGGGGACCCAGGCAGGTGTGCGGGGCCGACGCAGGCAGGTGAGCAGGCGGACCCAGGCGGGTGAGTGAGGTGGGGTGGGGGGGACCCAGGAAGGTGAACAGGGGCGATCCAGGCAGGTGAGCGGGGGACCCAGGCAGGTGTCCAGGGCCAATGCAGGCAGGTCAGCAGCGGGGGGGGGGGGACCCAGGCAGGTGTGCAGGGCCGACGCAGGCAGGTGAGCAGGGGGACCCAGGCAGGTGAGTGAGGTGGGGTGGGGGGGACCCAGGAAGGTGAACGGGGGCGACCCAGGCAGGTGTGCGGGGTCCACCCAGGCAGATGAGCGGGGGACCCAGGCAGGTGAGCGGGGTCGACCCAGGCAGGTGAGCCGCAGGGAGGCACAGCAGCCTGTCCTTCCACACCCCTCGGACAAAGTGGGGCCTCGGAAGGGGCTTCGACGTGCATGGCCCACGAATGCACGGAGGTCCCCTGTCCCGCCAGACCCAGCTCTGTTCCCAAGACGAGATAGCCGACCCAGGAGCCCACGCCAGCCTCAGAAGCTGGGAGGGCCCGGGGAGGCAGCACGCTGGGCCTGGTCGGACCCGGCCCCGCGAGCAGGAGTGCCGAGGTTGACACGCGCCCTGCCGGTGGTACTGCGGGACGGAGGCCACGCTGCCCACCCCTGGGGGCCGGGGATGACCATGTCCTAGCAGGCAGGGATCCACACCTGCCACTCCCCCCCAAGGAGGCCATCCCCCCTGGACGCCAGGGCCCACATCTCCTGAGGCCACAACCCCCAATCCTGTCCCCAGCTCCCTGGCACGGCTCTGCTGGCCAACAGCCCCCACCCGACTGCAAGGGACAGGGCCTCCCTCTTCACACTCAGGGCAGTCCTGGGAAAGAGGGGCTGCTGGGGCCGGAACGGACCTTTCCCAAGCCTGAGCCCGAGGCAGAAACGGGGTCTGCCCACCCCCACCCCACTTACCTTTAATGCCTTGTTTGGTTTGGGATTAGTCGTCATAACCTGGGCACAGTCACCCGAACAGAAGGGCTTGGAAACTGGATCTAGAAAATCAGACAAGAAACAGAAATGAGTGAGGTGAGGTTCTGGCCAGGCTGGGGACGGGGCCGGCTGCCGTCGCACGTGACCTGAAGCAGGGACGTCCCCACCACAGAGACGCTCCAAGGAGGCTCGGCCTCTCGGTCCACATCCCCCCGAAAACAAGACAGGAGGCAGCCGGGACTGAGGGGGCTCCCCGCAGGGTGGGCATCCCGGCCACGCTGCCCAGTCCAGCATCAGCCCACGAAGCAACCCAGACCCACCCCGGCCCCCACGCTGGCAGCCACCCGCCTGGGGGGCACCAGGCTTGGGCGGCCACTGCCTCCCGTCCGACTCCCCCTAAGCTGAGCCGCTCGCACCCTCGAGGCACGGGACGCCACGTTAAAGGGCCAGAGCGCACGGCCCCAGAGCCCCCTCCCGAGAACCGCCTCACCCGGCACACGAGGAGCACCGCTGGCCCCCAGGACGGCACCCTGCCCGGGCAAGAGCCCCCGTGACTCCTGACCTGGTCTGGCTGCAGAGAGGAAGGGCCCCTTTGGGGAGCCCCTGCGTTTGCCCAGCACACCCCCAGGGGCGGGTGCAGCCCCACCCTCCCTAGCAGACCTACCTCCGCAAAGGGCACTGCAGCTGTGACATCACCACCCCCGCCTAGGCTGCCCCACAGCCCTGACCTGAGGCCCGCAGGATCCCGGAGGTAGGGGCCGCTACTGCGCGAGCTCACCGGCTGTCTGGCGGGAGCCGTCCCCGCCGCCCGCCAGCCCCCCCCTCCCCGCCGCTGCCCGCCCTTCTGGTTTTGGCGTCTGCATTGTGTCACACATTCTAATCATTCATGAAAAAGCCAGCCAAAGCATCCCAAGCATGATTCCCCTCTGATAGTTGCCATGGCGACCTTGGGAAGTAGCCAGCCCCTGATGGTCGTCATGGAAACAGAGAAGCCCACAGCAACAATGGCTTTGGGCAGGCCGGTGCAGACATCACAGGTTGTGGGACAGTAAACAAACCAGTGGGCCCCGGCGGCTGGGGTGGGGGGCGGGAGGGCCCGGGCTCTAGATGTGCTGGCACATTCTGTAGCTGGCTTAGGAACCAGGGTCCACGTTCCAAACGCCAGGCAAGGTGAACTGAGCAGAGGGAACATCAGAAAACGCACGGGGGAAGGGGGGGGACCCGGGCCCCAGAGACGGAGCCGCACCAAAGCCTTCACCCTGGGGTGAGTGGGGCTCGGGTGGACGGTCTCCACCCCTCCTTCGCCCACAGCCCCAGGACCCTTGCTACAGCACAGCCTAGACGCCACGCGCCCCCAACAGCCCACCTGCCTCCCACTAGCAGGCGTCTCAGGTCTCAGCACCCGGGCCACCGAACCCCCTGGTTCACTGTTGCCTCTGGCAACACGGCCACTGTCCCAGGCACTGACGACGGATGATGGAGAGCAGGACAGCAGCAGGGCCGGGGCCAGGTGCACCCTCAGGAGGCTTCTGGCTCCTCCGCGCCACCCACGCACGCGCAGGAGGCAGACGCGCTACAGCGCGGGGTGACCCCAGCAGGAAGACAGGAGCTGCTTCCTGACAGCGGCCTGACCCCCAGCATCTGCAGGGGCACGGCGGGCCCGATGAGTGCCCCTCCCTCCAGGTCCCGGGGTCAAAGCCATGCTAGAGAAGCCACCTGGAGGGCCAGCAGGAGCCAGGCGGCGGGGAGAGCCATGAGAAACTTTTCCACGGGAGCAGGAGGGGTGGCCGGGTGTCATTCCAGCACACGTCAGCGCACAAGGGCCTGGGCCGCCAGGGCATAGCTGTGTGGTGAGTCACGCCTGTTTACAGAGCGAGGAGCTCACATTCCCACAGACCCAAGGCCCTCCCACCCCGCACGGACCGCCCAGCCCGCCCGGCTCCAGCGGAGGAGGGACCTCCGCTCAGACCCCCGACCAGACAGGGGTTTCTGTGCCTCACCACCCCCCCCCCCCGCCCCGCCCATGACGGGCCAGCTCAGCCAGGACCCCGGGCCACAGCGCTGCGTTCAGGGCAGGTACGCCCCGCCCCCTCTGGGGACCTGCCCTCCGTGACCGCGCGAGGCGGGGAGGCCCAGGTAAGCAGGAGCTACACAGGACTGGACTCCGCGTCCTCCCCTCCACACAGACCTACGAGGGTCGGCTGGCAGGTCTGCAAGGTCGAGGTCACCTGGGGAAAGCCCTAGGTCCACCAGCTCTGAACCCACCTTGCCCAGCTGCCTGGCCTTCTGCGGGCAGGACACAGACAAGAGCCCGGGCAGAGACGGGAGAAGCGGGACCCCCGGGGCCGGCCTGGGCTCCAAGCAAGGAGGGATGCCTTTCTGCGGGAGGGCGCCACGTGCGGGTCTGACCTCCGGGGACTTCCTGCAGTTCTCAGACCTTCTGTCCAACAAGAACAACGTGAGGCCTGAGAGAACGGGAGTAAACGTAGACACGAACCTGGAGAAAAACCCAGCAAAGCTCTTCTCTCTGTGGGCCTTACGCTCTTCCTCTGGAAATGAGAGCCTCAGAACCAGGGGCCCCAGGTTCTGTCCACCTCGCAAAGGCCTCGGCGGAGCCGAGCAGGTGACTCAAGGAGACGCCCTGACTGGGGGGGGGGGGGGGGGTTCCCTCTCAACCCCCAGGGCTCCGGGGGCCTGGACCGGCACCCTCCAGAAGCCAGAGACCCCGGGCCAGGTGAGCAAGCCCCAGGCAGGAGCAGACACTGCCCCGCGGCCCCGCGCTCGAAGACACGACCCCCACAGCCTCGGGCGGACCAGGTCTTGGCTCCTGCCCCCTGTTCAGGCAGCCGCCCCGCGGGAAGTCTCCGCCGGCTGACGGAAAGCAGGAGTGTCCCCCCCGCCTCGAGAGGCGGCGCGCAGACCTGGGCTGCAGGTTCAGGGGCCCGGCTCCGGGAGCGCAGCGTTGGCCCCGGCTGCCCTTCCTGCGAGACCTCGGTACGCGGACAGTAAGGGCACGAGGGCTCACCTCTACCCAAGCCACACGAGGTACATGCAGTAGTGACCCGAGGTCGCTTCCTGCACGAAAGGCAAAAACCCGGCAGCTTCTGGAAACAGGCTCAGAGAGAAGTTTGGTGCTTGTGACGGTGCGTAAGACAAAGGACTTTAAAACAACTGCCCTAAAACATGTGTTTATAAACCGCTGCACCTCAGGCCACCTCCACGGCCACCAGAGCGCACACAGGAAGAACTGTGTTCTGAGACTCAGGGGGGGACCCAGCCGGGGTGAGAGGCCACAGCCTGAGAGGCAGGTGCACCAGCCACTCGGCCTCCCTCCCCTCCCGCCGCAGGCCGGACGCCCCGTCGCCGTGTAAGAAAACACCCACCCTGCCCCCGGCAGCTTCACGAGGGGTCGCTCCGGGGATCGGGCCCCACAACCATCGGTCACGGCAACGCCAGCCGGGCCGTGCACGCAGCCCGCGCTCTCCGCCGGCTCTTCTGAACTCCGGTCAAGTCGCGGGAGCGGCTCAGCGGCCGGAGCGGGTGGGGGGGTGGGGGGGCCGGGAGCGGGTGGGCCTCCTCCGCGCCCGCCTGCCTGTCCGTCCGCCCAGTGAGAGCACGGACAGTCTCCCACAGCCCTCCAGAAGCTTCTGGTCAAAAAGTCTGCGCGGTCAGCACTTCTAACTTGGAACACCTTTCAGGCGACCACTTCCCCAACTAAAGAGGTCGGTTTTCAACCCAACGCCAGAAATTCGCTCTGACGCGCCCCTACACGAGGTTAAGGCAGAGGCCGCTCTAAAAGACACGTGCCAGCAGCCCGGACAGGGCCCGGCTCTGGGGACGGCACGGTTGAGAGTAAGTGAGGGAGCCGGTGCCGGCCCTCCCTCCCGGGGCCCACGAACAACGGGACCGCCCTTCCAGAGGCCAGGATCTCAGCCCCTCTACCCCCCCAGCAAACGTGTACCTCTCGCCCGTCGTCTGACGCAGCTCATCTGGGGCGACTCACGGCCCCGGGTCATCCCCACTGTGCTCTGGCCTTCGCGGGGCTGGACCCAGGCTCGGGGCCCGGGGGGGACGCTTTCTCCACCGGTAAAGCCAGGTGGCTGACGGCAGCAATGGCCGGGTCTAGATGGTGTGGCAGAAAAGGGGGTTTAGAGTCTCACGGGGCTCTTAGGTCGGTTAGACCAGCCTAGACGGGGAGCTTCACGTGCACAGGAAGCCACAGCTCTGGCACCTAGCAGGGCGGGTCTCAGAAAACACCTGTTCCCGCTCAGGGTGGAGTGAGGGCGCCCACCGCTCCCCGGCCGGCTACACCCGGCCCTCCCAGAGGACTGCTCCACGCCGGCTCTCCCAGGCCTCCCAGGGCGGCGGGTCCAGGGAGAGGGAGGGGGCAGGGGGCAAACAGGCAGAGAGGAAAGGGGCTCTGTCCTGGAGCACGTCTGCGCTCCCCCGATGGGTGCAAACCCCAAAGGCACAAGCCACGCTGACGTGACCGCCTCTGTCCCAGGGGTGCCGAGCGCCCCTCCTGCCAGCGCCACAGGACGCACCTGCCCCGCGAGCAAAGGTCAGCACGGCCAGCGCGCCCCATACGCTGACGCCTCACCCGACCGAAGACGGGCCCCAGGAGGACCGGGAGGGCTCCCACGCCCCGCCCACCCCAGACACTGGGTGTCCGTGTCCCATCCGGCTCCCTCAACGTGGGGGTGCGTCCTGCCGCTCCTCGCCGCCCCCCCCTCCCCCAGCCCGGCCCACACCCAGCCTGCAGGCCGGCCCTGGCCGGCCGCCCTCCGGCAAGACACGACTGTCTGCCTGGCTCGGAGGACGTCTGGTCACCTTGTGTTTGCGGTTCGAGGAAGCTGTGTCATCCTGGCTCTGTCCAGAGGTGACTCAGGCAGCTGCCAGGCTGACAGCGGGCCGAGCGCCTCACCTCCCCGGCCACGCCCTGGCCCCCCACTCCTCTGGCCCCGCTCTGGGTGGTCCTTCTGTCTCTAAGCTCCCCTTTGGGGTTCTGTTCGCTCCACAGCTGCCCAGGGGTCCCACCAGCCCCCACCTCCACGTGCAGCCAGGCTGAGACAGCTTGCGTGTCTGACAGACCCCAGAGACGTGTCCTGTCCTTGCACCCGCCCTCCTCCTGTGTCTCCAGCTCAGGTGATGATCCATCACGCCGTTCACGCAGCAGTCACCCCCAAGACCTTGTCCCTCCTTCCGTGGCCACCTGCTGAGTCGGGCCTGCTGGACTTGGCCCTCCAGGACTCCCTGGCTCAGGCCCCAGCTTCTTCCGTCTGGACCGCGGTCCCTCAAACGCAGCGCCTCAAGGTGGTAGAAAAACCCCCTGCTTGAAGTCCCTCCTGAGCCCCTCCCTCACTGCCTGGACCGCCTGTTGCGTTCCAAGCCTCCCCCTCTGTCTGTGCTGGGCTCCCACCCTCCTTCCCCAGCCCTTGCTTCACCGAAGCCCCCTCCTGCTCTCCCTGTGATAGGCAGACACCCTCTCCTGAGCCTCCATCGAGGGCCGTGCCCAAAACTTGGTCCTGATCTTTCCGTCCAAGGCTCGCTTCCCTTGCTGGATGGAGGGCGGGGGACATTCTCACCTACACCTGCTCCCCGCACCCCCCGGCGAGTGAAAGGCACGCTGCCTGGGGACGTGCGTCAGCACCGCACCCGAGGGCAGCGGGGTCTGGGCGCCCCACCTCAATACCTCTCCAGCCTCCCCTCATCCAGGACAGCCGACAGGCAGCACAGAAAAGCAGGCAGGGGGCCACCCCAGACCCCGGATGTTAGACTCCGCGGCCGCAGGCCAGGTACCGAGGTCTCGGGCTTGGTGTCCTTGGGTAAAATGGGGTGGGGGTGGGGGTGGGGGGTATGTGTGTGACACGATCCCTACATTCATTTCTACCCGTTCTGAAGTTCTATGATTTGAAGACAACACTTCCAATTTCCTGAAACTGCAAGAAAGAGGAAACATGACGGACAAAAAGCAAAAGTAAACACGGGAGCAGCGCATCTTCCATGAGCAGGGAGCAGGGAGCAGGGAGGCGGGGAGCAGAGGGGAGGGTGAGTCACTGTTTACTGCTACGAGGAACAGCCACACAGAGAACGCTCACAGCTGCCCGGGTTCCATTTCCCGTGTGGACTGGACCCTAAGCCAGAAAGTCCACTCCAGAAACCTTTAGACTCGGGAACAGCCAGGACGCGGGCAGGACTCGTCCGCCGCCTGAGATGGTAAACAGACTCTCAGCTACCGGAGCCCCGAGAGGGACAGCGCGGTGGACAGGGGCGCGGAGAACCTCCGGAAAGCGGCCTCGCTCAGCACAGCCCGGGCGCTGGAGATGGGGCTGGAACGCAGCGAGCCCCGGAACCACCTTCCCCGAGGAGCCCCGATTCAACTCCCATTTTTAGCAGCCACCTTGAAAGTGAGTGAGGCTGAACTTGGAACGCGTCCCTTAAAGTCCAGCTCCGTTCACGCGCGGAAGGCAAGTGTGCTCCGGAGAGAAGACTTGCTTTGTGTTTTCGAGTTAGTAAACTTCAGTGTGGAACCGGGAGAGATCCCCTCGTTAAGTTCTAAAAGCAGACCCCCTCTAAGGAGCTCAAACTCCAGCATTCCCACTGGTTTGCCCTGGGAGGGAAGTCCTCCAGAGATGTCAGCTACCCGCAAAGCGCAAAGCGAGAGAGGCTGGCCAGTGAGTCTCGCCCACCTGCACAGCCCACCGTCAGCTTCCGGACCCCTCCCACCTGCTTAGACGGACGCTCTTTAAAGAGCCCAGCCCCAGAAGGCGGCAGATTGAGACGGCCCGGCACACGGCTGCGCTTTATCAAGATACCTGTGCAGTGAGGGCTGTAAGGGCAAATCCTCACGGAGGCCAATAAGGGAGAAGGGGCAGGGAGAAGGGACACCCAAGCCACGCTTGCGGGAACCCACTGACTCTATCTGCTGTGTGGGGCGTGGGTGTTCGAGACCAGGGAGCTTCCCGGGCCGGCACCTGGTGAGGGAAGGTGGCCGGATCTTCCACACTGACAATTCATTTGGCAGGGGAGCACCTCTGCCCCGGCCGCGAGAGCGGCACGACAGGTAAACAGCAGCATAATCATTAACACAGCTCGGAGAGCAGGAACTTCCAGCGGCCCCAAACACCAACTCCACCAATGTGGAGTCTTTGTCAAAAGACGCCACAACACGTGGCGAGGAGCAGTACGATCAGAGACAGCAGGCAGAGCGGTTTCTTTTACCTAAGGGAGACCTAGGTGGAGAGAGACACGTTTCCTGTACCCTCCCCAGGCTCCCGGAAAGGTGTGCGGAAGCCGGCACCCTGGCACACTGTGTCCCGAACGCGGCAGGATCACAGAGGAACCCGCGGTCCGACTTAGAGGAGATGGAGCCCCCCACTCACCGATGAGAAAACTGAGAACCACGGGGCTCGGGAGAAGGGACACGTTCGCCCTGTCCCCCTCCCCACCCAAAGCTTCCACATCAGGGCCTCCCTCCGGGGAACCCCTGGCAGGTCAGCTGCTCAGAACGTGACATCGGTCATGAGTCCCCTTCTCCTTGCCCTCCCACCCCCTCCCCCGGAGCGCGGGTGGAAGCCACCGCCGGGTAGGGCAGCACCGGCCGAGCCGGCGGAAGCACCCAGGTGGACGCGGCCGGGTGGGCCCTGCGCGACCACGCGCTCCCCTGCACGTGGCCGTGTATTTTCGCCCCCGCCTTCCCGCCTCGCAGCGGACCTCCGCGGGCTAAAGGCGAAGCAGGTGGGGAGGGCAGGGCAGGGGCGCCGGGCCCGCAGGAACGTCCGGGCTCCCTAGGCCGCCCCCCCGGGGTGGAGGGGGGGGGCACCGCCTCCGGCTCGGACAAGGGGCGGGCGGGGGCGCGCTCCCGGGCCCGAGAAAGAAAAGCCCCGGCCCGCGCGGCGCGCTCGCGGTTGGGCACCTGACGGCAGGTGCGCGGGCCGGGGTCTCGGGGTCCCGCCCAACTTCGCCGCGGATCCGAGGCGCCGGTGACTCAGCGGCGCGCGGCCCCGACCCGCCCCCGCCCCGGCCCCGGCCCCCGGCCCGGCCCGACGCGGCCGCTCCTCACCTGGCGTCGCGCGGGGGGGCGCGGGCGCGCGGCGGCTCCTCGCGGGCACGCGCTCTCCTCGCGCTCGCGCTCACTCTCGCGCTTCCTCTCGGCCGCCGCCTCGGCCGCGCGCTGGGGCTCCGACTTCGCGAAGAACAACAAGTCCCCCCCGCCGCCCGCCGCCAGCCCGCCCGCCCGGCTCCCCAGCATCTGACACCGCTTCCGGGATCGGCGTCGGCGCGCGTCACGCCGCCCCGCCCACCGCGCGCCGCCGCCCGGCCCGCCCGCCCGCGGCCCCGCCCACCGCGCGCCGCCGCCGCCCGGCCCGACCCCCGGCCCCGCCCATGGTTAGGCCCCGCCCCTAGGCCCCGCCCCTCGTCCACCGCTGCCCCGCGCGCCACCCGAGTCGCTGTTCCGGATCCCGCAGTGTTGCGGCTGCGGGAGCCGCCGGCTCGCCGCCCCCGCGCCTGCACCTGTGCCCACAGGTGTCGTGCGCCCCGCGTAGTGACAGTCCTCCGGTTGAGGAAGCCTGCCCGGGAGCACCCCTGTTGCCCACAACGGCGCTCCCTGGCCTCGTTGCTCTTCTCCCTGAGCACCTACTTCCCAGGTGGCCCGGCGCGCAGGCCCTCAGCCCCATCAGAGCCCTCAGGAGACAAAGGGAGTCGAGCTGGAGTACGCTCGCTCTCCCCGAGGACAGGGCGCTCGACGCTAGGGCCAGCCTCAGGGTCGCGGTGTCTATCACAGGAGATGAGTGAATGCATCACAGTGCCCACCACCCTGTCCGAGGGCAAGCAGGCCCTGCAAATGAGGGAAGGGCACCTGGCATTGCCTCCACCCCGGGCCTTAGACATCCCCAGGAATTTCTCTTTGGATAAGGAGGATTCTTCTCCATCATAGGAAAGACAGCAAGGTAAAATGGTGATAAGTGGCTTTGACCTACGTCCTCTGTGAAAGTCTCAGAAACTCAGGAGCCTGGGGAACGGTGCCCAGCTGAAGCCCCAGCTCATGGTTTCAGTGGGGAAACACAGGCCCAGCAAAGGCAGGCACGGACGGATATTCTGGTCTCAGATCAGGGCCCAGCTCCTCCAGGAGAGAGCAGCCTGGTCCTGTCCCAGGTGGAGGACAGAGCTGGAGAGAGGACCCCACTGTCAAAATCCAAAACAAACAGAGACCAACCTTGCAAACTCCCTGAACAGACACCACCAGTTTGGTCATACCAACGAAGCTGAAGGTAGCAGATTTTGCAAGGCTAAGTTGACCCAAGTCATTTCTTGCTGTGCCTCTGAAAATCAGAAGCAAGGCTTACTCTCTTTTCCGAGGTTGATGTGAAAGGGCCACTAGCCAATTCCATCGCTTAGGAAAATTCTGATATGAAAACAAATCCCTGTGGAGAATGAACACTGTGCCTTCTCACCATAGAAGCTGCTCTTTAAGGACACCCCCCTGAGCCCTATTCCGTGTTTTGGTTTGAGTGTTCCTGGATTTTCCAACTGTCTTTTTGGTGTATACACAACAAACTCAATAATGACGGCTTTGGCCATTCGTTGGTTTTATTTACTTCTGTTACATAGGGACTTTTGACGTTTCATGGTGTCAGAAGTGGGATTCAAACAGAAGACAGCCCCCCACCCCCACCCCACACACAGACCCCGAGGCTGCTGAGCAAACAGACCCTGGCACCCACAGAGCCCACTGAGCTCACCACTTTCTTGTCGACCCTGAAGAGTGAAGGTGAGTCTCTCGAATCTGAGCTCTCTCTCTTAGGTTCTAAGCTGCCCAAATTTATTGTGCATGCCTGCTCAGATGGCCAGTGTTTGTGTGCAAGACTCTCTATTTGCAGCCTGTAAGGACCCTTTTGGAGCTGTGTTTTGGAGTCATTTTGTCCTTTAGCAGCTTCTGTTTGCCAATCAAAGAATGTATTCCATTTTCTCTCTCTTGTTTTTGAATAAGCTATGAAGGAGATGGGTTTTTGTTGTTATTGTTTTGTTTTGGTTTTGGTTTTGGTTTTTCTTTGGGGGGGTAAGGGAGAAAGGAAATAATTTTGTCTTGAATTAAAATGAGTGTTCCAGAATAAGAAGGGAAAAAGGACAAGATCTAAATGGTTAAAGAATGTTGCAGGTTTGTGGAAAGAGATCTTGAAAAAGGAATTTAATGTGAAGTCAAGCTAAGATTGGAATGGATTTATTTAACTTAAAAAAAAAAAAGAAGATTTTAGGAGAGCCTGGCTGGCTCAGTCAATGGAGCATGCCACTCTTGATCTCGGAGTTGTGAGTTCAAGCCCTGTGTTGAGCGTGGAGCCTACTTAAAATTAAAAAAAAAAAAAAGGGGGCGGCTGGGTGGCTCGGTCGGTTAAGCGTCTGACTTCAGCTCAGGTCATGATCTCGTGGCCCATGAGTTCGAGAGCCATGTCGGGCTCTGGGCTGATGGCTCAGAGCCTGGAGCCTGCTTCCAATTCTGTGTCTCCCTCTCTCTCTGCCCCTCCCCCGTTCATGCTGTGTCTCTCTCTGTCTCAAAAATAAATAAACCTTTAAAAAAAATTAAAAAAAAAAGAATTTTAATATCAAAAGTACATGGTACAAAATTAGAATTTGGTTTCTGCTGTTAAAATCACATTTTTTTTTTAGATTGTCAGTCTGCCCCTAACAAGAAATTGTAAACAAAGGTGTTTCTGTACTTTTAATGTATTTTGCCTGCAAAGCAAAGATTCTGTATTTTATGAAAATAATTTCATGTGCTTTGTCCTTACCAAGTCTTGGATTAGGTAGGAAAATAACTGAGTCCTCTGTATTAAAAGAACTGAGTTTCATTTTTGCAACTCTAACTTTCTGTACCTGCCTCTGAAATTTTAATTGTCACTTGGTAGGAATGAATAACTAAGTACTTTACTGTTTTCACAGTGAACTCTGATCCTGTTTGATCACGTGTTTTAAACCTTTGGATATTTTTGACAAATTTCTCACATATCAAATTCTAAATGAAGTCCTTTTGACCCCAAACTAACTTCGGGATTTTAAAAAGGATTCCTAGACTATCTCAAAAGATTTGTTCCCTCTCCTTATAAAAGAGATGCTGAGCAAATTATGTTTTGTTACATTCCATGGGAAGCATTGTCAAATAAAAAATGAAGTCTTTAGCTGATATCTGTATAAATATATGTTAGTAATATAAGCATTCCAGAATTTCTATGAAATTCTTAAAGTCTGACATGTCTTGCTATAATGTTATCAGTCATAATTCAGGTTATTGTTTTAAAATGTATGTCACATAAAATAACCAAATTTCTGGGGCTTCTGGGTGGCTCAGTCGGTTGAGTATCCAACTTCAGCTCAGGTCATGATCTGAGAGTTCATGAGTTCGAGCCCCACATCAGGCTCTGTGCTGACCTGCTTCAGATTCTGGGTCTCCCTCTCTCTCTGCCCCTCCCCTGCTTGCTCTTTCTCTCTCTCTCTTTGTCTCTCTCAAAAATGAACATAAAAATTTTTTTTTAAATAAGAACCAAATTTCCTTGTCAAAGGCATTATAATGAACTCTCACTACATCTTTAACCATGGCCATTTTTAAGCCTTTTGCCATTTACAGACACTTACTGTTTTATTCTGATGCTTTCACAAAAAAACGTTCCTGCAAAAATGCTTCCTTTACAAAGACATTCATGGGAACAACCCTAACAAGCAGTCCAGAATGCAGGTTCTCTGAAAACCTCAAGACCATAGCACTGAACTGAGTGAGGATTTCTGAAACTTTAATGGAAAACTGATTGAGTCATAAAGCCGCTAACTCAAGATGAAGCAAAACAATTTTAATTACAAAACACTGACAAACTGATAGAGATGACTGTAATTTGGACGACTTCATTTACAACGTTGCTGGTTCTTTAATGTCTTGTTTTCCAGATGTAAAGGATCCTTTTTCTCCTCTGTCTGAAGTTATCTATGACTCACAACAGTTTGGTAAAGTGTATCTTTGCAACAAAGGTTGAAACATTTTTCTTCCCCCTCCCCCCATTCCTCCAGAAATTAGAAACTCTTACTATTCTCTTTTTAAATTGTTTTATTTTTTAATTAAATATTCTTATTTTTCATGACAATATGTGTGTTTGCATAAGTTTAAAAATAATCTGTTTTCCCTATAACAAGACAAAACTGGCTTGGCTTCCTGGCCTGGAGATGCTTTTGAAAGTCTAATCTGAGTTCCTTTATGAAACATTCCAGCAAAGTAGATTTAAAAGCACCTATAAGGGGGCGCCTGGGTGGCTCAGTTGGTTAAGCATCCAACTTCGGCTCAGGTCATGATCTCATGGTTCACGGGTTTGAGCCCGTCTTCAGGCTCTGCCTTGACAGTTCAGAGCCTGGAGCGTGCTTCGGATTCAGAGCCTGGAGCCTGCTTCGGATTCTGTGTCTCCGTCTCTCTTTGCCCCTCCCCTGTTCTCTCTCTCTCTCTCTCTCTCTCAAAAACAAATAAATAAACATTTTTGAAAAGCACCTATGTGATCAATCACTATTCCTGTGTACTTATGTAAATAATCATACCAAGTATTTGGAAACAGTCTTAATTTGCAAGCAAATTAGTCTTACTGTGGTTATCTTTGATAGAAACGGGATGATTACAGAGAGAAAAATAGGCTTCGATAATTAATCTTTGTGGATATCAGATTCTAGTGCTGTTTCTGGTCTCTGAGATTTTGTTTTCTACCTGTAATCTGGACCGGATCCTGAATTCTTCCAGTGTCCTCCAAAATTTGCCTAGAATTTTCCAAACTAACATTTCCAATTCTCCCATTCTCTGGACTTGGAATCTTTATGAAATTAAAACCATCCTTTGCCCAACGCTGGACAACTCGATGTCAACTTCGGAGAGCTCAGCACAACAGCTCGTGTGTGGACGCGACCCGTGCCTGGGGCCGTGTGACTGCTTGGAAAGATCCCCAGGCACATTCATGCCGCAAGCCAGAGAAACGGGTCAGATGACCACTGCCCTGCTCTCGCCTCATCTGAAGAGTCTCCAACCCCGACGTCTGCAAACTCAACTGGCCACTCTCCAGACACAGAAACTGAATTTGTAATTTGCTTGAAGTATTAACCTTTTTCTTTTGTTGCCGTAGAAATGTCTGTCGTTAAACTACCCGCTCGCTCGCGTCCTATAGAGACCTGATTTAGATGGAGCCCAACTGAGGCACTGGCCAACACCCTCAAGTTCACCCTGTCCTGGGCAACTGTTGGGCGATGCGACTGTTAAGACATTATGCATGCTTTTGAAAAATAACTTTAAAAAAATATAACCCATTTAATGTATTTGAATTGTGACATCTTCGCTCCTGGGAACCTCAGTCCTCGGGTATTGCTGCCCTTACTGTCATCCTGCTGGCCTCTCCAGTATCTTGTACACTCTCCAGGGTTTGAAACGCGGTAGGCAGCTCCTGGTGTGCCGAATGGTACCCATTAGGACCAATCCCCTGGATGAAATCAACAAGAACCACAGAAATGACGGAGACTGTGACCACGGCCCTTGGGCCTGAGGACTCAGCAAGTCTGAAGGTGAGGGAACCCCACTGACAGAGCCACCAGAAAGGGGACCCCTCTTTCAAAATCCAAAACAAACAGAGACCCACCTTGCAAACTCCCTGAACAGATACCACCAGTTTGGTCATACCAACGAAGCTGAAGGTAGCGGATTTTGCAAGGCTACGTTGACCCAAGTCATTTCTTGATTGTGCCTCTGAAAATCAGAGCAAAGCTTCCTCTCTTTCCCGAGGTTGATGTGAGAGGACCGCTAACCAATTCCCTGCCGTTTAGGAAAATTCTGATACGAAAACCAAACCCTGTGGAGAATGAACACTGCTTTCTCACCATAGAAGCCGCTCCCTAAGGACCCCCCCCCCCCCCCGAGCCCCATTCCGTGTTTTGGTTTGAGTGGTCCCGGCTTTGCCAACTGTCTTTTTGGTGTATACACAACAAACTCAACGATGACGGCTTTGGCCATCCGTTGGTTTTATTTACTTCTGTTAGGTAGGGATGTCTGGCGCCTCCCAAGTCACGTGGCCCACCAGCCCACCAGCGCCACCCCCCCCCCCCCAGCACTAGGATGGGAAGCCGAGCCCCTTGACCGTTCCTGGGTCCGTCTTGCAGAAAAAGCGAGCTGCCTCAACGAGGCTGCACGTCTGAGTTCCGGACGAAGAGCGGAGGAAACTCGCCAGGGCTCTGGGGGCGACCACAGGCCTCCCGTGGGCACGGCTGCACCTGCTGAGGGGCGTTCAAGAGCCTCAGTTGCCTTGTGGGGGGGATTCCAGGAAACAGGCAGGAGAAAGTGCCAGGAAGTTTGTGGGCCTGTGGTCCACGGTTAGCGCCGCAGAGTGGCTTGGTATTCAGGAAGCCGCCCGGAGAAATGGGCCTCTTCCTGAGCGACCTCGTTCTCACTGGGCGTGCCGGGCCTCGGGGGCTAACCGGGCACACGGGTGTTTGCTGACCGCCTCAACACCGGCCCACCGCTCCAGGGTCGATCCCCCACCCCCGCCCCGACGTCCCCTCGGATGTGCAAGGGGCCTCCTCAGAGGAAAGCTGGGGCTGCCGGCCCCTCGGGTTGTGAACGATTTGGTTCCTCGCGTCCACTTTCCCCTATCTGGACCTCAGCGTCTTCTAGAACGTTTGGTTTCTGAGAGCAGCTCCGAGGTTCTCCCACATCAGCTCCCCGAAGGCAGGAAGAGCCGGACCCTGGGCGGCTGGGACGAGGTGGAGGGTGCAGGTGTGACCCGGGCACTCCTCACTGCACCGTCCTGGCCTCAGTTTCCCCAACTGTAAAACGGGCTCAGTAAAATAGAAGTAAGGTGGGTTTTTCAATGAGTCATGTAGAAACAGCGTGACGACCATTTACAAAAAGAGGTCCACACCGCACATCAGTATTGTACATTTCCAATGGACCAGAGACCTGACGGTCTTAAGAAGAAGCCGTTAAGTGATGAAAACCTTCTGGAAATGGGCTGTGGAAACGCTTGCACAACGAGAACGTACTGGGTGCCACTCAGCTGTGCGCTTAAAAGTGGTGAAAATGGAAATCTTGGGGCGCCTGGGTGGCCCAGTCAGTTAAGCGTCCGACCCTTGGTTTCAGCTCGGGTCATGATCTCACAGTTTGTGAGTTCATGCCTCACGTCAGGATTTGCAAAGACAGCCCGGAGCCTGCTTGGGATTCTCTCTCTCTCTCTCTCTCTCTGCCCCTCCCTGCTCTCATTCTCTCAAAATAGGTAAATAAACTTAAAAAAAATAGTAAACCTTATAAATATTTTCCTGCAATAAAAAATGAATTTAAAAAAACATTAAAATATTTGCAGAAAACACGAATGACTCCTTAGAAAACTTGGGAGCAGGAAAAATGTTTTTAAATCACAATTAAAGACCCAGGCCCTGGGAGCGCCTGAGTGGCTCAGTCGGTTGAGCCTCCGACTCTTGATTTCAGCTCAGGTCATGATCCCAGGGTCATGGGATCAAGCCCCACATCACCATGCTAAGCATGGAGTGTGCTTAAGATTTTTTTTCTCTCTCTCTCTCTCTATGCCCCTCTCTCCTGGTCACCTGCTCTTTCTCTCTAAAATAAACCCCCAGACACACTAAAAAAGATTTAAGGCAAAAATCACCATAAGCAAAGTCACAACACAAAGTATACACTAGGAAAAAATATTGGCAACCCACATCACAAAGGTCTATCTCCCTAATCTACAAAAGGCTCCTAGGATTATAAAAGGAAGCGATAGAAAGGGGCAGAGGATAGGAACAGATCCCTCAGGAAAAAACATAAAATGACAAACACAGAGAAAGCTGGGTGTGATCAGAGCGGTGCACGTTCACACGGTATCCAAATCCCATTTCGCAGCCATCAGAATCCAGAATCAGGCGTCGCCGTCGGGCAAGGCGTGGGGAGCAGGCGGCCGCGGCCGCCGGTGGGGGTGCAGGAGGGGAATCCGGGGGCTCCTTCCCCGTGGACCCTGCCCGTCCCCAGACCCGGCCTCCCCCCTCCCAGGGCTGGCTGCCACAGGCGCACCTGCTCACGTGTGAGACCTGGGGCGCGCGCGGCTCATCGCGGGGGCGCCGGTCGTGACAGCAAAAGGTGAGGCGGCCACGTCCTCGCTAAGGGATCGGCCAGGTGAGCGGCGGGACGCGGGCACCGGGCGCCCCACGCGAGGCACACGCCAGGTCACGTGCGCGGGCGCGTGAGTCTCGTGAGCGCCGCGTGAGTGGGTGGCCTGCGCCACCTGCGGCGCCAGGAGGGAGGGAGACCCCCGTGTGTCCGTGTGTCTGTCTGTACCTGCCAGGCGGACGCCGCAGGAAGGACAAGGTCAGAACGAGCGTCTGCCCGCACCAGATAAAGCGCCCGTCGGAGCCCCCGGGGAGCCCCGGCGAGAGGCGCCACCTGCCCCTCGACCAGCTGTGCGCGCGGCCCCGCCCTCCTTCCAGAGAATCACACGTTGGCAGCGCCGCCCGGCGGACTCCGGTGGCCCTGGCGGAGGTCCGGGGAACGGGAGGGACCCCGAGGCCCCGAGTTTGACTCCTCCGGGGGAAGAGGAGAGGCAGGGGCCAGGCCAACTCCAGCCCCCCCCCCCCCGAGGGGGCACCCTGGCCCCGGAAAGGTGGGGGTTGGGCCTCGGACAGCCGGGCCTGGGGGACCAGGTAGGGCGGGCGAGCCGGGCCCTCTGGGAAGTCAGCGGGGCGGGGTGCTTGCGCCCCACGCCCTGTGAGGGGGAAGCCTTTGCAGGCGGATGTTTGCTGACCCGGAACGGATGAGTCATGCGTCAGCGCAGGGCAGGCGGTGCTGGTGCTCGCGACGCCCTTTCCTCGGCCCTCCCGGCCCCGACTGCCCCGGAGGATGAAGCTTGGCAGGGGAAGCCCCCCTCCCCGCGCCCGGGGAGCCGGCAGCTCTGCCTGGGCCGGGGTCCACCTGCTCTCAGGGCCCGTCCTCAGCCTCGCTGGGGAGTGTCCAGGGCCTCAGCCCGTCCCCCCGCGTGCGGGTCCCACCCGTTTCCCTGCACCGGAGCCCCCCCCCCCAATCCTGGGTCCTCTGCCAGGAAGCAGCGATGGCTACCGGGTGACTTGGGGGTGGCCGAGAGCCGCCGTCTGCTTGTCCCCGGCTCACTTCTGGGGTGGAGGACTGGGTCGGCTGGGCTTGGGGAGGGGCCGGTCTGGAAACCATCTTTCTTCCGCTAGTGGGGGGAGAGGGGCCCCTCCCTCACCGCAGATCCGGAGGGAGCAGAATTTGTCTCCCCGGCGCTCCCCTGGCACTGGGCGGCTGTGTGGCCTCGGGCGGGACGCCCGATCTCCGAGCCTGCCTCCACGTCCCTAAACTGGGAGGAGGACTGCCTGAGGGTCAGATGCAGCGAGCTCTTTGTAAGCTGCCGAACGCTCCCAAACGAAAAGGCCCCCGTCGCCAGGATGATGGTATTGATGAAGTAATAAAGTTGACATCCATTCGACCGGGTCAAGATTCCTGAAGAACAAACTTCTCCCGACCCCTCCCACCTGCCCCGGGCGGCAGGTCCGTCCTCTGTGCAGTCCGGCGAGGTTCCTGCTGCCTCCTGGTAGAATCTCCAGCCTGGTCGGCTGCCAGCAGGCCCCTCAGACAGAGAACGGTCTGGCACCGATGTGACTAGCGGGACGTGGAAGTCTCAGCGGGACAGCCATCTTCGCTCGCCCCAAACGACCGCAACGGTATCGATGAGCAGCCGCGGATTCTCTCGCTCTCGTGCCCCAGACCCCGGGGGAGGTACTTACTGTGGATTCATCAGACCCTTCCGAGGAGCCGGGCACGGGGGCTCTGCCGTCTCCACGTGACGGAGCGTCAGGGAGCCAGGACTGGGGCCTGGACACTTGTGAGCAGGGGGACTCTGGTTCCGGTGAGAGGCCCGGGCACAGGCATTTATTCTGGTCTTGCCAAACGGAGACAAGCTGCGTGTCCACGCCGGAGGGCGTGGCCCTTACCGGGGCGGCCGGGAGCCAAGCTCCGTGACCACAGCAAGCTACACCTTCTAGGGATGCCGGGACGGTGCCTTCCCACCAGGAACCTGGCCAGACCTTCCCCACGGCCTTGGCCGACAGAGGACGGCGGGCGTTACGTCCGGCGTCGCGAAGGCCGGGTCGCGAAACAAATTGTCGCGTTTTCCCAAACGCCAACCATTTCTCCCGCTCTCCAGCCCCGGCCGGGCGTCGCACGATTCAGTTCTGTCTCCACTAGGCACCGGCACAGAGCACAGGTGAGGCGCTCCGTCCCCAAGCTGCCCCCATGTCCCCGGACGCCAGCGCAAGCCCCGGGTCCCCAGGCTGCGCCCGTTGCTGCCCGGCTGACGACAGATTCAGGGTCAGTAATTCTCTGCGATGGAAGCCATCACAGTGCTGCTCACGACGTGAGAGCGTCACGCGTAGGGTGACAGCGTTACCATAAAGGAAACAAGGCAGGAACAGTCAGAGGAGGACACGCATCAGAGGAGGACACGCATGGACCAGAAAAGAGAAGAGGGACGAGGGCCTTTGCGCCCTGCCCAGGCACATCCTCCACATCCTTGGGTTTGCCCATCGCCCCGGAGCGGCCGCCTCCGCCCCCTCCCTGGGGGCCCAGGCCTCTAATCACGCTGGCCACGGTCACGGCCTTCCCCCGCCCCCGAAGCTGACGGCCCCACCAGTAGTCACCTCCTGAGTGCAAACTCAGGTAAGGTCAGGGCGGGCTCATCGGGGATGACAAAAGAGGTTCCCACCATTCAGGAAACACCAAGGCTTTTAGGAACCCGGGGGGAAGACGGACGTATCTTTCTTATTTTAATGCATCACAGCGCAAAGCAGCTCTGGGAACCCAGAGCCACGTGGTGCGGAAGCCCGAGTCACGAGCAGGTGAGCAGGGACGCTCGAGGACGAGAAGCACCCAGCCGAGCCCCGTCGACCCGGCCGTAACACATCACAGCAGAGGATCCGGTGGAAGCGTCGGTTGTAAATGATCGATACCACGAGAAACGCCAATTTGCACCTGACGTCAAGATGCCAAGATCTGGACACTCCTTTCTGTGCCTCCACTGAGCCCGAGGTCACTTTGGACCCGCCCCAACCTGGGACACCTTGTCCCTGACCAGAATGTCGGCACCGAAAGTCAGGGCGCGGGGCGCAGGACGAGTGTGTGGTGGCACTTTTCTGCGAAGGAAACACGGGCTGCGGCTGCCGTCAGGACACCGCGTGGAATTCCTCGGACGTTTATTTTACGTATTTATTTACTTTTAAGAAAAGCGAATGAGGGTCTTTTTCTCGTTTCAAACCTACTAATATGCTCTTTGCAGAAAACTTGAACCCCAAACAAGGAAAGAAAACCACGTGTAACCCCCCCCCCCCGCCCCCAATAGGACAGCATTGGGGACACTTGGAGGGCTTATAGGGACAGTGAGACAAAGTGTGAAGTCAGGTCTGTGCTGTGCAGGGCGGGAGGGCTACAGTCACTGCTCTGGGTCCCTCCCACCCCACCCCACCCCACCCCACTCCCACTCAGCCCCCGGACCAAGAGAGAAGGAAGGGGCACAGGCCGAGGGACTGTCATCCCCTGAGGAGATGCCGCATCTGGGGGACGAGACTTTCCCCATCCATGCCACCTTTCGGTCCTGCCTGACGTGGGCTGCGATCTCTACCCAGCCCCATGCCCTTGGCCTCTGCCCCCCCCCCCCCACTGCTGACCGGTCACAGGGTGTCCCCAAGAGCTCCCACCAAAGAAGGCCTAGGGGTGCCTGGGGGGCTCAGCTGGTTAAACGTCCAACTCTCGACTTCGGCTCAGGTCACGATCTCACTGTTCGTGAGTTCCAGCCCCGCGTCGGGCTCTGTGCTGACAGCTCAGAGCCTGGAGCTGCTTCCGATTCTGTGTCTCACATTCTCTCTGCCTCTCTCTCTCTCAAATAAATAAGTATATTTTTTTAATTAAAAAAAAGAAACAAAGAAACCCTACATCCCCTCTTCAGCTTCAGCCTTTCCAGGGGAAACTTTGGAATGTGGGTGAGGTGCTAGCTGGGAGTATGTCGCTGGGCTAAGGGATTCCCTCCTCCTCAGTCCACGGCCCTGCTTGCACTGGTTCCTAAACTGTGGCCCCCAGAAGCCCCGGGTCCCACAGAGACAAGCCATGCAGAGGGGCCCCGGGAGCACCCAGCTTTCATCTGCCCTGCCCTTTGTGCCTGACACGAGTGTGCCCCCTCAAAGGCTTGCAGGGGTGGGGATGTCACAGCCGGCTCCCCTGCGTTTCCACTCCGGAGCCCAGAGCTGGGCGGCCCCGAACTCAGCCTCAGCCTGGGTCCCGGGAGTGTGGGTTACACGGGGTGGGGTCTCCAGAGCACGAGCTCCTGAGCACTGGGACATCAGCGTGTGACGTCGAGGGCCTCTACCCTGACCCTAATTGAGGACAAAGGGAAACTGAGGCCCGGCCAGAGGGGCACAGTTGCCATGGGACCAGGCGCGTTCCCCGCAGCGACTCTTTGCGCACTCAGGGTCCCGGAGAAACTGCTCTCTGCCACCACCAGTGTTTCCTCCCGGCAGCACGTTTGGGTGCTAGGTGCCCGGACCCCAGTCCTGCTTCCTCTACCCCCCCCCAACACTTGGGGGTGCCCGCAGGTGAGAAACCCAGGACTCGGGGCCTCCCGGGGTCAGAGAGCTCGTATTCCCGTGCCTGTTCCTGCGGCTGCTTGCTCCCTTCCCGTGACGGGGGACTCATTTCCTCGTGAGCCAGCCCGTTCTATTTTCAGACAATTGTTGGAAAGTACTTCCCGCCTCCAGCCAGAGGCTGCCTCCCCGGAGCTTCCGCTCGCTGCCCGGCCGAGTCTCAGATATCACACCGCTCGGCCCGGCTGCCAGGGCCCCGGCCTTCCTGGGCACTGGCAGAGCGCGGTCCCTACGGCCCCCTCGCACGCAGCCCTCCAGCCTCACCGCAGGGGCGTCTCACGGGCGGATTCCGGCGTCCCGTGCTCTGCAACGGACTGTTCGCTAGCAGAGGAAGTTCCAGAAACCTCCGCCTGAGCGTAGACGGGTCTCCGAACTTGCCCCAGCCCCCCCCTCCCCCCCAGCACACGGGCATCTAGGTCCTGATAACCGCTGACTCATGGCTTTGAGACTCAGGCACCAGACTGGTGGGGCTTCCGGCAGGGGTGAAGCAGTTTCTAAATTTAGTGGACGAGGTAGTTGGGAACCGACCAGCGCCCCGGGGAGCCCTGGGTCTCCTCTCCCCGTCCCCCCCACCCTGAGTGCCGGGAAGGGCCAGGCCTGGGCTGGGGCTGGGGACACCGACCGGCCCGGGCCCCAGCTGCTTCCTGGCCCGGAGGCAGTTAGGCCACAGGCAGCTGCGGGCCCGCCACTCTCCCCGTCTCCCCTGGGGGGCTGGCAGGTCCCTGTTTACCTCCGTCCCTCCCTCACCCTGCGGCCACCCAGCCTGGCATTTCAGCTTCTGGGACGAGCTGCCCGTCTGGTCCCTGCTGCAGGGAATGCCCCCACCCCCGGCCTTGGTGTCACCCGAACCACCAGTCGCCAGGTCAGGGCCAGGTGCGGGTACGGTTCTCGCAATGACCCTGGGACGCGGTAAAAATGAACGCGTCTGCCCCCCTGACCTGCCCCTCAGGCCTGTGCCGGCTCCTGATGCTCCTGGCTTCCCTGACCGGGACCTCGCCCTGTGGGTGCTGTTCCTTGGTCCTGGCGGGTGGCCCTTGGATGCAGCAGGAGGCCGCAAGGACAGTGGTGCAGGCTGCCCACTGGGGGACGAACAGCGGTTCAGCAGTGACAGGAGGTTGTCAGGTGCGAGCTAGGTCCAGGGGCGTTGGGGCCGTGGGTGTGGGGGCGAAGGAAGAAGGCCACACCAGCAAAGACCGGTGATGGATAAAGGCAGCTATGGGAGGGGGGGCTCTGATGTGGGAGTGGGGGGCTCCTGATGTGGGAGTGGGAGTGGGGGGGGGCTCCTGACATGGGAATGGGAGTGGGGGGCTCCTGACGTGGGAGTGCAGGGGTGGGGCTCCTGTCATGGGAGTGCGGCGGGGGGGGCTTCTGACGTGGGGGGGGGCAGCTCCTGATGTGGGAGTGGGGGGGCTCCTGATGTGGGAGTGGGGGCTCCTGACGTGGGGGGGCAGCTCCTGATGTGGGAGTGGGGGGGGGCTCTGATCTGGGAGTGGGAGTGGGAGTGGGGGGGGCTCCTGACATGGGGGGGCTCCTGACGTGGGAGTGGGAGGGCTCTGATGTGGGAGTGGGGGGCTCCTGACATGGGTCTACAGGGGGGGCTCCTGACATGGGAGTGGGGGGGCTCTGATGTGGGAGTGGGGGGCTCCTGACGTGGGACTGCAGGGGGGGGCTCTGACGTGGGGGGGCTCCTGACGTGGGAGTGGGGGGGCTCCTGACATGGGGGGGCTCCTGACGTGGGAGTGGGAGGGCTCTGATGTGGGAGTGGGGGGCTCCTGACATGGGTCTACAGGGGGGGCTCCTGACATGGGAGTGGGGGGGCTCTGATGTGGGAGTGGGGGGCTCCTGACGTGGGACTGCAGGGGGGGGCTCTGACGTGGGGGGGCTCCTGACGTGGGAGTGGGGGGGCTCCTGACATGGGGGGGCTCCTGACGTGGGAGTGGCGGGGGCTCTGATGTAGGAGTGGGAGTGGGGGGGGGCTCCTGACATGGGGGGGCTCCTGACATGGGAAACAGCAAGAGCAGAGTCCAGAGAGCAGAGCCCCACGAGGCGCCGGCACGTGGCTGCCAGGGACACACGCCCACGCTCCCCGGGCGGTGGCCCCACACAGTCGGGCCACATTTGGAAGCGGTCTTTGGCAGTCTGAGTCAGGTGAGGGTCTGAGATCACCCTGGATCGGGGCGGCCCTCGGCCACTGACAGGACGGGGGAGACACGGACGCAGAGGCCACGGAAAGAGGCGGCAAGGGCTGGGGATGCCAGCTCCTCCCTGAGCGAGCCACGAGCGCCAGCTGCCGCCGGGAGCCGGAGGGACGCCGAAGGACCCTCCCCCGGAGCCGGAGGGGGAGCGCGGCCCTGACACCTTGACCTCCGACTCGGGCCCCCCGCACCTGCAGAGAATAATCCCCCGCGGTTTGGGCCTCGGTCTGCGGCGTGTGCCACGGCAGCCCCGGGACGCGACACAGTGCGTCTCAGGGAGGCACCTGTGCTGGCACCCACGGGAGGCCGTGGAAGGCAGACCCCTGGGCCCGGCCCAGGCCCCTGCACTCGGTTCTGGGACGGGGCCGCCTCAGTGTCCCCCGCGAGCCCTCCCCCCCCCCCCAACGAACCGTGGCGGAGTCCGGGGTGCAGCTTCGGTGGCGGAGGCAGTAGGAGAAGAGCAGCACAGCTTGCCCGGGGAGGGAACCCGGAGGGCTTCTCGGAGGAAGGGGTGGGGCTGGGAGGTTTTGAGGCAGAAGAGGGGCGTGTGTTTCCGGGGGTCCTGCAGGCAGCACGCGGTGGCGGGTCCTGGGCGGGGAGGTCTGCAGGACCTGGGCAGAGGCGGTCCCCCTGCGCCCGGACCCTGGGACCCCCCACGGGCGAGCTTCTTCGTCAAAGAAAACCGCCTCCAGGGTGGTCAAGCCAGAGCCTGCGTCTCCAATCCTGGGTCAGAGGTCAGAGGTCGGGCACAGCCCACTTTCCGCCGGCTCTCGCCAGCCGTCCCATCTCCCCCCGCACGCGGTTGGCACCGGGCAGAACGTCGGCAGACTCGGGAGTGTGGCTCTGCTTTGGCCCTTCTTGCCCTCCTCCCGGCCCCTGCCGCCCGCAACGGCCCAGCTCCGCCCGCCCGGGGAAGCCTGGAGGAGGCTCTTCCCCTACGCTCCCCGGGGCAGCCTGGAAGGGCAGGTGGGGAAGCTGGCAGCCGTCGGCGGTGGGAGCAGACGCTCAGCCCCAGCCCCCTGCCCGGGGCTCGCCCGGCACCTGCCCCTCTCCCGTGACCTGCCTCCCCTCCGTCTCTCCTCCCACCCGCCCAGCCCAGCCGTCTGTACCAAACAACCTCCACACTCGGTGGCTTCGAAAAGTAAGGACGAGCTTCGCTCACGATGGGGTCGCGTCAGCAGACGACAAGCCAGCCTCGCGGGACCCCACTGTCCAGATCTGGAGTGTCTCGTGCCTGCGATAAACAAAGATAGTGAAGGACCGAATCTGCTGGATGAGGAATCCTCGAGTCCATCCTGAGGGGAAGGTCACGGGCCAGCGCTGCGGGCGGGGGTGGGGGGGAGGGGAGGGGAGGGCAGCTCTCCCCGACATAGGACGAGGACGCGGGAGGACGAGGCAAGCACAGAAGCGCCTCCCGCCAACTGTGGTCGTCGTGACGGCGTCGGGCACGGGTCAGCAGGGAAGCTGAAACAGAGTGGCTGAACGTTTGGAGGGTGAAAGACGGGAGAAACCCAGCAGACGCCCCTCGAACCAAGTAATCAAGTTATCGCCAGGAGTGAGATAAGTTACACTTAAGGTCACGTGCCTACTGATGGGGAAGAAGTTAGCGTCTCTGCACTGTCCCTGCCAGAAATGTGTAACCTGAGCCTAATTGTGAACCAGCAGACAAGCCCGAATTGGGGGGAATTCTACACAGTAACAGGCCTGGACCCTTCCAAAATGTCAGTGTCGGGGCACCTGGGTGGTTAAGTCCGTTGAGTGTCTGACTCTTGATTTCTGCTTAGGTCACGATCCCAGGGGGGTGGGATCGAGTCCTATGTTGGGCTCTGCACTGAGCATTGAGCCTGATTGGGATTTTCTCTCTCTCTCTCTCTGCCCTCCTTCCCAGCTTGCTCTCTCTCTCTCTCGCTCTAAAATTAAAAGAAAGAGAAAAAGAAAAAGAAAGAAAGAAAAAGAAAGAAAGAAAGAAAGAAAGAGAAAGAAAGAAAAGAAGCCAATGTCGTGAATTACCCAGGAGGGCTCAGGGACTATTCCAGAAGAAAGACTACAAGGGTGGGGGTGGGGGGATAGGGCCATGGAACGCAATGCAGAATCTTGGATTGTCTCTGCCCTAAAGATATTGCTGGAACAGTGGATGGGGCCTTGATAAAGCCGTAGATTAATGAAAAGCATTGCTTTGATGTTAATGTCTTGATGTTGCCAATAGTCTGATTATTGTATAAAACAGCTCCTTGTTTTCAGGAAATACACACTCAAGCATTTACGGGTGAAGAGGAATCTTCTACTCATTCTTAAATGGTTCAGGAAAAAATTATGAATGGATGGAAAGAAAGGGATAGAGCAGAGACAATGTTCTGGGATTCAGGATGAAGGCTGTCTAGAATACTCGGTACTATTCTTGCAAATTCTGACAACACGTCCCCCGACTTGTTTTAAAGGATTCCTCTTTTGTTGTTTATTTATTTTGAGAGAGAGAGAGAGAGACAGAGCATGCAAGCGAAGGCAGGGCAGAGGGAGACAGAGAATCCCAGGCAGGCTCTGTGCCATCAGTGCAGAGCCCGATGTGGGGCTTGAACCCACGAATCGTGAGATCATCATGTGTGCTGAACCCAAGTCGGACACTTACTGAATGAGCCACCGGGGCGGCCCTCAAATTTCATTTAGGCTTCAGGGGCTTAAAAGAACAACGGTCACCACCTTGCTCGAGGGTCTGCACTCTGGGCAGGGCAGCAGCGGCGGTCTGTCCCTGCACCCCCCCCCACCCCCCCGTCAGGTGGCACAGTGGCTGAGTCACAGCTTGGAGCCTAGCAGGAGCGGTGGGCCATCCCAGCGACGGGGAGGGAAGCGGGCACGGCAGGCTCCAGAGCGGGCACAGAGGCTGGGGTCTCAGACAGCTTTGTTTCAAAACCTCACTGCCCTCCAAAACTATGTAACTGTGTGAGAACAAGGAAATGCTAATCAGCTGGATTGTAACAATCGCTTCGCACAGCGTACGTACATCAAACGTCGCACGTCGTACCTTAAATACCCACAAATTTTGCCAATTATACATCAGCGAGCTTGGAGACAAGTAAGTTTTTTCTGGCTCTTTTCTCGATAACTTTATTGGGCTACAAACCGTAACATTGACCGTTTTGAAGTGTGTGATTTGGAGGTTTTTGGTGTTTTCACGCGTTGTGCGTCCAGAGCCATCCTCAAATTCCAGGCGTTTCTATCACCTGGAGAGAAACCCTGTGCCCGCTCAGCAGCACCCCCCCCCCCCCCGCTGCCCTCCCCACCCCCAGCGCCCACTAATCTGCCTTGCGTCTCTGGGGATTTGCCTGTCCTGGGCTTTTCATATCAATGGAACCAGACAACGTGTGGTCTTTCTTGCGTGGCATGTTTTCGAGCTTCTTCGTGCCGTGGATCGTGCTTCCTTCCTTTTTATGGCTGAAGAGCATTCCACCATGGGGACAGACCACTTTCTGTTTATCCGTTCATCTGTTGCTGGACGTTTGTTTCTACCTTCTGCCTGCTGCGAACAGTGTCGCCGGGAACATGGGTGTGCAAGGCGTTTATCTGAGCGCTTCCCGTTCTCTGGGGTGCACGCTCGGGAGCACTCTGGCAGGGCTCCGTGGCAGCCCGGCCCCTTCCCACCGCCGGGCCACATCTTGGCCAGCACTTGTTGGTGTCTGTCCTCGCCGGGTGCAGCGGCCGCCCTTCTGCTCTGAGCCCTACTCCGTGCCCACGCTGAGGACCGAGGACCAGGCGGTGACCCTGTCCTCCCAGCCCACGCACAGGGCGCCGGCCCGGGGTCCTGGAGTTCCCGCAGGGCAGGGATTGAACGTGGGGGGCTGCGGGCAGGTGTGGCTGGCACACCGCCAGGCCTCCGGCGGCCTCTGCACTGTGAGTCACGGCCACCTGCTGGAATGAGGGCCCACGTCCCTCTCCCACCCCAGAAAAGCAGGTGCGCTCCTGCTGTGGGCAGAAGGAGGGCTTCGGACGGGGTCTCGGCTGCGGTGGCTACGGCGTGGTACCAGGTGGGGGCCAAAGAGCAAACATTTCCTCATCATGGTTCTGGAGGCCAGGAGTCCGAGATCCGGGTGCCGCAGCCCCGGTGTCTGGTGGGAGCCCGCTTCCCGCCTTGCAGACGGTGCCTTGTCGGGTCCTCATCTTGGAGGGCTGGGGAAGGAGTGGGGGAAAAGTCTCCCAGCTCCCGGCACTTCTTATCACGGCACCAATCCCAGGACCAGAGCTCCACCCTCCAGCCCTGGCCCTTAGAGCCTTCCCCTGCTGAGGGCAGGGCCTGGGCTGCCAAGCTCCAGGGACCTGCCGGCCACTTCCTGGGGCCCGTGGTTCTGAGTAAGGACAACGACCACGGCAGGGAGCGTGGCGCCTCTTTGGGGGGGGGGCGCTACGGGGCACCGGGCACCTCCCATGGGCTTTCTGAGTTACACCCTCCACTGCCCTTGGCAAGGTGACCCCACTGCTGCCTCCCTCCCCTGGCAGAAGGGCCCCCACTGGCCACGCCAGGGGACACGGCTCTGGGCTCCCAGTAGGCCCCCCCCCCCCGTGACAAAGGATCCTCGCTCGTGCCTGCTGTGCCCACCGGTTCTACCAGCCACCGCTGACAGAGGGACCCCCGGTGGGGCCAGCAAGGCCCCTGCCCCCTGCTTTAGAGCATTCGCTAAACGGCTTGCAGTGGTGTGCCCTCCTGTGTCCCTCTGAGACACACGTGGGGACCCACAGCCATTCCTCTGAACGTGACCGTCACGAGGGTGGTTCCGTCTCCCCTGTCTGGTCACTGCCCGCCTGCGGACACAGCTGGCTACGCGTCCACACTGACTGACCGCCCTTTGCAGGTCTTTACGTGGGCCCCACTGCCTCCTCCTCCCCTGAGGCTCGGCCCTTCCCTACCTGCAGCCGCCACTGAGGAAGGTCCCTTAACTGCAGACCGCTGCTTTGCCAAAGCTCAGGTCCAGTAGGAGCGCCACGCTCGGGGTTCCCACGGCCTGTCCCTTCACGCCAGGCCGCCCACTCTACAGAGGAAGGCACCTGGCTGGCCAGTGAGACTGTGGGCCGGGCAGTCGCTCTGGCCTCGTCCGTTCGTGGTGCAGGGTGGGGCTGCGTCGGGAGACCCCAGGACACCATGGTGACCCCTGATAGGAGGGGGGGCGTGGGGTTTCGTCGCCATGGAGCCGCACCCCGGGAGGGTGGACACGTCCTCTGCCATCAAAAGGCCTGGGAGAGGCAGCAGAGCCCCACTGTGCAGGCGGGGAAACTGAGGCTGGGATCCCCGCTGCAGACGTGCCCATTCGCAGCCCTGGGCTCCCTCTTCGACCCAACGCGGGCATCCCAGAAACCTGGCCTTTGACAGCCAAACGGGAGGGCGGGACCCTGAAGGTGCAGCACCTCCGGTTCCGAGTCCCCGCGACCCCCTCCCTGAACCGCGTCACCCTCACCTGCAGAGGGCACGTGCCACTCAGGTCGGCGACAGCGAGGCTCGGCCGGCCTCCCGCCGCCAGAGGGCGCTGCAAGCACCGCGCAGGCGCCTCCCGCCCAACCCGTGCTGTTTTGCTTCCGGTTGTTCTGGAAGTCGTGGTGCCGAGGGTGGCAAGGGTGGCTTCCGGTTCCGGGACGGCCGCGGCTGGGGCGCCGAGGCGGTTCGCTGGGCGGGTGGTGTGCGGGCCGGGCCGCGGCTGCCGGCGGTACCGATCCCTCCCCGGCGGATCCGAGGCGGGGCCCGCGCGGCCCCCGAGTCGCTCCGTCCTGCGGGGCCGCGGCCCCTTCGCCCGCAGGCCCCAGCCCCGGACGGCCCCGGGCGCGAATGAATGAATGAGCGAGCGAGGGGACGGCGGATCGGCGCCGGCCTTCTCCTCGGGTGACACCGCGGCGGCGAGGAGCAGTGCGGGGAGGGGGACAGAATGAACCGGGCCAAGCCCGCGACGGTCCGCAGGCCCAGCGCGGCGGCCAAGCCCTCAGGTGTGGGCTTCTGCCTGCGGCCCGGGTTCCCGGGCGTCGGGTCTGGAACGGTGTCCCTGGGCGGATGGGCCGGTTGCGACCGCCTCCGGGAGGCCGACTCCCTCTCGGGGCACACCCGAGGCTGCAGAGAAGCAGCTGAGGATCTCGCTGGCCGGGGGCGGGCGGCAGCACGGGCCGGAGCCGGGCTGCCTAGCGCCGTGGCCGGGCGCATGTGACCGTACGTCTCGGTGCCTCGATTTCCTCCTCTGCAAAGCGAGAGGACGGGCGCCTGTGTCAGAATCTTGTTGGGATCAAGTGAGCCGACGCTCCCAAAGCAGGGGTCTGGTCTGGTCTGTAGTAAGCACCGCGTGACTGACCGCACCAGACCCTGCTCTGCCCTGGGCTTGCTGGCAACTGGTTTCTTGCCTGCCCTGCCGCTCGTCTGAGCCCCTCTGAGAAAGCGGGAGGTTGGAGTCCCTGCGCAGCATCCTCTCCCCGCCCCCCCACCACCGTGTAAAGGTGCACGTGTCCCCATCTCCCCTCTCTGCAGGGCACCCTCCGCCGGGAGACTTCATTGCTCTGGGCTCAAAGGGTCAGGCCAATGAGTCGAAAACGGCGTCCACCCTGCTGAAGCCTGCCCCTTCCGGCCTGCCTTCGGAGCGCAAGCGGGACGCCGCAGCCGCTTTGGCCGGTGCCTCAGCGCTGACCGGCCTCACCAAACGCCCCAAACTCTCCTCCACACCCCCTCTGAGTGCCCTGGGGCGCCTGGCTGAGGCTGCAGTCGCGGAAAAACGCGCTATCTCTCCATCGATTAAAGAACCGTCTGTGGTCCCGATCGAAGGTAAAGCCGGTGTCCGGACTTGGCGGAGAGCAGGCCCCACAGCTCGTCTGCCGGGGGCTCAGGAGAGGCCACGTCCAGGCTTAGCGTGGGTGCGGCACAGGCGGAAGGGTGGAGAGGAGTCCTCTGCGGGTTTGTTCCCCAAGGCGCTTCTCACGCAGGCGCCTCCACCCACCTCGAGCCGGCGAGCTCGTGACGGGGACGGAGACCGGGAAGTGTTAATGCGGGCTAGGGCTTGGCACAGGGGGGTCTCGGGCCCCGGCGTGCGGCAGGAGCAGGTGTCCACAGCGGGCACGTTGCTGCAGTGAGCCTCAGCGGCCTTCTCTGAGGTTAGGGTGACCCACGGTTCGGGATCCTTACCCTGAAGCACGCCCAGCTTGTGCCCGTGCGCTGTCTGCTGGGAAGCGGCTGGGCTTCGCTCTCTCTGCTCTTCAGCCCCTCTGCGGGGCTGGCTTGGGGTATGACTGGCCGCACTGCCAGCCACTATCCTCCGTGAGCAGCTTCTGTCCTTGGCTCGCCTCCGCTCTGGGCACTGGGGGTCAGCAGTCACCGAGGCAGACCAGAGGGGGCCCTGTGTTCTGGGGAGTCCCCCTCTGCCCGCGCTTCAGTGACCCTCGCCAACGGGGCAGGAAACGCTAGGACATTAACGTCAAGAGAAAGTACGTTAGTTCTGTAATTTACAGAAAGGCTTTGAGCTGCGCGCATCTGAGATCGCTCCTGGTTTTCTGTGCCATATTCCCACTGATTAATTTTAGCTGCTCCATGAGGCCATGTAGATCAGATCCGTCAAATAACCAGCCAGCCCCAGGTTTGGAACACACAGGTACTCACGTGACAGTGTTGGCAGAGAGAAGCCTCACGAGGGAACTGTAAGGTGCAGGTGAGCCTTAAAGGCTGGCTAGGATCTTGACAGGTGCTCGAGGATGTTGGGGAGTAAACCGCCGGGCAGAGGCCCGCATTCCGGAGAGGAGAGCGTGCCGGGAACGGGCTAGGTCCCGGCAGTGCAAGGGGCGAGAATCGAGGCTGGCCGCCGGAGAGGTGCTTGTGCCTGATTCGGTTGGCGGTAGGGAGCCCTGGGGCATGGGGAGCAGAAGGCACAGCTGGGGCTAGCTGCGCTTTGGGAGACGAGTCAGGCCTCCAGTCCAGGCCCGAGCCTCGCGGGGCGGCAGCCCCCCGCCCCAAGGCGCCCTCCCCTGGCAGCGAGGGCAGGCAGACGCTAAAAGCACACACAGGGCTGGGGCTCCTGCCCGGGCCACGGCTCTGCCAGTTAGTAGCCGTGCGTCTCCCGTAAACGGTGGTTCTGGAGAGCAGGTGGAATGCGGTGTGGAAAGCATATCCTGAGCGATGAGGCACTTTGCAAACAGGAGGCCGCACGTAGCTGTGCGTAGCCCCGGGCGTGGGGGACGTCAAGGTCTTCAGCAAGTCTGGCCCACCTGCCCTGCCTGCTCGTCCGCCGTCCTTGGCCCGCGGAAAGCCTTCGGTGAATATCACTGACTCTGTCCTCGTTCGGTGAACTCAGCGGTCGACAGCAGCGCCTCCCTCTGTGTGTTTGCGTATTTAAAGACGACCGGAAGGATCTCTCTGGTCAAAGCAGACGGCAAGGGGGAGTGGGAGACACCTGGACCCGAGCGATAGCGGGTGGCGCCAGGAGAAGGCGTGGTGGCCCCAACATGCTTTCGGGAGGCACGCTAAGCGAGGTCGCCGCTGACTGTGCGGGGAGGTTGGTGCTCGGAAAGAGGGAAGGACTGAAGACATGGGGGACGTGAACACGGGGGACAAGGTCAAAACCCAAAAAGGGTGCTTTGCAGAGACTGTTAAGGCAGAAACCTCCCTGCAGGCCAGGTCTGGGGAGAGGGCAGAGGCGGGGTCAGCGGCGGTGGGAGGAGACCCCCAGAGAAGCAGCCGCGGTTAGGAAAGTCGACAGTGCGAACCGCATTGGGTCAGTCAATTGGAAGACTTAGAAAAAGTGGGCTCGTTTCTAGAAAAGCGTATTCTGGGAGCGGGTAACTCCAGGGTAGCCGTGTGGGACGTGGTAGCCAGTCACCTGGAGGTGACGGGGCCGGCGCTCTGAGGCTGTGGGGCACTGTCCCTGCTGCGGGCCGTCGATGGCTGGGTCGGCCCCGTGAGCCCAGCGAGTCCTGCCCTGCTCCCGTCCTGGCGGTTACTGTTGTCCTTCTTGGAGAAGGGGCAGCCACAACACAGCCCTGAGACCCCGCTTGCTGGGTTTCAGCCCTGTCGTCCCATGTCTTGGGGGGGGGGGGGACCCAAAGGTGGGTTCTGCTTGTGGCCGACCGCCCTGACAGAGCCCTTCCTGTGCCTGCCAGTCCCGCCCTCGGTGCTGCTGGACGAGATCGAGGCCGCTGAGCTGGAGGGCAACGATGGCCGCATCGAGGGGGTGCTGTGTGGGGCCGTCAAGCAGCTCAAGGCCACCCGGGCCAAGCCAGACAGCGCGCTGTACCTGAGCCTCATGTACCTGGCCAAGATCAAGCCCAACATCTTTGCCACAGAGGGTGTCATCGAGGTGAGGGCTGTGGGTGGGAGGGGACGGGCCCCGGCGCCCTCCTGCCCTCCTGCCCCCCTCCCCTGACGACACGCCGCCTCCCGCAGGCTCTGTGCAGCCTTCTGCGGCGCGACGCCTCCATCAACTTCAAGGCCAAGGGGAATAGCCTGGTGTCCGTGCTGGCCTGCAGCCTGCTCATGGCTGCGTACGAGGAGGACGAGAACTGGCCTGAGATCTTTGTTAAGGTGAGGCCGCCTCTTCTGGGAGCTCGGCGCGGCTCTGGGAGCAGGAAGGGGCAACACTGAGTGTGCGCTGGCCGGAGGCTGGATATCTAACGGCCTGAGGCGTCTCCCCTATGCGGGCCGCCGCGGGGTGGGGGTGGGGGGTTCGCCCTGGGAGGCCCCCCCCCGCCCCCGCCCAGGGAGCTGGGACATCGGGGGAGCGGTGGAGGGCAGGCGGAAGCGAGCTGCCCGCTGGGGCACGGGACGCGGACTTGTGTCACGTGCAGGTGTACATCGAAGATTCCCTGGGGGAGCGGATCTGGGTGGACAGCCCGCACTGCAAGACATTCGTGGACAACGTCCAGACAGCGTTTAGCACCAAGATGCCCCCCAAGAGCATGCTTCTGCAGGGGGAGGTGGGGCGCAGCGGCGGGGATCTCAGTGCTGGTGAGAGGCACCGGTGGCCGGGCTGGGGAGAGGACGGAGTTTCCGTGAGGGGAGGGCTGGGGTCGCCTCCCTCCGCAGAACCCGGCGTGGGCAGGCGTGGGTGCTCGCGGGACGGCTGGGGGGAGGGGGGGTGTCCACGAGTGGCTCTGTGTGCAGGCGGCAGCCCTCACCCCTCGCTCACGGAGGAGGAAGACAGCCAGACGGAGCTCCTGATCGCCGAGGAGAAGCTCAGCCCCGAGCAGGAGGGCCAGCTCATGCCCAGGTAGGCGCCCCGTGCGGCCCCCGTCGGCAGGGCCCGCGTGCGGCCGGGAGGCAGACGGGGTGGGCCCGTGAGGAGAGCCGGCCCTCCTTCCTTCCTCCCCGCTCTGGCCTAGGTACGACGACCTCACAGAGAGCGTGGAGGAGTACGTCCTCGACATGCTCCGCGACCAGCTCAACCGGCGCCAGCCCATCGACAACGTCTCGCGGAACCTCCTGCGGCTGCTCACCTCCACCTGCGGGTACAAGGAGGTGCGGCTGATGGCCGTGCAGAGGCTGGAGATGTGGCTCCAGAACCCCAAGGTGAGGGCGGGGAGCCCCGCTCCCGGGCCCTGTGGGTGCCGAGCTGTGTGCGGGGCTGACGGGGACCCCCCCCCCCCCCCACGTCCCCGCAGCTGACCAGGCCGGCCCAGGACCTGCTGATGTCCGTGTGCATGAACTGCAACACGCATGGTGTCGAGGACGTGGACGTCATCTCCCACCTGATCAAAATCCGTCTCAAGCCCAAGGTTCTCCTCAACCACTACATGCTGTGCATCAGGTGCGGCCCTAGTGGGAGCGAGGAGGGCGGCGGGAGGGCAGGGCGGGGGGCGGCCGCGGTCCGCCTCAGGGCCCCTTGGCTCGGCTCGCGTCCAGGGAGCTGCTGAGCGCGCACAAGGACAACTTGGGCACCACCATCAAGTTCGTGGTCTTCAACGAGCTCTCCAACGCGCGGAACCCCAACAACATGCAGATCCTGTACACGGTGCTGCAGCACAGCTCAGAGCTGGCGCCGAAGGTAGGGCGCTGCGCGCGGGGCGGCCTGGCGCTCGCGGGCAGGAGAGCGGCCCCTGGCGCGGGGGCTGCCTCGGCCCGGGAGCCCCACGCCGGACTTGGGGGCTCCGGGCCGCACGACCGGGCGTCTGGGTGGAGGCGGCGGTGTGGTGCAGAGCCGCGTGGGAGAGAGCCCCGGAAGGGGACAGAGGGCCCAGTGAGCCACGGTCGCTCCCGATCTTGGGTCAGTTCCGGAGCGGGTGCGGCCGTGTCACGGGATTCTTCCTTAGAAGCTGAAACCGGATTTGTTCCGGAGGGGGCGGCACCGAGGCCTGACAAACACAGCCGTTTGCAAGCGAAGTTCCCGTCCGGCCACCCGAGGGGTGGACTCTCCCGGTGGGGCAGGCGTCTGTGGCGCTTCGCAGCTCTGCGAGTCCCTGGGATCCCAGGGTGCTTTGGGAGAGCGAGAGCAGTGCTGTTTTTAAGGGAATGGGCTACGCTTGGAAACAGCTGTGTGCAGGGTGGCCGGTAGGCGAGGCCCCTGTTGTCACGGCCGCTCCTTCGTCCTCGTGGCCTGCGGTGCGGCGTGAGGGGGTCTGGGCCGGCTGAGCCAGCGCGTTCATGCCTGAAGCTCGGCTGCCGCGGTGGGGACCGCGTCTTGGTCCATCCCCTCGTCTAACGAGGGCCGGCCCCCTCCAAACTGGCTGCCAGGACAACTAAAGATGTGTCCCCTGCCGTCCTGCTGTCCGTGTGGCGCCCGCTTGTGCCCGTGCGCTCCCGGGAATCGGGCGGGACGTTTTCTCGGAAGCGTTCTGGGAAGCTTCCCGCAGGACGGAGGGAGCCCTGAGAGCAGGCCTGGGGCGGAAGGAAGCTGACGGCGGTGAGGAGTGACCCCACGTGCCCCTCTCTCTGCACAGTTCCTGGCCATGGTGTTCCAGGACCTGCTGACCAACAAGGACGACTACCTGCGGGCCTCGCGGGCCCTGCTCCGCGAGATCGTCAAACAGACCAAGCACGAGGTCAACTTCCAGGCCTTCTGCCTGGGGCTCATGCAGGAGCGCAAGGAGTCCCCGTACCTGGAAATGGAGTTCAAGGTGCCGCCGCCGTCCCCTCGGCTCCCGCGCGCGGCCACCTCTCGGGTCGTCTGTGGTTGGCGCCCCGTGTGCCCAGCGGCCGGCCCCAGAGGGCAGCACGTGCGGGTCACGTTCTGTGCCTGGCCGCATGTGGGCGACCTCCCGGCTCGGCGTGCGGGCGGGTGGGGGGGAGCCGAGGGGCAGTGTGCCCAGGAAGCCGGGGCTGCAGTGACGTGTTTGTGAGGGGGCGGGTGGTCTGCTCCAGGGAGACTTTAGACTTTGGGGGGTGGAGGGAGATGATGGGGAAGAGGAGGATGGGGGCAGGTGGCGGAGGGCCTCGAGGGCCACGCGGCAAGTTGGCAGCTTCGTTGGCTGAACCTTCTTCCCGCGTGTGACCCGGCCCTGGTCCCCAGACCTCCTCCCGCTGGCCCTCGCAGGGCACAGGGTCCCGGGGCGTCCTCCTGTCCTGGCCGCCTGTGTGCGGGGGGCCTGAGCGAGGCCCCCCGGGCACAGGCCCTTCCAGAGCACAGACCTTGCCCCGTGCTTGCAGGAGCGTTTTGTGGTGCACGTCACAGACGTGCTGGCGGTGTCCATGATGCTGGGCATCACGGCCCAGGTGAAGGAGGCTGGTGTCGCCTGGGACAAAGGGGAGAAGAAGAGTAAGGACCCGAAACAGGCCCGACTCCGCTCGGGTCACGGGTGGGGACAGCAGGGTGGCAGCGGCCGCTTCCGCGGCTGCAGGCCGTCCCCCGAGGCCCAGCAGACCTGCCCCAGGAACCCTGGGGACCCGGGGGCTTCCTGGGGGCGGCTCCCGGAAGCTGCGCCCGCCTGGTCTCTGGTTGGGTCGCCTGCTCGCTCCAATTGCGGTCTCCCTCACTTCGAGCGTGCCCCGCGGCCAAGGACGGGAGGGGAGCGGGGCGGTGCTGGTGAACTGTGCCTGGTTTGGCTCGTCACGAACCCCGCCGGAAGCCTGGTGCAGACACCTTTCCGGTGATTCACTACCTTAGTGAGGTTGTGAAGAACTCGAGGGGTGACATCATTTGGAATTTGAGATCTCGTTGAAGTTTTCTTCCACGCGCTGGAGGCTCGTCCGGTGCTCCCTGCGGGTTCTCCCAGCCGCATCGGGGTGTCCCGTCCACCTCTGTGTCCCCTCCGTAATCCTTGGGGGGGTGCGGTTGGGAAGCTCCGAGTGTCCCCCAGGCCCGCCTTGAACCCGGCCCCTCCAGCTGCCGTGCAGGCGGGCCGTAATCCCGCGTGTCCTTTTCAGACCTCGAGGTGCTGCGCTCCTTCCAGAACCAGATCGCCGCGATCCAGCGGGACGCCGTGTGGTGGCTGCACACCGTCGTCCCGTCCATCAGCAAGCTTGCCCCCAAGGACTACGTGCACTGGTACGGGCCCGGCTCGCTCCGCTTGGACGACGCTCCGGAAAGCCCCGCAGCCCCTTCCCTGGACCCAGCCAACAGGAGCCAGCTGTCCCTTGAGCGGGGGACACGGGCTCGCCTGGGGGTGTCGGGGCTCAGGCGGAGCCTGCCGCCGTGAGGGCAGAGGCGGGGTCCTCTCTGGCCAGCCTCGCTGAGGCGGGGGCTGCGGGAGGCTCTGGAAGACACCACGGGAGCATCCGCCTCGAGTGGGCAGCTTCCGCACCTGCGGGGGATGTGTCTTTCTGGGGCCTGGCGGGGTGGGGGGAGCTCGCCGGGTCCCCGCGGCCCGACCGCTCGTCTGTCCCCCGCAGCCTGCACAAGGTGCTCTTCACGGAGCAGCCCGAGACCTACTACAAGTGGGACAACTGGCCACCCGAGAGCGACCGCAAGTGAGCATACCTGCTGTGTGTGCAGGGGTGGGGGGCTGGGGGTGGGGCGGTCGGCCCCAGGAGGACCACGCAGTCGGGGCCCCCTCGAGCACACCCTGTGCCTCGTCTCCTTCCGGATCCCCAGCCCCGGCGTGCTGTCCACTCCCAGGGGGCCAGCCGGCCACACTCCCCGGGTCAGTGTCACGGCCCCGTCTCCCCGGGTCCGGGGCCACCCTGCCCTGTGTGTCCCCCGTGCCCCAGCTGTCTTCACCACTGGGCCCCCGCTGCCCCGTCGGCTTGCTCGTCCCCTACCTCCCGTGCCCTGTGCTCTCCTCGGGCCGCACTTCAGCGGGTGGTGGGCGGTGCCCTGCGTGTTTGTGCCACCGGGGGCGAGGCGCCTTCTCCCATTCTTACCTGGTGCGGCCGGGCCTCGCCCACAGGGGCCTCCGGAGCGAGGGGACGGGGGAGGGGGTGGCTGCCCGCTTCCCTGTCCAGCCGAGCCTCGGAGCTGGGGCTCTTCCTTCCCGTGGGCACGTGCAGCCCCCGCCGAGCCCACCCCTGCCTGCTCTGCCCGCAGCTTTTTCCTCCGCCTCTGCTCGGAGGTGCCCATCCTGGAGGACACACTGATGCGGATCCTGGTCATCGGGCTGTCCCGGGACCTCCCGCTCGGGCCCGCGGACGCCATGGAGCTTGCCGACCACCTGGTGAGGCGGGCCGCAGCCGTGCAGGCCGACGGTGAGGGTCCCCGCAAACTCTGTCCGGGCCCCCCCTCGGTGGCGGCCTCCACCGCCCCGCTCGGGCGGGCCTGCCTCCACGGTTGCAGCCAGGCGTCCGCTCCTCCCCGTGGCCCCGGGCTCGCCGGACCCCACCGGTCTCTGGAGTCGGGGATCGGGCAGAAGGTTTGCGCCTTCCGTGGCGACGTGCCGCGTGCTGCTTCTGGAGCTGCCCTGGGACCTGCACACGTTGTCCGTGTGATGAACCGAGGCCCCGTGCAGGCCGCCACCGCGGTCCCACAACCCCGCTCGCGAGGCGGGCGCCCCTCTCGCTGCCGCCGGGCCGGCGTCTGGCCCTCGGTGTGCCGGGCAGGCCCACGGTGCCCAGGGCGCCCGCGTCAGCCCCCGCCCGCCCTCGGCTTCTGGAGAGCTAGCCCCCGTCCGCGGGCTGTCTGTCCGTGGCCCAAACCCCGTGCCTCGGTGGCGCACCACCACATCCCCCCACCGCCCCCGGCACGCGGACGGGCTCCTGAACCTGTGCGTGGCTCTCGCGTTTCAGATGTGGAGGTGCTGAAGGTGGAGAGGATCCAGCTGATCGACGCGGTCCTGAACCTGTGCACGTACCACCACCCCGAGAACATTCAGCTGCCCCCTGGGTACGGCGCCCCCCCCCCAGCCGGGCTCCCGTCCGCCGCCCCCCTGCGCCGGCCCGTCCGGCCTGCAGACGCCCGTGAGGCTGCACTGCCCCGAGCGGCCCCTGCCTCCCTGCCTCCCTGCCCGCGCCTGCGCCCCGGGGACGCGCTCCCCTGCTCTGTCCGTGTTGCTCTGTGCTCGGCACGGACGCTCCCGCCCTGTTTGCTGACGCGCCTGCTCTTCTGCGTTTTCTCACGTGTCTTCTCGAGGGATCGTCCGCGTGTGTTTCACCCGCTTCGTGTTGCTGACGCGTTGGTTTTAGTAAATTCCCGGGATGGGCCGCCATCGCCACAGGCCGGGCGTAGAACAGCTTTGGCCCCTAAAAGCCCGTACCCGGGAGCCGTCCCTGCCCCACCCCACGCTGCCTTAGGCAGCCACTGATCTGCCCTCTGTCCCCGTGGCTGTGACTCTGGGGACACGTCACGTAAACAGACGCACACGTCGTGACCTTGTGCGTCCCGCCTCTGTTACCGGGCAGCCCGTTTTCGAGGTTCACCCGTGTCGTGACGCTTAACCTGGGAGGCGCTACTTCGGGTGGACGCCGCGTCGTGTTCACCACCGTCGGGCGGTGGGCTCGCGGGTTCTCCCTGACCGCTGCGAACGTGCCAGCCACGTTCCTACCCGAGTGTTCGTGCAGACGCGTGTTTCCGGTTCTCTTCCTGGGGGCTGCCTTACCTTTCCGGGGAGCTGCCAGGCCTCGCGGATCTCCGTTGCCAGCAGCCGTGCCCGCGGGCTGTGGTCCCGCCGTGTCCTCGCGAGCTGTCAGCTGGCGCACGGTGACACCGGGAGGTGGTGTAGATCCGCGCTTCCCCGACCACCTGGGACGCCGAGCCTCTTGGTGCGCTCGTTGGCCGTTTGCACGTCTTCTCCGGAGAGGGGTTACTCGGGTTCCTTGTCCGTTATTGGGTGTTTGAATTTTTGTTGTTGGGTCTTGGGAGTTCTTTACATATCGTGGACCTAGACCCTGAAGAGGTGACCTGCAGGTGGTTTTTCCTGTTCACACCATCAGCAGTGTCCTTGGAGACACTAGGAGACGGTGGCTTTTAATTCGGGGAAGGTCTAGCTCGTCTGGTTTTGTTCGTTTTTTTGTACTCTTGTGTCATTTCTTTTTGTTGGTAACTTTATTTTGAGACAGAGAGTAAGAGACTGTGTGTGGGGGGGGGAAGCAGAAAGGGAGACAGAGAACCCCGAGTAGGCTCCACACGGTCAGCACAGAGCCCGGAGCGGGGCTCGAACTCCCGAACCGTGAGATCGTGACCTGAGCCCAAGTCAAGAGCCGGAGGCTTCACCGACTGAGCCACCCAGGCGCCCCTTGCGTGTCGTTTCTCATCCAGGATCGGGAAGATTTGCTCTGTTTTCCGGTTTCAGGTCTTGAACGTAGGCCTTGGATCCTCTGAGTTGGTTTCGTGCGTGGAGGGAGGCAGGGTCGAACTCCGTTCCGCTGTGGGTGGACGTGCACGCGTGGTGGGCCTGGGGCCTCAGCTCTGTCCCGCACAGGGATGCCCCGATGACGTGGCCCCGCGTGTCGCTCTGCTGCCACGTGGGCTTGGAGCCCTTCCCAGGAAACCGTTGCCCCACCCGGGGTCACAGGCCTTTCCTGTGTGTTCTCCTAAGAACTTCCAGGTTTTAGCTCGTAACGCTCGGGTCTGCGACCGTCCTGAGCTGATGGCAGTGTGGTGTCAGCGACGGGTCCGACTCCCCGCTCTTTCACCAGGACGGCCAGCGGTCCCGGCGCCGTTTCTCGAAAAGACTGTCCGTTCTCCCGTTGAAGGTTTGGTCGCCCTTGTCGGCGATCGGGTGACCACAGATGCGTGGGCTCTCCCACGCGTTCAGGCGGTCTGTGTGTCTGCCCGTGTCGGTAACACCCTGTCATCGCTCCCGTGGGTTGTGCTGAGGCTTGACATTAGGAAGTGGGACTCTTGCCGCTGTTCTTCCTCAAGACTCGCGGCTGTTTTGGGCCCTCGTATTTCCGTGTGAATTTGCAGGGCAGCTTGTCCGTTGTCAGAGAAGAGCCATCCGGGATTTTGGTGGGTGTTGCTTTGAACAGGTAGATGACGTCGGGGAGCATGGCCACGCTGACAGCGTCTGGTCCGCAGACGTGGGACGTCTTGAGTATCTTTCTGTTGCCGATGTTATCGGTCGCACGTGGGATTCGCTTCTTTGTGTCTTGGGGTGCTGGTGCGCCCTGCTTCCCGACCTGATCGCTGTCCATCTCCCCGAGTCGGCTTCTCGGATCTGCTCCTTTCTTAACGACGATTGTGCCGTTGCGTCACCTGGAACGCTCTGTCCTGTTACTTGAAAGAACCGTAGTTTAGTCGTAAGTGTGTCGTAAGCGTGACGTTTCAGTCACAACGACGACTTCACGGTCTGTTCCGTTGGAGACCAGGGTTGTTTCTGGGTCTCTGGTGGACACAAGACGAATGCTAACTAACACTGAGCTTTGCCGTCGCGACTGCCCTCGTCTCCACGTTGTAGACGGGACACCGGGACTCGGCGATGCGCGGGACCTGTCCAGGGGCTCGGCCCCGGCGCGGGGCTCTGGGCAGCGTGGTGGTGGTCACAGTGCCCTTCCCGGGGATGCCGGTGTGGCGGGAGGCCCAGGCCCGGGGGTTTGCGATCTTTCGTTTCCTCGCCGGTCAGTCAGGAGGTCGTCTCCGGGCCGTTCCACCCTGGGCAGGACCCATTCCCGTCACCGCCTTGCACGGCCGAGGGCGAGCCGTGGGTGTCCTTGCGTTTCAGGTACCAGCCCCCGAACCTGGCCATCTCCACCCTCTACTGGAAGGCGTGGCCCCTCCTGCTGGTTGTCGCGGCCTTCAACCCAGAGAACATCGGTGAGCCTCCCCTCCCTGGCGGGCTCGCGGTCGTCCCAGCCGGCTGTTGCTCTTTGTTCCTGTCGGGGCGTCGTGCTGGGGACCTGCAGCAGAGCCAGGCCGGGACCCAGGCGGGGCAGTGGGGCTGTGGGCTGGCCGCCACCTGCCCTCCTCTTGCTCCCTAGGCCTGGCCGCCTGGGAGGAGTACCCCACGCTGAAGATGCTCATGGAAATGGTGATGACCAAGTAAGTGGGCTCGCGCACCGCTGGGGCCAGGGCCCCGTCTGCGGGACGCTGGGAAGCGCAGCCGATCCCGGAACCCCGACTCGCTCCGAAGCGTGTCCCCTGTTGCACGGCCACTCGGGTTTCCTTCTCTTGCGGGCTTGAGTTTTCGAGTCCGGGCCCGCGAGCGTTAGCGTCCCCTCCCTGCCGTGGGCTGAGGAGGGAGTAGGATTGAGGCGGGGCCTTGGCGGCCGAGGTTCTCCAGTGACGGCAGCGGGGGCAGGCCAGCCGACGGCTGGCGGCACACCAGGAGCCGGTGGGGGTGTGTGGAGACAAGGGACGCGGTGGGCCAGGTGGTTTAACGGTTGCAGACGTGAACACGGCCCAGGGTCAGCTTGGGTGACCACCGTGTACGCACCACGGTACGCGGTGACCAGGTGTGTGTGGCCCATTCTGAGGGGTTGTCCTGTGGCCGTTGCGGGGGCCCCAGGGACAGATCTGCCGCAAACGGCCATCACAGGTGGTGGGTTTGAGCTCAGCACGTGTGACAGCAGGCAGCTCGTGTATCTCAGAAAAGCCGCAGCTGCCTGTGGGAGCAGCCGGTCCACCTGCGATGCCCGTGGGCTGGAGACGCCTGCCCGTGGGGAGGGGATCTGGCGCAGGGTGAGCGGGTGTCCAGGATTCTGACACCCGCTGGGCCTGATTCTGGAGGTGGCCGGTGTGCTGTCCCGTGGAAGGAGAGCGGGTGGCCGGCGTGGGGGCTCCCTCCCAGAGGCCAGACCTGGCGGCGTTGCCGATGGCCCGGCCAGGCTCTCTGATGCGTTTGGTGGCCAAGGTCGTGCACAGGGCGGGGGCCTCGTGAGCACCCGCGACCTTCTCTGTGCGCTGTCTGGTGGCCGCGAGCCTCAGATGGGCAGGGCTCCGGGTTCTTCCCGTCTGGTCCCCAGCAACTACTCCTACCCGCCGTGCACGCTGACGGACGAGGAGACCCGGACGGAGATGATCAATCGGGAGCTGCAGACCTCCCAGCGGGAGAAGCAGGAGATCCTGGCGTTCGAGGGCCATCTGGCAGCCGCGTCCACCAAGCAGACCATCACCGAGAACAGCAGCCTTCTCCTGTCTCAGCTCACCAGCCTGGACCCTCAGTACGTCGCACCCGGGTCCCCAGGGTGGGGGCGAGGCCGGTGGAGCAGCTCCTGGGCCTCTGCGTGGCGCCGGGCCCTGGAAACGCCCTGGAAATGCTAAACGCGCTCAGCGGCTGGGGGCGGGGCGGAGGGCCTGTCTGGCCCTCGAGGGGAGGCTGCTGTTGGGCGGGGAGGGAGGTTGCCACCCTTGCTCCCAGGTGCCGCGCCAGTGGCTCCCTGACACGCTCGCGTCCTCGGGGACCTTTAGGGGACCCCCTCGGAGGCCTCCCCCCCACATCCTGGATCAAGTGAAAGGCCTCAACCAGTCCCTGCGCCTCGGGCACCTGCTGTGTCGGAGCCGAAGCCCGGACTTTCTCCTCAACATCATCCAGAGGCAGGCGAGTTCCCCGCGGCCCTGGGGTGGGGGGTGGGGGTGGGGGGAGGGGGAGGGGGCCGGGACCGCGGCTCTGGGCTAAGTGAGGCCAGAGCCGGAAGGGGGCGCCCCGGGACACGGGGGCCGCCCGGGGACGGGTCCCCTCCGCGTGAGGCGGCTGCCCGCACAGCCGCCGGGAACCACGGCCTCGGGAGGGTGGGGGCCGGCGGACGGGCCGCCGGGGGCGCCGCTGAGTGTGTCCGTGGCCCCGGCCAGGCCTCGTCGCAGTCCATGCCCTGGCTGGCCGACCTGGTGCAGTCGAGCGAGGGCTCCCTGGACGTGCTGCCGGTGCAGTGCCTGTGTGAGTTCCTGCTGCACGACGCTGCCGACGACGCCACGTCCGGGGAGGAGGAGGAGGAGGGCGAGAGCAAGGAGCAGAAGGCCAGGAAGCGTCAGGTCGGTGCCCCCGAGCGCCCCCAGGCCCACCGCGGCCCCGCGCACGGCCGCGCGGGCCCCTGAACGGCCCCCCTCGCCCCCGCAGAGGCAGCAGAAGCAGCGGCAGCTGCTGGGCCGCCTGCAGGACCTACTCCTGGGCCCCAAGGCCGACGAGCAGACCACGTGCGAGGTGCTGGACTACTTCCTGCGGCGCCTCGGCTCTCCCCAGGTGGCCTCCAGGGTGCTGGCCATGAAGGTGCGGCACGGAGGGGGGTGGGGGCCGCTCTGCTCCACCCCTGCTCCCTGGCGCGGCTTTGTCCCTGGCGCCCCGGCCGGCCGGCGTCTCACTCGCCTAGGCTGCGGCTTAGCCGGTTTCGCGTCGAAAGGGTGGCGGTGGTGAGGTCGGGAGAGGCAGACCCTGTGTCCCGCTGGCCCGTGATCCCTCCCCGGGCGCCGACGTGAGCTCCCGGGAGAGACTTAGTGACGGAGTAGCGGTCTCGCCGCCTCTTGCGAGGTGTCGCACGACTTTCCAGAGATGCGGCTCCAGCTGCGGCCTTTTCGTCGGGTCGGGCGTCTCTGACGGGACGCGGTGTCTTTGCCAGCCAGGCCAGTCCCGCCCCCGGGGGCTTTGAGGGAGCGTGTCCGGCCCACACACGCGTCTGTTCGCAGGGCTTGTCCCTGGTGCTGTCGGAGGGCAGTCTGCGGGACGGGGAGGAGAAGGAGCCCCCGATGGAGGAGGACTCGGGGGACACAGAGACGCTGCAGGGCTACCAGTGGCTGCTCCGGGACCTGCCCCGGCTGCCCCTGTTCGACAGCGTCCGGACCTCCACCGCCCTGGCGCTTCAGCAGGTACGGGTGCCGGGACGCTGCCGGGCGGCTGAGGGGCGGCAGTGGCACGAGCGGGAGCGGGGGCTGCCCCGCGAACGAGCTCACGCGACCACCCCTCCCCCAGGCCATCCACATGGAGACCGACCCGCAGACCATCAGCGCCTACCTGGTCTACCTGTCCCAACACACGCCTGTGGAGGAGCAGGGCCAGCACAGCGACCTGGCCCTGGTGAGGGGGTGGGACGGGGCCCTGCACCTGGAGGTCGCGGGGCGGGGGGCGGCACAGCCCCCCGGACCGGGGTGGGGGGTGGGGGCCGCTGCAGGAGCCCAGCCTGCTTCCCAGGGCTCTTCTGCCCAGAGCAGGTGTCAAGGGTGTGAGGGTTGAGGTGTGTTTGCGGCCAGAGCGGCCGTGGTGCTCATCGAGGCCTGGCCGTGTCCCTTTGTCCCCAGGCCGATGATGCCCGGGCCGTGCAGATGGGGTTTGCCTGCCCACCACCCCCCCCAACCACCCCCCAGGGAGCACTCGCTCAGGGAGGGAGGACGGGGTGCCGGGCCAGCCCATCTGTGTTCTTCTGTGTTGTTCTTCCCTGCAGGGAGGGTGGTGGCCCAGGGTACGGGGCGTTTCCTCCTCCCCTGCCCTTTCTGGAGGGCCTTCTTCTGACCTTGCTGTCCTGTCCGCCCACTCTGGCTCCGACCTCGGGCGGCTCCCGTGGGCCCGGTGCTCTGTGGGATGAATGGGTGCAGGGAGCAAGGGCACGGGCGGGCAGCTAGGGGTCCCTGGAGGCGGGGTTCTCCCCACGTGTGGGTTCGTCGTCGAGGGGCCAGCCTGGGGACCGCTCGTGGCCTGTGTGCTGCAGGAAGTTCACGCTCCCGCCCAGGGCTGGTGTCAGCGTTTCCCCCTCTTTCCCTACCCCCCCCCCCCCACCCCGCTCGGAGCAGGAGCACGGCGGGTGGTGACGTCCGTGACGTCTGGGTCGCCGTCCGGGCCGGTGGGCGTCTGCCTCGCTTCCGTCCCGCCCTGCCGTTCCCGGCCCTGCCTGGTGGTTTCGTCCCTGTGTGTGCACGCGGGCCCCTCCCTCTGCTGGTCCCGGCGACCCCGGCCCCGGCCCCGGCCGGCACGAGGCTGCGTGGGCTCGCGCGATGCGGCCTCGCGGTGGGCTGGCGTGGCGGCGACGAGAGACGGCGGGGCCGGCCCGCGAGGCCCTCTGACGGCCGTGCTCCCCGCCCCCAGGATGTGGCGCGGCTGGTCGTGGAACGCTCTACCATCATGTCCCACCTGTTCTCCAAGCGCTCCTGCAGCGCCGAGTCGGACGCCGTGCTGGCGGCCCTGCTCTCCATCTTCTCCCGCTACGTGCGGCGCATGCGCAAGAGCAAGGAGGGGGAGGAGGTGTACAGCTGGGTAAGGCTGGCGGCCCCCTCCCCGGCCCCCCCCACCCCCCCCACGGCCCCCCTCCGCCCAGCCAGCCGCCTCCTCTCCTGCAGTCGGAGTCACAGGACCAGGTCTTCCTGCGCTGGACCGGCGGGGAGACGGCCACGATGCACATCCTGGTGGTCCACGCCATGGTCATACTCCTGACGCTGGGGCCGCCCCGCGGTGAGTGGCCTGCGGGGGGGCGGCTCCCGGCCTCCCTGCCTTGCTCCTCGTGCCCCTGAGCCCCAGCCCCGCCGGGCAGGGTCGCGCAGAGGTGGGGGGAAACACCGCTGCCCCCGCCGGGGGCTCTGGGCGGGGGTCCCCGCAGGGTGAAGAAGACGGGACCGTCTCGCTGACCCAGAGTTTCGGGGAGAGCGCTCCGGAGCCCCCGCGTGGCGGGAGGTCTCCTGAGCCGTCGAGCTCCTCGGATTAAGAAGCCCGGATCCCTGGCGCGTCCTCGCCACCCCGGCCCGTGGCCTTGCGTCATCAGGACGTGATGCCCGTCTGTGTGTCCAGGCCTTCGCGGCCCAGCCAGGGAAGCCCACGGTTCCGGCCAGCTTCCGCGGACTGTTCTGGCGCGTCATCGCGTGTGGGCGTGGAGGGCGGGGACGGGGCCCCTTGCTGGGGTCAGTGCCGTGTGGGCTCTGCTGGGAAGGCGGCCCCTGTCAGGAGGGCAGGAGTGTGTGAGCCTTGGGCAAGGAAGGGAGGCTGGCCCTTTGTCAGTCCAGGGGCGTCTGCGGGGCCTGGGGGCGGGAGGGGGGCGGGAGCCCAGGGACAGCGCCGGCCGAGTCTCACACAGCCCCCTGCGGCAGACCGGCCGGCCTCGTGGTACAGCCCGCGCCCTCAGCTGGAACGGGGTCGCGGAGATCGTGGGGTTAGACCAAGGAGGGGCAGGCACGGCGCGCAGGCCGCCCCTCCCGTCCCTCCGCAGCCTCCGTTCCCACTTGGGGCTCTTCCGGCCCTGGCCTCCGGCCCTGGCCTCCCGCCCTGGCGGGGGGCGGGGGGAGGGGTCTCACCGCGGAGCTCGGGGTGGCCCTGCCGAACCGTCACGCTGCTCGCCACGTCGTCTCTCCCGAAGCCGGGGACGGCGAGTTCCAGGCGCTGCTGGACATCTGGTTCCCGGAGAAGCAGCCTCTGCCCACGGCCTTCCTGGTGGACACGTCGGAGGAGGCGCTGCTGCTGCCCGACTGGCTCAAGCTGCGCATGATCCGCTCCGAGGTTCCTCGCCTGGTGGACGCGGGTACGGGCGGGCCGGCCGGGCCCGGGGGTCTGTCGCCGGGGTGGCCCGGCCCCCCGCTGTGGCGCGCCGGGGAGAAGGCCTTGGCCTCCGAGGCTCAGGGCGTTCGTCACTCAGCAGGTGCCCACGGGGCTCCTGGTGTGGCTGGAGCTGTGCTGGGCTTTGGGGCGGGCGCCACGCTGCCCCTGGCCGCCAGCCCCTCACAGTCGGGCGGGGAGGCCAAGGGCCTCTCTGGAAGCAGGCGGTGCCAGAGGACAGAGGGAAAGCGGCCCGGGGGTTTCGAGGGGAGCGGGAAGGGCCGGGTTCTCTGCGCTGGCTCTGGAAGGATGTGGGGGCTGGGCGGCCTGCCAGAGGCTGTTCCCAGACGAGGCCACAGACAAGGCCAGCGCGGCGTCTGGCAGGGAGCGCCGGGCAGGTGGAGGGCAGCCTGGGAGGCGGTTCAGTGCGTAGCGGGGCGAGTCGTTGACGCGCAGGGAAGGACACGCTGTAAGGAGCCGCAGGGAGCCAAGGATGGTTCCAGAGGGCTCAGGGGTGAGGGGAGGGGGCGCAGGGCCGGCACAGTGCCCCGGGTGGCGAGCTGCGGAAGCCGGTGGTGAGCCTCCTCGTGGGGAGAGGCTGGGGCTTCAGGAAAGACCCCGCGGGCCGGGGTGCCGAGCAGGAGGGGCACCGAGCGAGCGTCCCTCTCAGCCTTGCAGGACCTGGAGCCCCAGCAGCTGCTGCTGTTCGTGCAGTCCTTCGGCATCCCTGTGTCCAGCATGAGCAAGCTGCTCCAGTACCTGGACCAGGCGGTGGCCCACGACCCCCAGACGCTAGAGCAGAACATCATGGACAAGAGTGAGAGCCAGGGACCCCCCCCCCCCCCCCCCCCCAGCCAACACCGTGTGCGACACACCCCGGCCGAGCATTAGGGGGCGGCTCCGGGGCGGGGCGGCACTCCCGGCAGGAGGTCCGGCCTGGAGCCCAGTCGCCCTGTCCCAGCAGGGCCCGGGTGACAGCGCCTGCCGGGGTTGGAGGCGGGAGACGCTGCGGGGTGCACTCGGCCCCAGCAGGCCCTTCGTGAAACGTCCCGCGGCTCAGCTCTGGGAAGCTCGGGCCTCGGGAAGCCGGGGTGTTGGGCCGGGGGAGGCGCTTGCTCCCGCGGGCGCGGGGACGTAACCTGGCTGCTGGCTCCCAGATTACATGGCTCACCTGGTGGAGGTTCAGCACGAGAGAGGAGCGTCCGGAGGCCAGACCTTCCATTCCCTGCTCACGGCCTCCCTGCCTCCCCGACGAGGTACTGCCCGACCCCGACCCACACCCCAGCACGCGGACCCGGGGCAGGCTCGTCCCGGGCGGGTATCCGACATCCCGCCTGAAGGCCCTGCTCCTCCCGGGCCTCCGCAGGCCTGAGTGAGGCGGGGGGCGCAGGGGATGTGGGGGGCGAGGGCCCCTCCGCAGGGCCTGCTCTCGGGTGCCGGGCCCGCGCTGGACGCCAGCTGGGAAGAGTCATCCGCTGAAGCCCCTTCCCCTTTCCGCGCAGACAGCGCCGAGGCACCGAAACCCAAAAGCAGCCCGGAGCAGCCTTCGGGCCAGGGGCGGACCCGGGCTGTGACCCAGGTGCGGGTGCTCGGCCCCGAGGACGACTTGGCCAGCACAGTCCTGCAGGTACCGCCACCGCCTGGGACGGTCTCTCCAGAAGCGGGGCGCCCCGGGCTGCCCAGTCCTTCCTCCCGCCCGGAGAGAGGGCCGCTACCCCAGAGCCCACACCCAGATGGGGAGGGCTCCCCGGAGCCAGCCGCCTGGGTCAGAGCCGCGCCTCCCTCCCCGACGCTAGACGACCCTAGCCCAGCCGCTTGGCTTCCCGGCCGGAACGGAGCTGGAAAACCTACCTCAGGCGGGTTATCTGGCGTGTTCCACTTGAGACTGGCTCCGGGGGTCCGAGCTCTGAGGGCCGCCTTGCCGTGCTGCGCGTGGGCATCGCTCGTGCTGTGCGATTTCGCCCACCAGAGCGGACGCCTCTCCAGGGCCGCGCACCGTCGTCTGTGCTCGGAACGGTCCTGGGAGCGCTCGCTCCCTGGCCGCCGCCGCCGTCGTACTTCCTGCCCCCAGGGCTTTCCCCGTTGCGGACACGTGTGTGCACGGCGAGCCCCGCAAGCCCGGGGCCTCCGTGCCGTGTTCTCGCCTCCCCGCATGGCGACGTTCCTGCGGAAGGCTCGCGTCTTCCTGCGCGCGCAGGCACGCGCATTCGCGCTCTCGAGCCGGCTGCTTCCGCTCTCCCCCACCGGCCTGCCCTGACGCTCCCGCCTTCCCTCTGTCCAGATCTTCCCGCTGAGCCCGGGCCCGCGGTGGCAGAGCTCCAGCGCCCGCCCCGTCGCCCTCGCGCTGCAGCAGGCCCTGGGCCAGGAGCTGGCACAACTCCGCCAGGGGAGCCCCGAGCTGTCCGGCGTCACGGTGCGCCTCCTGCAGGCCGTCGCCACCCTGCTCGGCTCCCCGCACGGCGGGGCCCTGGTGATGTCCATGCACCGGAACCACTTCCTCGCCTGCCCTCTGCTGCGCCAGATCTCCCAGTACCAGGTGGGCGCGTGTGCGGCAGAGGCCTGGCCCGCGGGGAGTCACGCGGGAGGGTTGCTGCACGCGTTCCAGGGCCCGGGGCCTCGGCCTTGAGTCCACCCTGAGTCCCGGGCCTTCCGCAGAGCTGGCCCCGGCCTTGCCCACCGGCTGCCCTCACGCTGTCCCTGTGCGGGCCTTCGTCCTCGGCTTCCCAGGGCAGGGAGGGAGCTGGCAGCTGCAGAGCCGGGCGTAGAGCCCCACGTCTGTTCGGGGAGGCGCCCCAGTAAGCCGGGGGGGGGGTGTTACCGGTCCGCGTCTGTCACCCCGACTCGGTGACCCTGCCGAACTTGCTCATCTGCCCGCGTCCACGCGTGCTGTCACTCGTGTGTGCGCCCGTGGGGCGTTTCCTCTTCCTCCCCGAGCCGCAGCCGGGCCGGTTGCAGACGGGAGAATGGCTCGCCGGCTGTGCGGTTTGGAAGGGTCGGAGGTCCCGCCTCTGAGCTGCGGGTCCCCCCCCCCCCCACACAGCGCCGTGTGCCGCAGGACACCGGCTTCTCGTCGCTCTTCCTCAAAGTGCTCGTGCAGATGCTGCAGTGGCTGGACGGCCCCGCCGGGGAGGGCGGACCCCTGCAGGCCCAGCTCAAGCTGTTCGCCGCCCAGTACTCGGCCCGCCGCAGGATCAGCGATGGTGAGGGCCTCGGGCTTGCTGCCCCTCCCCCGGGGGGCAGTGGGGAGGGCCCAGTCCGTTTGGGGGTGTCAGCCGTTGGGCTGTGTGGGCCCTGCGTGGGCGTCAGGGTGGACGTGGCCCAGGGATTGGAAGACTGGGGCTGTGGGGAACAAAGCGGGAGCCTTAGCGGGAAGTGGGGGGGGGAGCCGGGGAGGCGGGCAGGCTGGGGATCGGGGACGGGGGCCCGCGCCAGACCCCGGGTCACACGCGCGCTTCCCTGCAGCACGGAGCGGGCTCCTGCGCCTCGCCGAGGCCTTGGCGTTCCGCGGGGACTCGGAGGTGGTCAATTCTACTGTCCGGGCCGTGGTCGCCACCCTCAGGTCGGGCGAGAAGTGTGGTGTGGAGCCCGAGCTTGTCGGCAAAGGTAACTCGGGGCCGGGCGCCATGAGGACCCCCAGCCTGGCTGCCGAGCCCAGAGGTCCCTCTCCTAGGTGCCCCCAAAATGGGGCCTGTGGCCAGGAACGGCGGTCTGCCGGAAGGCTCCTCCCCTGGCCCAATAGCCCTGGCCTGTCTGTCCCAGAGTCAGGTGGCCCGGGGCCCGCCGGTGCCCGTCCCCGGAGCTGCAGTGACGCGGAACGTGCTCTTTTCCCCCGCAGTCCTCCGGGGCCTGATTGAGGCGGGGTCGCCCCACCTGGAGGAGCTGCTGGCTGCCCTCTTTGCCACCGCGTCCCCGACCTGGAGGCCCGTGGCCGTGCTGAGCTCCCTGCTGCTGCAGGAGAAGGAGCCCCCGGCCCCGGGGGAGCCCGAGGCCGACAGCTGCAGGTGGGCTGGGGGCGCTGGGAGGGCTGTGGCCTGCCCGCGCCGCCCCCCACCTCTCCCCACCTCCCCCCACCCCCGCCCCAGGCCGGCCGTCTCTGACCCGGCCCCGCATTCCCTTCAGCCCGGAGACCGTGCGGCTGGGACCCTGCTCCGGGCTCCTGGTCGACTGGCTGGAGCTGCTGGACCCTGAGGTGATCAGCAGTTGTCCCGACCTACAGCAGAGGCTGCTGTTCTCCCGGAGCCAGGTGGGCTCTGCGCACGGACCCGGGCCAGCCCCCGCACGGGCCGGCTTTCCCTCGGTCCCGGCGGAGGCCCAGGCCTGACCCTCGTCGGCCAGGGGTCGGGGGGGTGCCCCGTCCCCCGTGAGCGGTGACTGCGGCGGTCAGGTCGGGTTGCTGGGGCGGGCAGGCCAGAGTGGGACCGGCAGCGCGTGGCCCCGGGCCTCGTGCAGGGACGGGAGGCACCGCTGGCGAGCCCCATGGAGAGCGGAGCCCGGCCGCCCGCCCGGGATGGGTCCCCAAGGAGGCTGTGGGGCCTTGCGGGGCGGGGGCGGGGAGTCTCAGCGGTGATCACCCCCTCCTCCGTCCCCGAGCCTCCCGAGGTGCTCCTGCGGCCCGTGGCGGTCTCTGGACCAGCTTCTGAGGTTCGGGAGCAGGAGATGGGGATTTGGGCTTTGCCGTTCCCGTTCGCGCTCACCGTCCCCAGGAAGCTGGTCCGGGCCAGCACGTGTTCTGGCTGTGGCGACTCCGGCCGGACCCCACGTGGCCGGGACTGCCTCCCAGGCGGGGGCTCCGGGTCTCGCTGGGAACGGCCTCCTCCCTCTGCTTCCCGGCGGCTCGAGTGGGGCGTCGTCTGCTGACCCTACTCGGCAGACGACGCCTGGCCGGTCAGCCCAGGTGTCCTTCCTCCGCAGGGCAAAGGTCATCCGGGCCCCCAGGTGCCGTCTTTCCGACCCTACCTGCTCGCCCTCCTCACCCACCAGTCCAGCTGGTCCACGTTGCACCAGTGTATCCGTATCCTGCTGGGCAAGAACCGGGAGCAGAGGTGTGCGTGCCCCCCCTCCCCCCCCGCCCTCCCCTGAGGGCCAGGCAGCGTGGGGGCGGCATTGAGGGGCCTCTGGACGTCTGATCCCGTGCTCCCCACCCCGCCTGGCTTCTTTGGGTGCCTGGGGCTCTTACCCGGAAGGGGGCCCTGCGGTGGGTCTCACCACCCTCGGGATACAGACACCCTCCCCCCGCTGTCCAAGTTTCCCTGCCCCGGGCGTCCAGCAGGGCAGACGGCCAACAGACAGAACGTCCTCTCCTCGGAGGGTGTCCGTCCACGCCACGCGCAGGGGTTCCGGGTGCCGGGGGTGGCCAGGGCCGTTGGTTTCGCTGGTGTGAGATGCGGGGAGGTCAGGTGAGGCGGGGTGGCCCTTACCTAGAGAGCTCATCGGGAGAGACGTCCGTGGTGCACAGCTTCCACCGCCGGTCACGTCCTGCCCTTCGTTCTCTTGTCGCGACGGTGGCTTGCGTTCTGCGCCTGGAAACCGAGCCAGAGCTGCTGCGCCCTTGCAGGTTCGACCCTTCGGCGTCGCTGGACTTCCTGTGGGCCTGCATCCACGTGCCGCGGATCTGGCAGGGAAGGGACCAGCGCACCCCTCAGGCAGGTGTCGGGTGGGGCGGGGCCCGCGCCAGCGCCTCCGCTCCGGCCTGGCGCTGACGGGCGGTCGCCGGTTGCAGAAGCGGCGGGAGGAGCTGGCGCTGCGGGTCCGGGCGCCGGAACTCGTCGGCCTGGCGGAGCTGATCCTGGCGGAGGCGGAGGCCAGAAGCCAGGACGGGGACGCCGCCGCCTGCAGTCTGCTCCAGGCCCGGCTGCCCCTGTTGCTCCGCTGCTGTCGCGGGGACGACGCGAGCATCAGGACGGTGACGGCGCACCTGACCGGCTGCATCCAGCAGTGGGGCGACAGGTGAGCGGGCCCCCCTCCCCGGCCGCGGCCCCCGAGGCTGCCGCCCGCGGAGCCCCGTGCGCCCAGCAGCCGCGCCTCGGTCTCTTACAGCGTGCCGGGCAGGCGCTGCCGGGACCTGCTGGTGCAGCTGTACCTGCAGTGGCCAGAGCTGCGGGCGCCCGTGCCCGAGGCCCTGCTGCACAGTGGAGGCGCCACGGGCAGCAGCACCTGCAAGGTGAGCGGGGCGGGGGCGAGCCCCGGCGGCGGTGAGTGCTGAAAGCCTGCCTCGAGCGGGACGCTCCTTCGGGCCCCCGGAGACCCTCCCCGGAGCCTCTGTCCGTGGAGCGGCGACGCACGCTGCTCGTGGGCCACCTTGCACTCCGCGTGGTCCCGAGAAGCGGGTGTGCTGGGCGTGCGCGGATGGCTCGCTCCTTCCTTGGCCGTGGGGTCGTCCGCCGCGTGGCCGGACCCGCCCGCTCATGCCCCCCGCCCACCGTGGGCCCGGGGACCGTCACGCGGCACGGCCCGTGTGCGGTGCTTGCCTCCGCTGCCTTGGGCAGATACGGGGCCGGGGCCCAGGCATCCGGGAGGCCTCCCGCCCCTGCCTCCGTGGTGGGATCTGTCACCTTCCCTGTTTTCAGCACAACGTAGGGAAATTGGTTCTTTCTAACCCTGTTGCGTTCGCTTTTTCGTACGTGTCGCTTTGCAGAGTTGAGATCGTGTTTTACGCACCGTGTTGCTTTTTTATCTCAACGTACCACTTTGGCGTTTAGCCGAGGGTGTCTGTCTTACGTGGAGGGTGACTGAATTCCGTGTGCGAGGCTGTCTGGAAGCTTTGGCTCCGGCCTGTTTGACGTGGCCCCAGAAAGCACAGGGGGACAGCTTTCCCGGGTCCGCTGCGTGGCCGGGGCCGGGTGTGGGCCTTCTGCGGGTGGCCCCTGGCCCTCACCCCGCCATCCCCTCAGCTGGACGGCCTCATCCACCGCGTCATCACCCTCCTGGCAGACACCAGCGACTCAAGGTCGTCAGAGAACAGGGTGGCCGACGCTAACATGGCCTGCCGGAAGCTGGCCGTGGCCCACCCCATCCTGCTGCTCAGGTACGGGCGCCCCGCTGCGCTCTGGGGGCCCCGGCAGGGCGTCTGGTGGCTCCTCGCGTCCTGCCTGCGCTCGGGTGGTTTAAGAGCGGGCTCTGCATCTGGAAGCTGCCGGGCCTCGTGGCCCAGTGGCGGCCGTTGGCTTCTTCCTGACCGAGCCGAGTCTGAGCTGGGAGGGCCCGGGCACAGCCCCAGAGGCCGGGTCAGGACACACGGCACCTCGTAGACCTAGAACCCAGTGGGACGGTCAGGGCGTGCCCCGGAGCTTGTTAGGGGTGGGCCCGGGTGTGGCCCAGGCCACCGACGGACGGGCGGGTTTCCTGTGGGGTCGAGCGGCCACCCACGAGCACCCTTCGTCGCCCCCAGGCACCTGCCCATGATCGCCGCGCTCCTGCACGGCCGCACCCACCTCAACTTCCAGGAGTTCCGGCAGCAGAACCACCTGACCTTCTTCCTGCACGTGCTGGGGGTCCTGGAGCTGCTGCAGCCGCAGGTGTTCCAGAGCGAGCACCAGGGGGCGCTGTGGGACTGTCTGCGCTCCTTCGTCCGCCTGCTTCTGGTGGGTCTGCCGCCAGCTTGGGCCCCCTGCCTCTCACCGCCGGGCGGTGGGGCTCCCCCCCGGGGCGGTGGGGCTCCCCCGGGCCAGGCCCGTGTGCCCTTGTTCCTCCTCTGCCCACTGGCACCCCCACGGCTCCCACCACCCTCCGCCCGCTTCTGCCCTCACAGCCTGGCCAGGCCTGACCTGCCTCCGTCCTCTTCCGCCTGAGGCTGTCGGGTGAGGGCTCCTGGGGCCTGTGGGAGGGCAGGGCTGGCCCGCACCACCGCAGCAAGGGCAGGGCCAGGCCCCCTACCCGGTGGTTTCTGCCCCCCACCCTGGGCACCAGCTCCCTGCTTCTCGTGCGCCTGGGGACACAGCTCGTGTTCTGCAGCCGGGGCTCAGCACAGCCCTCTCTGCGGCCTTGCTGCCTTGCTGGGGTCTGTCGTCCATCTGCTTTCACGCTCCAGCTAGCCGTCTGCCTGTCCACGCTGGCAGTTCACGAACGGCAAGGCCGTTTTGGAGACTTTAGCGTGGCGGCCGGCAGGCGGTGGCGTTGCTGGCGTCTGGGGGTCCGTCCTGAGGCCTCCAGGGCAGGTGTGGCGGGCAGGGTGGGGGCGCCGCAGCTGTGAGCACCCGGCTTCCGCTTTGCAGAGCTACAGAAAGTCGTCCCGCCACCTGGCGCCCTTCATCCACAAGTTCGTGCACTTCACCCACAAGTACGTGACCTGCAACGCCCCGGCGGCCGTGTCCTTCCTGCAGAAACACGCGGACGCGCTGCAGTGAGTGTGTGTGTGTGTGTGTGTGTCCAGCTTGCACAGGCTCCGGCAGGTGAGGGTCCAGCCCAGCCGGAGGGAAGGCTGTGGGAGGGCAGTCAGTGCTCGGGTCGGGGCGGGGGCACGGGGGGGGGGTCCCTGAGGCAGGGTGGTGGCCGGGAATGGACGCTGCCTGAGGGTTGGAGCCCGGTGTGGGGAGGGGGTGGGGGGTGGGGGGTGAGGGCTCGGGCCGAGTCCCACTTCTGTTCTGAACCCGCTCCCGGAAGCTCCTTGCCTCCTCCCACACCCGCCCATCCCGCCCCTGTGGCGTCTTCCTCACGGAGAACCTGTGTCCTCCCCAGCGACCTGTCCTTCGACAGCAGCGATCTGGTGGCTCTCAAGTCCCTCCTCGCAGGGCTGAGCCTGCCCAGTAGGGACGGCAGAGCCGACCGGGGCCTGGACGAGGAGGGCGAGGGTGAGTGGGCCCCGCAGGGGCGCTGCCGGGAAGGGGCTGGGGCTACGGGGCGTACAGGGGCAGCTGTGCGGGAGCGGGCGGGCCCCGTGCCCCGGGCAGAGTCCGTCGCCGGGCTCCGAGCGCTCGTGCTGCCCCCAATTCCGCCGAATCTTTTGCTGGAGTTTGTAGAGACCTCTGCCGTGGGGCCCGCGCATGCCTGTTTTGGGCGCCCGCTGGGTGCCGGGGCTGCGGCGGGGCGGGTCGCCACTCTAGCCTCGAGGTCACGCTCAGGCAGGTGCAGAGAAAACCCGCACTGGGTGTGGCAGGTGGCGGGTCGGGCCGGAAAGTGCCGTCTCCCGGACAGCTCCCAGTGGGCTCGCCGCCCCCCCGTTGAGTGGGTGCCCGCTGTGTCCCAGGCAGCGTGCTCACCCCGGGGCAGCGGCTGCAGCCTCCACCCTCCCGTGGGATTCCGCGGGTGCTTGGTAGGGACGGCCCCGCTTACGCACAGGGTCCGGAGCCATGGCGATGAGCGCCGGCAGGCCTCGCCTCCAGGCGGGTGGGTGCTCCCGGCCCGGGTGGCTCTGTTTCCGGCCTGAAGGCACCGACTTCCCGGCTTCCAGATGAGAGCTCGGCCGGCTCCCTGCCCCTGGTCAGCGTGTCGCTCTCCACCCCTCTGACCGCAGCGGAGATGGCTCCCTACATGAAGAGGCTCTCCCGGGGCCAGGCCGTGGAGGGTGAGTTTGGGAGCCTGGCTCCTGCAGACCGGGGCGGCCCTGTGGCGGGCAGGGGGCACCCATCGTGGCCCCGTGGTGCCCTGGGTCTGATGGGACACCCGGCTATCCAGAGGCGCGGGGTCCTTGCCGGAGGAGGGAGCCGGGCTCTTTCCTCAGGGGCTTGAGGCAGGGATGGGCCCCCCTGCCGGCGGCCTCACAGGCTGCGGACGCGGTGGAGAGCGGGGACCCCGGAGCCGAGCGGCACCCGCGGGGGGCAGGCCTGACGGGCCGGCGGGGAGCAGAGGGGCTGGGCGGCCGCAGCGGCTCGGGCTCCCGGGCACGCTGTGGGGCGGGTGTGTGTCTGGGCATCAGCCGACCGGAGCAGAGCGGGGTGTGAGGGGCTGGCCGCCACCTGGCAGCAGGAGTGTCTCGGGACGGCCGGCGACGGGCAGTGGGGACGGCGGTCCCAGTGCAGATCCATGGCCTCCTCCCTCTGCCGGACGAGGGTCGGGGGTGGCGGGGGCACGGTACTTCTGGATGCTTCCTTGTCAACGGCGCCTACAGCGTGGGGTCGTTGGCCTGAGGGAACTGGGAGCCGGGTGCTCTTCACCCCGAGGCGCTGGGGGCCTCCCAAGCTCACCAGGCACCAAGGGTGGTGTGGAAGGTTCCAGAGGGCACTGGTGCTAGCGTTCCGATAGGCTGCACCGCGTCTGGAACACCACAGCTCTCTCTGTTGGAACCTGTGCGGAGACCAGACCGGGGACCGGCCAGGGTCCTGGTGGTGTCCTTGCTCGGCCCCTGCCCGGCAGGCGGGATGGGGGACGGTGCGGGCTGGGGCTCCTGCCTCTGGGCTGCGTGGGCACACAGAGGTCCCGGCCCGGGTCCAGCAGCCGAGGCCTGGCCCTCACGTGCTCCCTCTGCCCACCTTAGATCTGTTGGAAGTTCTGAGCGACATAGATGAGATGTCTCGGCGGAGACCGGAGATTCTGGGCTTTTTCTCGGTGAGGGAGCGGAGGGCCCGGTCAGCCTTCTGTCAGAAGCGGGCCGCCGCGGGGACGGGGGCAGCCCGGGTGTGAGCCTGGCCCTACCCCAGGTGCCCCCAGGGAGCGGGGAGCCCAGCCTCGCTCTGGGAACCTATGGCCGGCTGGCCGACGCTTCCCACCTCGTGTTACGAGGCCGTGGGGGTGGGGGCTTGGGGAGCAGGGTCCCCTGCCGACCCTCGCTGCTGTCGCTGTCCCGAGGCCGATGGCCGAGAGCCTGGGGACTGGCGGTCCGAGCTCCCGTCACGCCCCCACCCCTGCAGACCAGTCTACAGCGGCTGATGAGCTCTGCCGAGGAGCCGTGTCGCCACCTGGCCTTCGGCCTGGCCCTGCGCTCCATCCAGAACAACCCCAGGTGAGCCCCGGGCCTGCCCTGACCCTGCTGGCCGAGGGAGCCCCGGGCCAGACTCTCGGGGGCCAGTTAACCCCTCCGGGGCCTGGCCGCGGGCTCCAGGGTGGTCTTGGGCGCAGGGGGGAGGCGTCTGTCTGAGCGCGTGTCTTTGCAGCATCGCGGCGGACTTCTTGCCCACGTTCATGTACTGCCTGGGCAGCCGGGACTTTGAGGTGGTGCAGACGGCCCTCAGGAACCTGCCAGAATACACCCTCCTCTGCCAGGGTGAGTCCCGACCCGGCCCACGGGGAAGCGGGCGCTCTTCTTCCCACAGCCCGCTGCCCGTCGGGACCCTGACGTCCGTCCTGTGCCGCCCACAGAGCACGCGGCCGTGTTGCTGCACCGGGCCTTCCTGGTGGGCATGTACGGTCAGATGGACACCAGCGTCCAGATCTCCGAGGCCCTGAGGATCCTGCACATGGAGGCGGTGATGTGAGCCCGCGCGGGGGCCCGTCTGCTGGCCGCCCGGTGGTTCCGGGTCAGGGAGGGCGCCGAGCCAGCGCCGGGCCCGGCAGGGGCAGCGTCCAGAGCCCACGGCCCCGCACAGGAGGATGCCGCCGCCCCGGCGAGCCTCGGAGAGGGGCTGGATTTAAATAAAACGTTGTGAATTACCTGAGTGTCGGCTGCCTGGTGCTCGCTTCCCTTGAGACGCCTGCGGGTTGAGCCGGGGCGGGGAGGGGGAGCCCGCCCGCCCCCTGGCCCACCTGCCACAGCCCCTGCTCCCTGCTGTCCTGCTCCACCTGTCCGGCCCTGAGCACTTCTGTCGGGTAGGAGCCCCTGGGCCGAGACTGGTCCCCTCGCTCCCCAGAGGGGCCACAGGCCCAGGACCCTTGGCTGAGGGCACCAGTGCTGGAAGCCGGTGCCGGCCGAGCGGCCTAGAGCGTCCCCACCCGCGAGTGTCCCCCCCCCCCCCCGGGGAGCTGTGGGTGCTAGGCTGGGCGCCCTGCCCGAGAACGTGGCCCCAGGGGCGCTGAGGGGCAGGGGCAGCGCCCCATAAAGCCGGCCCCACCCCCTTCATGCTTCTCAGCAGCACAGATACCGCCCCGCCTTACCCCTACCGGCTCCGGCTCCCCACCCCTCACCCCCTAGCAGGCTCCCCTGCCCGCTTGTGCTCCGCTGGGGCCACCAGGGGGCGCCGTGGCTAACAAACTGACCCCAAAGCTGCTGGGCTGGGGTCAAGGAGGCGGGAGGCAGACGTCCAGGCCGAACCTCCGCCCCAGGAGGGAGACTAGCCCTGGGGAGTGGGAGAGTCGCCTCCTTGCCCCGGAAGCCCCTGTGCCCCAGCCTGGCCTCACTTCACCCAGCGGACAGCGGCAGTGCTCCTCCCGGTGTGGAGAAGGCTGGCGTCCCGCCCCTTCTCCCGAGCCCCTTCCCGAAACCCTTGCTCCCAGCCCCCAGCCTCCCTGGTCCCAAGCTCCCGGAAGTTAGCATCCCAGCCCCCACCCAGTGCAGCCCTGAGACCCCAGAAGGGCGGCCTCCGAGGCGGCACCCCTCCCCCCACCCCGACCGGAGAGGACGGGCGTTCCGGCTGCTGGGACCCTCATGACCAGAGAGCCCGGTCAACAGCATGTGACCCGGAGCCCCCGCAGGAGGGTGGGACTCTCCCCTGTCAGAACCGCGGCACCAGGGTGTGCGAGGGATCCCAGGAGGCAGAGGAGGCTCTCGGGGGCAGTCTCTGGGCCCCCTCGCTGCCCAGTCTCACCAACCTCAGGGCCTAAGGTCAAGGCCCCCGAGGGAGATCAGGTCCGGGCGCAGCCCGGGCCCCTGTCCGCCTGGGCTGCCTCGCCTCCTGGTTCTCTCAACGGAACAGCAGCGTCGGCGGGTTCTGAAACCTCCCGGTGGAGAAGCGCGGGAGGCAGGGGCTCCAGCAGCCGCGAGATCCCACCCTTGTCCCCCAGCGTGGCCAAGACCGAGGGTCCCCGCATGGGAGTGGGCGGGCAGGCCGGGCGTGCGCAGTGGCCGTGGAGGTGGGGCTGCAGGGGGCCTGGGCACGCCTGCAGGGCCCGTAGGGGACGGCGGGCTTCGAATCAGGTGTGCAGTTTCCACCATCACACGGAAGGTGCTGCTGAGATGCTGGCTGTTACCTTCGGCACCGGTCTCCCCTCACCCGCCAGGAAACTGAGGCACAGGGGTGGGTGACGGGCCAGGTCTCTGGTGGGGCCCCGGCTGGGCTGAGGGAGTGCTGGGGGCTCAAGGGCGGAGTCGGCGCCCCGACCCTGGCCGCACCGCCCGTGGGGCCCCTGGAGTGTGGAGGCGGACGGAGGCCAGGCCTGCGCCCCGGTGCGGGGGGTTGGGGTGTCCTCCAGCCCACGGCTGTGCGGGGCAAGTGCTCCAGGGAGTGGAGGTGTGGGGGCCGAGTCACCTGCCTGCTGGGCCCCACCGCCAAGCTCCGGGCCCGAGTGGGCGGGGCTTTGTCAGCACAGGCTTAGCGAGACCCCTGAGCTCAGCCCAGGTAGGACCTCCGGGTCCTGCGCCCCCTCCCCCGGGTCAGCACCGCTGGGCTCGGGGCCTGCTTGCCGCCTGTCCCTCCACGATGGCAGGGCTGTGGCAAAGCCCCACGGGCCGCCTGTGTGCTCCTCCCCACCCCGCAAACCCGGGCTCCCCGCGGGGGTCCCCTCACGCCCGCGCGCTCAGTAGCCAGAGGCCCCCCAAAGGCTGGACCGGGTCTGGCGAAGGGGATCCTTGGGTGTCAGGGAGGTGGCGGGGGGGACAGTCCTGGGCCTCTCTGGGCCTCAGTTTGTCTCTAGCTGACGGGCTGCAGAAACCCAGCAAGAAAATGGAGGCTACCTGAGCGGAGGTGTCCCACGTGAAACACGTGGTGGCGGGGACAGGCGACAGGGCATCTGCCCCCCGGTGAGGGGATCCTCCCGGCGTCCCTGTGACTGCTGGCCAGCGTCCAGGGGGCTGGTACCAGGCACCGTGACTGGGTGACTCCAGTGGGGGCGCCCGTGGGGCGGACGGTCCCGGCCCTTGCACACGCCAGGCTTTTCCACGTCCCCTGGGGACGGTACCGGCCACAGAGGCGGCGTGGGGGCCTGGCGTCCACTGCGTGGGCCTGAGCCTGTGTTCACGGCACTGTCTCCAGTGGCCGCACTGCAGACTTGGGACACCCGAGCCGAGGTCCGGCAGGTGCAGGTGTGGAATCCGCGCAGGGGGGCGGGAAGTGGGGGCGGGGCCTGTGGTCCCTGCCCGTCTGTTCTGGGATCAGCGAGGGCCAGCGCTGAGCCCGGTAGTGAGCTCCCCGTTGCAGGGGCCAGTGTGGCCCGGACAGCTCTGGGAGTCCACGGGAGTCCAGCCCCAGACTCTCGGCCCCCTTCAGTCTAGGAGAGAGGATGCTGTGCAAAGGCCGGGCTGGCTGCAAGGGCTGCTGGTCACTGGGCTTCCTAAGGCAGGTGGGAAGGGGTGGGGCCGGGTGAGGCGTTGCCATGGTGATGGTTTCAGGTGCTTCCCCAACAGCTTCCAAACAAAACACCTGGTTTCATTTTCAGTCCCGGGAAGGGGCGGGCCCTGACCCACAAACACGCCCTCGTCCTGCAGGCCAGGGGCAGAGAGGCGCGGGCAGCCCAGATCTCTCCCCACGAGGCTCCCCGGGGCCCGTGCCCCTGTGTTTCCCCGGGGAGGGCTGGCTTCTGCCCCCATTTCGCAGATGAGGGCCGTGAGGCCCACGCAGGGCAGATCCGCTCCTGTCGAGGGTCAGAATCATCTCTCCTATTTCCTTCCTCAGGGCACCCCAGAACTGACCCGGATAGGTCCAGCCGGGCAGAGGGAGGGTTATTTCAGGTGTCGGAGGGGGGACCTGCTGGGAACACTCTGGGGGAGGCCTGTCCAGTTCCCTCACCAACCAGACCCCGGTCCCGTGCCCGGCCCAGGCTAGGCCCCCAGAGACCAGAGGTTGGATCCCACAAGGCCTATGCCAGGGGGAGTCTGGAAGGGTTCCTCGGACAAGGTAGAATGTCACGTGGGTCTTGAAGGATGAATAGGAGTTTTTGAGGTGAGGACTCAACTTACCATCCTGCAGTTGGGGCCACAGGGTTCTCCTCCTTTATCAAGTGTGAGTGATGAGCCCACAGCCCTGGTTTTCTGCCGGTGCCCTCCTGGCCTGGAGGGGACTGTGGGGCTTCTTGGTGTGGAACAAGGGCGGGGCCTGCACATGGTGGGGCTGGGGGGACATTTGTGCAGGAAGTGGCCTGGCCCCAACTCTTCCAGACGGAGCTCAGGCCCTAGGAGGAGCAGTCAGGGGGAGCCGCACACCCCAAGGTCACAGGGCCACACACAGAGAGGGGACCTGGGTTGGCGCAGGACTTCCCGCTGCACGGCCCAGGGTCCCTCTGACCGTCTGATGGCCCACGGCCACCTGCTCTGCACACCCGGGCCGCTGCCACTGTCCTCAGCCTCCCGCTGGCCTCCCGAGGATTTGGAGCTGGAGCTGGGGTCCTGTGGAGGGGCCGCTGGGTCCGAGACCCTCTGCTCCCCGGGCAGCGTGACAGTCAGATCGCAGCCCCGAGGGCCTTTGCGATGGCAAAGCGTGTGGCCGCGAGAGTCGAGGTCAGAGGCCAGCCCCGGGGGACCCCCGGCCCCAGGAGCTCCTCACCCCGGATCTGAGTTCCCCCGCCTGGAGCTCGCCAGTCCTGCTCCCTGGAGGCCCCAGCCCGGGGATGGGCAACACCTGTGGCACAGAGCCTCCCGGGGTCTGACGCCAGCCCAGCCCTTGGGCTGTGGCCTTGGGCAAATCCCCCCACCCCCGCCCGGCTCCACATCTCTGAAATGGGCCTGCCGGTAACACCCAGGGCTCAGGGTGGCCCTCGAGCAGCGTCCTACCCGGAAAGTGCTCAATAAATGACCTGTTCCGTGAACAGAGACGTGCCGTGATCCGGCCAAGGACGCACAGCCATCAGAGGCGGGGCCGGGCTTCCGTCGTCGGCCGGCCGGGTGCCGCTGCCTGGCCGCCCCCACCAGCCCCTGCGTGTGCTCTGTTTACCAGGGGCCGGGCGGGCCGGGCCTCATTACAAGAGGCTCCTATAAATGGCGTGAGGAGGATTAATAATGTATTTATAACACATCATCGTGGTAGCCGAAAATGATCTATAAATGTGCGGTAAATGTTTTATAATGTTTTTGTAACCCGTTATAAATGATAAATGGCGGACTATAGATGCTGGATCAAATATTTATAACGCATTGTGCGCGACGCCTGGCTGCTACAGTTCAGGAAAGCCATTAATAATAAAGTGGATGGAAATGTAAAAGTTACCGACATGCCCAGCAAAGCCATTTATAATGAAATGTAAAATTTGGCTGTTGGAAGCAACCCACGAGCCCTAGCCCCAGCACTGGCCAGGTTCTCCCGGAGCCCAGGAAAGGAGCGGGGTCATGAATTATTTGTGAAGTGTTCAGACGAGAATGTATACTATCCATAGCACGCCATATAAATATGCTATTAATATACCCAAGGCAGCATGAATTATTCATTGGGCCTAATTAATTAATGGGTGGCCCCTTAAAATGAGGTGTCACAGCTTCTAGCCCCCTCTCCCGCCTGGAGCCACGGGCATGGCGTTGGCCTCCACAGCGCCTGAGCGAGCCCCTGGCCGACCTGACCGTGGCCTTGGGAAGTGGGGGGAGGGACAAACCTTGGCTGTTCTGCGAAGCCAGTATGACCCCCCAGCTGTCCTCTCCGTGCAGGTCGTACGTGAGGGGGCTTCCATCCACTCCGGGGGGGGGGAGGGGAGCTCTGGCCACCTCTCCCCCACGAGGGTGCGTCTCCTACTGCCATGATTGCGTGGCCCCAGGCAGGGAGCCCTATTTCCACGGGGCACCCCTGGCCCCTTCCTCCCTAAACACCCAGGGATGAGAGGCCCTGTGTGACCCTGAAGAGGTTCCATAGGGTCCCAGGGCAAACCAGTGTCTGACCGAGAACTCCAGCCCGGCCTCGGTCCGCCCGTCTCACTCCGTGTTTCCTGAGGAAGCCGGGGCGCCCGCTTCTGTGAGACGTTCCTGCAGCAGGGGTTCTGTGGGCAGGTCGGCTTGGGAACCCCTGTGCAGCGTGGCCGCTCCCTTGGGAGTCCTGGGGTACTGCAGGACATAAAGGCTCTGAGAAGTCCTGCAGGGAAAGCTGCAGGGCCAGGGCACCTCCCTTTGTTCTCTTGCCTCCCACCCCCATTCCCTCTTGCCCGGCTTCTCCCCCTCTGCCCCAGAGGCTCAGGCCTGCTGTGTTTGGGCGAGTGACCCTGACTCTGTTCCGGCCTGGCCCATCAGTCTTGGTCAAATCGGTTTCTTGGGGGCTGAATCCAGGTGACGGGTCTAGAGTGCCCCGCCGCTGCGACCCTCCCCAGGGCCCTGTGGCCCACACGTCCCCCAGAAGCTAAGTGGACACACAAGCTAGAGTTGGCTTCTGGATTGAGATTAGTGATGCCTCTGGCCCTGTCCCTCCTCGTCTTCCCAGGGTGGGTCCCCCACCATCACTGAGAGAAGCAGAATGTGCTGGAAGCAGGAGGTGGGGGAATCAAGACCGACCGGCCCGGAAGTCCTGCCCCCGACCAGGGCGGCCACTCGGGCGGGACGCCGGCCTGTGCTGACCCAGACTCCTCGGGTCCTCACCCCATGTCGGGGCCTGGTCTTCCCGGCTGAACAGGGGGTTCCTTCTCTTGTGGAACCTCAGTTTCTTGGGCTGCAGGATAGGTATGCTCAGCCTACTTTATCTTTTTTTTTTTTTTTTTTTGAGAGAGAGAGAGAGAGAGAGAGAGCGCACACGCTGGGGAGGGGCAGAGAGAGGGGAACAGAGGATCCAAAGTGGGCTCTGTGCTGACAGCAGCCATCCCGGTGTGGGGCTGGAACTCACGAACCTCGAGGTCGTGACCTGAGCCGAAGTGCGGTGCTCAACCAGCTGAGCCACCCAGGTGCCCCCGGACCACTTTTAAAGGGTGCTGTAGGGACACCTGGTGGTTCAGATAAGCGTCCGACTTCAGCTCAGGTCATGATCTCACAGTTGATGAGTTCGAGCCCCGCATCCGGCTCTGTGCTGACATCGTGGAGCCTGCTTGGGATTCTCTCCCTCTCGCCCTCTGCCCCTCCCCTGCTCTCTCAAAATAAATAAACTCAAAAAAGTTCTTTTAAATAAAGAATAAAGAGTGGTTCTATTCAAAGGTAAAGTGGTTGTGAAAATTGATGGGCTGGAGGAGGGAGCCTGGCCGGCCCTGCTCCCTCCCCAGTTCCTCTGTGGGAGTTACACTCACCTTTCTGTAGTCCTTAGACCTTCATTCCCGCCTCAGGGCCTTTGCACGCACCATTCCCTGTGCCTGGGAAATTCTTTCCTGCCCTCTGACCACATCAGCTGTGCTTATCCTTCAGGTCTCAGCTGTCACGCTCCCTCCTCAGGGACGGCCCCTCCTGCCTTCTGAACCAAGACAGGGCCCTTCTTTTACCACCGAATGAGTGGCACTGCGTGTCCCCTTGGACTGCCGTCACAGGTGCAATTTTGCCTCCGCTCGCCTACATGCAACGGAAGAGGAACGCCAGCTAGCTGCTGTAACAAACACCCCCAAGTCCCAGCAACTGAGCCCAGTGCACGTTAACCTCCCCCTCGTCCAGAGGCCAACACAGCCGTTCCTGGTCAGCCTCGCCCTGCAGTGTCCCGTGCGTGCGGCCAGCAGGCAGGGAAGATGGTTAGTCTGGAGGTAGACATATCACCTCCATCAGCCAGAACTCAGTCACACGCCCCCCTCCCTCCGCACCTGCAAGGGAGGCTAGAAAATCGGCCCAGGCAGAGAAAAGAGTGAATGCAAAGGTCCTGAGGCAGGAACATGAGCCTGTCTGAGGGGTGGTTGTAGGAGGAGGACAGGTAGGAAAGACACCGACCGGAGGGAGGGGTGGATGGCCCGTCATAAGGACCGTGCTTTCCTCATGCGTCAGGTGGGGGTGCAGAGGAGGGCTTTGGGCAGGTGTGGCACACCCTCACCCCCGCTGTTACAGATTTTGTGTTGAGAATGGACTGTAGGTGGCAAAGCGGCCGCGGAGGCGCTGTTAGAGGGTTTCTGTAGAAATCCCGGCTCATACCAGGTGGTGGCTCTGGCCGGTTTTCTGCTGGACTGCGTGTGGGCATCGAGAGGACAGGATGACAGGGGCACCCGGGCTTGTGGCCTGAGCAACTGTGGCCACGGGTGGGGCCTGTCTGGGGTCCTGGAGGAGTGGCTGAGTTCAGGGGACCAGTAGGTCAGAGGCTCTGAGGCCAGAAGGGGAAGGGGGGGTGCGTGGGGAGGGTGAGGTCAGGGAGCGGCAGGGGTGATAAGGGCCAGGAGGCGTGACAAGGGGCCTGGACTTTATTCCAAGCGCTGCCCAGGTCAAGCAGGAAAGCGCCTGGCCAATTGGCTCTCTAGAAAGATCCCTCAGCTGCTGGGGAAGGGTGGACTATGGTGGCCAGGGGGGGCAGCAGGAAATGGGCGGGCTAAGGGGTGTGCTGGTTTGGGGGTCCCGGAGGGGAGCAGGGCTAATGGAAAGACATGAAGTGCTCATGGGGACACTACACTGTCCCCAAAGGAGGCTGCGTGGTGACCGGCAAGGCAAGACTGCAGCTCAAACTCCCGAAGACCAGACCTCTGCCCGCCCCCCCCCCCAACTTCCTTCTGAGAGAGGTGGGCCTCAGGCCTGTCTGCCCCTCCTGCACCCGCGGACCCCTGCCGCCCCCGCCCCCACCGGCCCTTCCCTTCCTCGCTGGTTTTTCCAGTTCTCCCAACTGCTGCCCTCGGAGTCAGGAAAACCCTGTTCGTTCTAGGTTCCAGGACCAGCCGCCCGTCTGGCTGAACCAGCAGGACATCGTCCTTTGTCCTACTGCTGGGAAAGCCCCAGCGGGGCAGGGCCGGGCAGGGTCCTGACCGCCTTGAGCCCAGGGCCGGGAGCTCCCCGTCTAGCACCTGCTTGCACACCCCCTCCCCACAGGTCTCACTCACACTGTTAGGCAGCTGGGTGTCCACCCCTCCGGGCTGGGCCACGGGAAAGAGCTGGAATGCCACGTGCTGGCTCGGGCCCCGAAGCCGTTTCTGCTCCTTCTAGTGGGCACAGAGCGGCCTCCCTGCAGCCCTGCCAGGGGCCAATCAGGAGGAAACACCTTCCTTCCCGCAGGCCATGTCTGGACAAGCCTTGGGGCCTGGTGGCTGGGTGGCTGAGGTCATCTCACATTTCTGCTGCCCACTGTTTCCCGGCTGTCCATCTGCGAGGCCACAGCCAGGGCTCCACAGAGAATGTGGCCGGGTGACTGGGGCCCCCACAGGAGGTACCCAGTGGAAAGTCAGGAACATCAGGCCAGCATGACCCCCGAGGGGCGTGGAGCCCCGGAACAGCCCGGTGGACAGGCCCCAGGGGGCAGACTTGTGGGGGACAGCCCGCCCCGCCCCGCCCCCGCCAGCTGGCCTCGCGGGCACGCGCCCCTTTACCAGCCTCAGCTGCGCTCTGGAAACCGAGAGGCCGGGCTTCGCCTGGACCCCCGCCAGCAGGAGCACCCAGGAGGAAAAGTCCTCTGGAAGCCCAGAAACGCGAGGGGACCTCCCGCGCTGGGGTGGGGGCGCCCTCCCGGGAGGCCAGGGGTGCCCAGGGCCGAAGACTGGCCAGACCGCCCCACCGTTTATTAGCCTCAGTTTCCCCGTCTGTAGAGGGGCTTTGTCCTGCACTTCTCCACGAGGGCGGGCGGCGCGGGGTGGGGGTGTGTGGGGTTGAAAAGAAAGTCCGACGCCGCCCGGGAGCCCTGGAGGCCAGGACCCCGGGACAGGGGCGGGAAGGCGGGTGGGCGTGGCTCCGGGCGGGGGCGGGACCTCGCGGGGCGGGCCCTGGAGGGGGCGTGGCCGGCTCGAGGCCGTTGTCTGCGCTCGGGACTGGGTGGGGCGGGGCCTGCAGGGGGCGGGGCCGTGGCCCTTGGAGGCGGGCCTCGGGGGCGGGGTCTCGCCGGGGCAGGGGGCTGGGGGCGGGGCCGGCGGGGTGGGGCGGGGCCTGCCGGGGGCTGGCTCGGGCTGCACTCCCGCCGGTCGCGCGGCCGCGGCTCCTCTTCGTCTCCAGGCTCGGGGCCCGGGGCCGGGGCCGGGCTCGGGCGGCGGGTCGGAGCCGGGGGTCGGCGGCGAGGTCGGCCGTCCGGCCGGTCGGCGCGGGCGTCGGTCCGCGGCTCCGGGAGGCGCGGTTGGAGCCCCGGGCCGCCGGGGCGCGCGCGCTGCCCGCATGGCCGCCATCAAGGCGCTGCAGCAGTGGTGCCGGCAGCAGTGCGAGGGCTACCGCGACGTGAGCATCACCAACATGACCACGTCGTTCCGCGACGGCCTGGCCTTCTGCGCCATCCTGCACCGCCACCGGCCCGACCTCCTGTGAGTGCACCTCGGGCGGGGAAGCTGAGCCCCAGGCTGCTGGCGCCGGGGAGCGCGGGTGGGGGAGGGCGCGCGGAGCGGGGTCCTGCGGGCATGACCCGCCCGGTGGCCTCAGTTCGCCCGTCCACCAAGCGGAGCTGGGCCGGAGCCAGCCCTGCCGGCCGCCCCCGCTGACTTAGTCAGTCCGTGAGTCAGGCCGGCGTCCGGACTCCGGCCACAGCCACTCCTCCCCGCGCGTCTCCCTGGGAAAGGGCCGGCGGGGCTACCCTTCTGCGCCGCCTGAGAGCCCCGCCGCCCCAGGGACCACTCACCGCATCAGGGAGTGGGTTACTCGGAGCTTCAAGGGCGCTATGCCCTTGACCCTGCCCCAGCAGGTCCAGGCACCTTTGGGAATGCAGCCCAGGGGCGCCGTGGGGGAGGGGCCGACGCAGAGCTGGAAGCCCCAGACTTCCCCGGGTCTTGCCCTGCCGGGGCACCCCAGGGTGACAGGGTATGAGATGGGGGCTGAGCTCCCATCCCCCGGAACCAAGGCACGTGGGCAGGGGAGAGGACTAGGGCGACTCCCCAGGGAGGGTCTTGGAGTGGTGGCTGGCACTTGTTGCTGGACCTTGTCCCCACCTGGGACCCACTCCACCAGTTATTCACTCAGCAAACGCTCCGGCTGGGCTGCTGGGACCTGGCTTGCTGGGACAGAGCTGTCCTCAGAAAGCCACCTGCCTCCTGGAAACAAATGTTTAAAAGCATTCTGAGAAGTCGTGGCTGGTTCCAGGGGTGGCTCGGGGTGCGCGTTTGCCAGGGAGGTCTCAGGGTTGCGAGGGGCCAGAGGCAGCTCCTCAGTGAGGCCTCTCTCTGTACAGATAGGGAAACTGAGGCCCAGAGACGAGACACCCTTGTTCAGGTTTCAGAGCACATCTGCAGAGCCAAGGCTGGCACTTGGGGCTCCTCCCCCTCACCCAGCTGTAACCTGTAGTCCCAGGCACTCTACCGGGAAGCTAGTCTTGAGAAAGAGGCCTGCACGTATTTCCTCCTCCTGCCCAAGGTTGTGAAAGACATTTGTGGAGCTTCATGGGGAGTCGCCCCATGTGGTACTTGGGCAGCAGTGTGTGCCCCCTGCCCAGGGATGTGCCTGGAGGCAGAAGACGTTGAACACCCTAAGCTGAGCTTTGATGGGGAGGTGGGCTGGGGATGGGACCAGGAGAGGAGGTGGACAGGCCGAGCCCCCCCCCCCCGGGTGCGGGCAGGTCCCTGGTGAGGCTGGCTGGGGACTGAGCCCAGGCAGCCTGGAGGTCCGCACAAGTCTGCAATTGTAGGGAAGTAAGGTACAGCTGTCTGCTGGCCGGGAGCCTTGGGACCACATCACAGGTATAACTGGAGAGTTGGGGCTTTTCGGAGCCCCTAGAGCTTCTGTCTGCTTCTAGCAGTGCTGGTTCGGAGGCCCGTGTGTGTATGTGTATATGTGTGTGTGTGTGTGTGTGTGTGTGTGTGTGTGTGTGTGTGTGTGCGCGCGCACGCGCGCGCGGGGCACTTGAGCCTGTCCCAGCATGCACTGCCTGAGCATGAGCACAGGCTCGTGCACGTGGGTGTGTACCACGCTGGCACAGGCAGGCGTCATATAACTGTTCATTTAACCGTTAATGAGTTTCTGCTCTGTACCCTGCACTGCATACTGAATACGGTGGACTTGGCCCCTGCCTCAGGGAGCGGCATTGAGGGCGTCTGGTAATCTCAGTTACTGCTGCCTTGGTCAATGTCCATCCGTCCCCACTGGGCTTTTAGTTCCAGGAGGGTGGGACGTCTTTTTTGTTCCCTGCTTATCCTCAGCGCCTGGAACTGTATCTGGCACGACAGGTGTGTGGTGGGTAGGAGCACAGAGTTGGTACAGACAGAGCTATTACGGTTGAGGGCTTGCACTTGGGACTCTGCAGATACAGTAAGAGTTTGGCAGGTGTCCTGGCAAGGTGGGGGTCCTGCAGGTCCCTGTGTGCAGGAGGGAGGGGAGGAGGCCGGGGGTGCAGGCAGGGGGGTAGCAGTAAAGAAGAGGTGCTGGGTGCCGCCCTCCCAGGGTCGCCTCCAGGGCCGGACTGGGGGCGACCCCCCACCCCCATGCTCCCCATCCTTCGGAGACCCTCCGGCGGCAGCTGACTTTGCCGCCAGGAAGTCCTTCCCTGCGCCTCATGTCCAGCCTTCCTGCTGCACAGAAGCTGCTTCCTCCCTGCGACCTCCTCGGGAGCAGCTGTGAAGGAGCCGGGCGCCCAGCCAGACAGGTGGCGATTGTGCTACGCTGACGCTAAGTCCGCTTCTGTTTCTGCCTCCGCCCATGAGATCGTGCGGCCCTGCTCCGGGAGGCACGTGTGACCTGTGGTGGCCCCGCGGGGACACCAGGAGGCGAGCATGGGTTGGGGGGTGGGCCCACCCAGCGAGGCCCCACTGGGAGTTAGCCGGGCAGCACCAGCCCGGGCCCCTGGGGTCTCTCATATCGGCCTCAAGGGAGCCCGCTGCTCTGCCCTCGGGTCTGTTTCCCTGGCTATGCCGACCTCTGCCCAGCAGGCAGGTGAGCGCAGGAGCTGCCCGGGACAAACAGCCCCCTTCCCACTCGGGGCAGAAAACCTGTAAGGGCTGGGCTCCTGCCCCTTCTGGGCTGACCAGAGGGGGCTGAGGGCTTCAGGGGACAGGCAGGAGGCAGGGGTGGCAGCTCCCGCCAGGGAGGAGGGGCAGGAGCCCTTCCGGGCAGCAGGCACAGGGCTTCCGTGGGCTCCTCCTCCTGGGCCGTCTGTAGGGGGAGCGGACAGACCAGGCCGGTGTGTCAACAAGGCCGGTGGGGCGGGGGGGGGGGGGGGGTTCCTGCTGCACAGTCGCTGGGCCTCCCAGACCCTCAGGCCCATGGGGAGGGGCACCTGGTCTTTCTCCAGGTCCCTCCAGCCTGGGAGGCCGATGTGAGGTGTCAGGGCTGGGGCACAGCAGGGGCTGGGGGCTCTGCCCCTGGCCATGGCAGGGCTCCCTGAGAACCACATGCAGCCCGGAGTCAGGAGAGGCCCCCCACGCAGATGCTCGGAGACACCACTGTTTCTCTTCCTGGCCCGGAGCGGAGGGTGGGCTGGGCCCAGGCGGCCGGGCTGGCCTCTCCTCCCACGCCGGCCTCTTGGCCAGCAGAAAGCCTCCTGGGGACAGAGGCCTTCTGTTCCCCAGCCTGAGGGCCTGCTTCCCGGGCCCCCGCCACCGCCTTCCGGCCAGACTCTCCAGAATGGACACAGCAGGGGCTGCAGGCACCCTGTGACGCCCCACTCAGGCCACCGCAGAAGCCCCAGGGCTGACTCTCTCAGATGGGCCCTGCCCTGGGCCAAGGTTGGGGGTCGGGGTTTGCTCCAGCCTGGCAGTGAGGCTGAGGTGTCTCACTTGCCCACTAGGTGCAAGGAGGGCGGGGCCTGGGCCCTGCACCCACCCCAGACTTTCTCCCTGGGGCCTTGGTACCTCGTCACGTCCCATGTCTCCCCGGGCTGTGCACTCTACCGCAAGGTCGGTGTGCCCAGCGTCTCCCTCCCCACTGCCGTGTGGCTTCTGTCTTGTCTCTGTCCCTCTCCATCTCTGTGGAGACACGCGCATCTCTGAGATGTGTCTCCCCATTCCAGATGTGCTGAGGGTGCCTGGAAAAGGCACCTTCCCAGCCCAGCGCCCACCCCCCACGTGGTTGCGTTTTGTTCCAGGAAATAAACAGCGTGAGGTCAGCTCTCCAGGAATTTGGAAGGGGGTACACATTCCCAAGGGCCCCAAAAGCCCGGGGGCCGGAGGCTGGCCGTCTCAGCAGTGTGAGGTCAACGGTGTTGGTCAGACGTGGCCAGGGGAGGGCCCGTGCCTCAGCTCTCTGGGCCACGCCAGGCCAGGCCAGGGCTGGACGCACGCTGGCACCTGGCACACGGCCGACAGGTCAGCGTTTACACGACGCCCACATAGACCCAATGGGTGCGTTCACTGGCTCACACTGAAAGAATAGACGCCTCAAAAGTCCCCTCGTTTGGCAAGCATTGGAAGAACTCATTCATCAGAGAGCATTTATAGTGCACCAGCTGTATGCAGGTACCTTGGAGTTTTACCAGAAAGAACCTGAATTCAAATTACAGGAGTTTGACTCAAACATGATCTAACTTGGGGAGTGCCCTGGGCCGCAGCCGCCTCGCCAAGGGCCAGCGAGGGCGAAGCTCGTGCATGCTGGTCCAGCAAGGCCTTGCACACAGATTGGCCGCCTTCCGGAGGGTTGGCCAAAGCTGGGCTGTCTGTCTGTCAGGCCTGCCCTAGGAGGCTGAGTCAGGTGCCCGAGGGCAGCCTCCTCCTGAGGCTCTAGGCCTCTCCCCCTTGGCTGTGGACGGCCACTGTCTCCCCTTTGTGCGTGTCTGTGTCCCGATTTCCCTTTTTATAAGGACGCCAGCCATTTTGGATAGGGCCCACCCTCCTGACCTCATTTTAACTGGATTCTGTCTATAAAGAAGACCCTGCTTCCAAAGAAGGTCACATTTTGAGGTTCTGGGGATGAAGACTCCAACAGATCATTTTGGGTGGGGGGCACGGTTCAGCCCTTCTCAACAAGAGTCCTCCCCGCACCCCCCCTCCCCCCCATGGCGGAAAGCTGGTCACACCGGGCTTCCTGAGAGGGATGGGCGTGGTCTCTACTTGGCTCTCTCTGAAGGGGTTTGCAAGGCAGCTCAGTCCAGAGATTTCTGCCAGCGCGCCGGCCCCAGAGCTCCAGGCCAGGCGGCCTCAGGGACAAAGGCGATGCCGGCTGAACCCCATGCTGCGGGGGATGTGAGCTCATGGGGCCGCCAGCCAGAGGCAGAGAAGTGTCCACTCAGGGACCTGCAGGGTGCCTGCAGGGAGGGACCCCGGTGGGGTGTGTCAGGCAGGGAAAGTGTGTTCCAGCCGCCCAGAACAGCGTGAGCCAAGCTTGGGAGGCTGGGAGGGCAGGACCCTCCGTAGAGAGCTTGGTTCAGGAGGGGTGTGAAAGCCATGAGACTGGCCAGGGTGGTCCAGCCCCACTGTGGAGGCCTTGAGGGCCCAGGGAAGCGGCTGGGACAGGGTCCTGAGGGTGGTGGCCCTTGAACTTGAGTGGGAAGGCAATTCTTTCTGCAGCTTCAGACCCGCACCCCCTTGACCTGCTCAGCGGGGGCTGGCACCACTATTGTGGGCACCGGGACCTACCTGGAGTGCTGAGATGCTCACTCAGGGTCCGGGGGAACAGAGGGCCCCCACGACATCTGCCGGATGCAGCCACTGCAGCCCCCTCCCCAAGGCAGATGCAGGGGGCAGGGGACCTCCTTCTCCTGCATGTTTGGAGACAAAACAGAGCTTGTGACCCTGCCCTCCTGCCACAGGAGCATCTTGCTGAGACACGGCCGTTTGGGTCAGTGACCCGGGGCAGGTCTGGAAAAGAGATTGAACTTTCAAAGGGATGGGGTGGGGGAGGGTGGGAAGCCACTGAGATTGGAGGCCGGGGCCTGCCAAGAACCCCTTGGGGCGATGCATGGAGACGGGCCACTCCACGCGCCATGGACACTGGTGGGACAGACCCAGGGTGAAGCGCTCATGTGGCCTCGATGATGAAGCAGGAGGCTGCCATGCCCACCCCCTCTGGCCATGTCTATCTGGAGATAGAGCTGCCCGCCATCTTGTCCTTGCACAAAAGCACCCTCTGTGCTCACGGGGTGGTCTTAGCATCTGGAACACGTTACCTGGGAGGTGGTCCAAACGGAAACAGTGAGGTTTCCCCAAAGCCAGCCAGGGTGATGGACGTGGGGCTGGAGGCCGGCAGGGGGTCCTCCTAGGAGGGAGGTGGGCCAACGGCAGCCCCGTCCCGTCCCTGCCACGTGGCCCGGGGCCCTGGCCCTGCTCTGTTGGGACCCGCTGCAGCCGGGCCCCCCCAGCCTGTGGTCAGAAGCTGCTGTCCCCCTCTCAGATGGGCACCGTGGCCTGAGAGAGGAGAGGGCTCCCCCAGGGTCCGACGGTGCAGCCTGGCTGAGTTGGGATGCAGATTTCAGCCCGAGCCCTTCCCCACACCACAGGGCTTCCCGAACAATCCAGTGCACACTGAAGGGGCAGAACTGCCATTGAGGACCCCACAGACGGCAGAGAGGACAGACAGATGGGTATTTGAACGGCCCTCCCGGAAACGTCAGCCTGCATCCGGCTGAGCCCCTGCTGGGCCTGGCTGTGTTTTCTGCTCTGAGCGACCCTGCAGGGGTGCAGTGGGCTGAGATGTGCCCGTGTGGGTGTGGGCACCGAGTCCCGGGCCAGCCTGGCCCTGGTGCAGGGCTTGCCTGAGTGTCTGAATGTTGGCTTTGCTCTTGGCCTCTCCAGGAAGTCCCACTATCCAGGCTGGGCCAGCGAGCCCATTCGTGGCTGCTGTGTGACCTCACTCCTTCCCAGCTGCCGCTCCTGGCCTCGGTTTCCCTATTTCAGCAGGATCACCTCTGAACTGCTTTGGACACCTATATTTTTGTCTTCCAGAAACTTTGATGCTCTCAGGAAGGAAAACATTTATGAGAACAACAAACTGGTGAGTGCCCCCTGTTCCTGACTCAAAGCTGGCTTGGTGGGCCTGCCCTGTGCCGGCACCCAGGTCCTGTGGACCACCCTCGGGCACCTCCGGGGGCAGCTGTGGTAGTTGCTGCCAGGGCAGATGAGCACATGGAGACCGGAGGCGCGCTGCCGAGTTCCGCAGCCGGTCCTGAGCCGGGTGACCCCAACCTCAGAAATAGCCTCCAGTCTGATGCCCAGGCCCTCCCGGCCCCCTTTTTCCTGCCGGGGAAGGAAGGGGTTGCGAGTAGCTGAGCGGGGTCCAGATGTGGCTCTGGGAGGATGGGGCCCTTGGCTTGGCCCTTCCCCACCCTGTGGGGACCAACCGCCCTGAGCTGGACTGTCAGACTGGCCGCCAGGGTCTCGAGCACACTGCCTGTCGCCGCTCTCTGCTGGCTGGCCAGGCCCTGCCCTGTCCTCGCCTCAGTTTCTTTGCTGCAGAATTAGCCCCATTATCTCGATGGGCTGACGCCCAGAGGGGCAGGCAGACGCACGCCCTGCGGCCGCGGGTCCAGAGCTGGCTTTCCAGCGGGGGTGACGGGGGTGACGGACGGAGCCCTGCAGGTCAAAGCTGCGTGTCCCATGCGGTCCCTGCTCGCTAGTGGACGATTTCAATTTAAGTTTAACTGAATTAAGAAGAAATAAGATGACAACTTTAATTTCTCGGCAGCACTGTCCACACTTCAAACATTCCCATTGGACAGCTTGAAAGAGAGCTGGTCCATCGTGACAGAAAGTTGTGCTGGGGCACTAGCGCGCGTGTGCGGGAGTGAACACGTGGGGACAACGGAGTGGAGGTGTATGCCGCCGTGGTCTTCATGAGCGGGGCAGGGCAGGCCTCTGCAGTGACAGTGGGCCCTGTGGACTCTTGGAGGAGGGGCGGGCCTGGTGGGGGTACTGCCAGGGGCCAGGGCTCTAGGCAGGAGGGCACCTGGCTAGGAGGAGTAAAGGGGGGCGGGGGGGGGGGGGGGCGGCCAGAATGGGGGCGTGACCGGAACAGAGTGGGGTGTGGCTGGAATGGAGGGGGCGTGTCCATAACAGTGTGGGGCGTGACCAGAGCAGAGGGGTGTGGCCATAACGGAGTGGGGGCGTGACCAGAACAGAGTGGGGGTGTGGCCGGAACATAGTGGGTGCTTGGCCAGAGCAGAGCAGGGTGCGGCCAGTAAGCCAGTAGAGTGGGGCCTGGCTGGAACAGAGTGGGGGTGTGGCTGGAACGGAGGGGGCGTGGCCAGAACGGAGTGGGGGCGTGGCCAGAGCAGAGGGGTGTGGCCAGAACGGAGTGGGGGCGTGACCGGAACATAGTGGGGTGTTTGGCTGGAACGGAGTGAGGGCGTGACCGGAGCGGGAGGAGGGGGTGCGGCCGGAACAGGGTGGGGGCGTGGCCACAGCAGAGGGGGGTGTGGTGGGAAGAGTGGGGGTGTGGCTGGAAGACTGAGGGCGTGGCCCGAAACGAGCGGGGGTGTGGCAGGAGCAGGGCAAGGGAAGCACTTGGCTTCCTCCCTGGGGGCTGCTGTGCTGGCTGCGCTCGGGGTCTGCAGGGTCTATGTTGACAGTGGGGTGGGTGGTGAGAAGACGCTGGTGGCAGCAGGAGGAGTCAGATTTGGGGTGTATTTTGAAGGGGAGTCAAAGGAGATTGGAGGTCTTTGACCTGAGTGTGGAGGGACATCACCGCTGGGCGGGCTTAGGTCTGGGAGGGCTCAGGAGCCCCGTTTCGGACACCTAAAGACCCAGGTGTCACCCTCAGACTTTGCAAGGGCGTCACAGCAGTTTAGGGGAAGGGTCCAGATGGGGACTTGAGGGTTGTCAGGTGAGGGATGGGCGTCTACAGGCAGGAGATGCCAGGCTGGCCAAGGCTGAGACCCACTCCCCAGCAACTTCAGTCCTGTGTGGTCGCACTATGATCCCCATTGTACAGACCGGTAAACTGAGGCTCAGGGAGGTCATGTCTGAGCAGACCTTGAACTTCGAACCCAGAGCTTTCTGGGCCTGACGGGGTTTCTGGTCTCCTTCCGGGAGGAGCTTGGTGGCCTGGCTGAGAGGGAGGGGGGGATGTCTCCCAGCCCACCCGTGCTGACTACTCCCACTCCCACCCAAGGCCTTCCGTGTGGCCGAGGAGCAGTTGGGCATCCCGGCCCTGCTGGACGCTGAGGACATGGTGGCCCTGAAGGTGCCCGACCGGCTGAGCATCCTGACCTACGTGTCACAGTACTACAATTACTTCCATGGACGCTCCCCTAGTGAGTCGGGGCTGGAGGCCTCCTCTGCCAGCTCAGCACCGGCCCCCAGCACTGCCCGGCGGGGGGGCGGGAAGCGGGAAGCCAGTCTGTTCTGGCACCCCTCTGGTGCCGCACATGTGGGGCCCCCCATGATCCCCATGCTTCCCCTCAGGGGAGCACGGCCCCCCATCGTGCTGCTGCAAGGGTTGAGCAAGGGTCCAGGTGTGCCCGGCCCCACACCCACTTGTCCACTGAACGCATGAACCCAGATCCTGCCTGTCCTTCCCCTCTGGGCCTCGGTTTGCCCATCTGCACCCCTGAAGCCTGTGCCCACAAATCTTGCCTCAGGCGGCTTGGCGGACCCCAGGGTGGGCTCCCGGGCCTGACTCCAGAGGCCCTCACCGCCCCCCCCCCCAACCCCCCACATTTGGCCTTACAGACACCAAGCTAACCCTGGCCGGGTGGGTCCTCCGGGCAGGGTCATGGCCGGGCCCAAGGGAATTGATTCCAGCTGCTTTATGCACCCTGAAGCTCAGCCACTGCCCTCCCCCCACATTCCTCATCCAGCCTTAGAAATCCCCGGAACAACTCTGGGCACAGGACCAGCCCCGCCTTGATATTTCCACTTTGTGCAGAAACAGAAAAGTCCCATTTCTCCCGACCCAGATCAGGGCTCTCAGAGCCAGAGGGAGGGGCCCGGGTGAGGCCAGGCCCCTGCTGGGAATGTGCACTTGTGGTTGCTGGGGCTGCCCCTCCCAGGCCCCCAGAACAGCAGGAGCTGCCCCTCCCAGCACCCCCGGCTCCGGGCCCCGTGTTGGGCACTGGCATCTGCAGGGCACCCAGAGCCGGGGTGGGCCCAGATGACTTCAGAGCCTGACCCTCTGTGTCTTGTGCCAGTTGGGGGCATGGCCGGTATTAAGCGGCCCCCGTCGGGCTCCGACGAGGAACCGTCTGGGAAGAAGGCCCTGCCCCAGCTGGCCAGACCCTCACCCACCCCAGCCCAGGGCCGGCCACCGTCTCCAGCCAGCACAAAGCCCGCCACCCAGTGGAAGGATGGGAGCTCAGAGGGCCCCCTGCGGAAGACTGTAAGCACCCCCGGCCCTGCCTTCCTTCTGGCTCTTGGGACCGAGTGTGGCCTCTCCACCCTGGGCACCTGGGATTGGGGACCCTTGGGTCCCTGGCGCGGCCTTAGCTGCTGTTTATCAGGAACCCACCGGGATTGACTCCACGAGCTCCTTCAATCCTGTGTGGTCGGGATATGATCCCCGTTGTACAGATAGGTCAACTGAGGCCCAGGAAGGTCTAGGTCTGCTCTGAGCAGGGCTAGAAACTTGAACCCAGAACTTTCTGGTTCCTAAGCTGTTTCTGGCCTCCCAGGTGGGTCAGGAAAGAGCCCTGGGTGTGTCCTTCCTGCCTGTCCAGCGCTTTAGGGTGCCCCCACTTTCAGAGGTGGGGACGGAGGACGAGTGACATGCTGTGGTTGGGCGCCCCCTGCTGTCCAAGGGACTGGAGCAGCCGGCGGCCGCAGCCTTAAGATTGCTGGGGGGGGGGGGGGGGGGGGGCGGAGCAGCAGGAGGGCCCGAATCTGTCTCCTGTTCCCCCAGACCCTCGAGGTCAGGCCCCAAAGCCCCTCTCCTTGGGCCGGGCTGCAGACCTTGCACTTGGGAGTCCAGCCGGCCTGGGCATGGGCCATCCTGGCTGCGCCTGGCAGGCAGCTACCCTCGGGGCCTCAGCCCTCTGGTCCAAGCAGCGGGATCTTCTTGCCGCGGATGAGGCAGCTGTCGGGAGGGAGGGCTGGGGCACGCGACCTACGCTGGCCTGGGCCGGGGGCTCAGACATGTCAGCTGCCCCCTCCGCCCCCGCCCCCCCCCCCCCCCAAGGGCCAGGCCTCGGTGGGCAGCTCCATCAGCAGCACCTGTGGCGTCTGTGGCAAACACGTGCACCTCGTGCAACGACACATGGCTGACGGGAGGCTCTACCACCGGAACTGCTTCAGGTAGGGCCTGTGCACGTGCACGTGCACGTGTGTACACGCGCACATTTGTGAGCACGCGTGTGTGCCGGGCCGCGTGTGCGCGTGTACATTTGTGCACGTTTGCACGCGTGTGTGCGACTGCACCTGTGCGTGAACGTACATACGTGCACGTTTGTGAGCCCCTGTGTGCCGAGAGGCACAGATGCCTCCTGGCTTTCTGAGCCCCCAGCGGGATCCTCGCGGAGTCTGTGACTCAGAACGGTCGCTGTGCGTGAGGAGGGGTGTCCGCTGGATGAGCGTGCGCTCCCGGCACAGTGTGTGACGGAGAAGTGCACGCCGGCCCGGAGCCTGCTCACGGGTCCTCCTCTGCCCTGCACCAGGTGTAAGCAGTGCTCCAACACGCTGCACTCGGGGGCCTACAGGGCCACCGCCGAGCCCGGCGTCTTCGTGTGTCCCAGCCACCACCCCGAAGCCACCTCTGCAAGCCCCACGTTGCAGCGCGTGGCCCCCCGACAGCCCAGGGCTGTCGCCTCGGACTCCAAGCCGCCCAGAGCGCCATGGAAGGCCCAAGAAGCAAATGGGCACAGAGACACGGGGACAAAGGCCAGGCCGGCGGCCTGCGAGCCTGTGGTGGGCAACTCAACTCCCAAAGGTGTCGCCCCCGCTACGACTGAGCCTCGGGCCACCGCCTCCTCCCACGTCCACGCAGGGAGCCCAGCCGGGTCCTCGGCGGGCCCGCCGGGTGGCAAAGCCAACGTGCCCGTGGCCAACAGTTCCCCGAGAGGGTGGTCGTCGCCGGGACAGGACAGGGCAGCAGTCGGCCCCCACCCTGCCGCGACCCCAAGTGCCCCAGACTCTCGCCCAGCCACGCCGCAAGGCCGGGTGACCCCCCAAGGGGCAGCCCCCCAGACCAAGCTCAGGTTGGGCCCAGTGTCTCCGGTCCCGGCAGACACCCCGGACTGGACCCCATCGGCCTCCAGGACACAGCAGGCCCGGGAGAGTTTCTTCCAGACGCCCGCAGCTGCCCCCAGCCCAGCTGGCAGGGCCCCAGCTCCCGCGGATGTGCCTTCTGGGGACGGCGGCAGGGAACAGGCACTGAGCTTCCTGCAGAAGACCCTGCCGGGGCTCAGGGACACCGGCGCTCAGGAGCCTGGCAGGTGGGTGGGGGCAGGGGCGGGGGCAGCCAAGGAGGGTTCCAGGCCTGGCCTGGCTGTAGGACTGACTGTGGGGCTGTGTTCCCCAGCCTCAGTTTCCTCAGCTGGGAAATGGGGAAAATGAGACGGGACCCAAAGTGCCCGGTGGTCGGCAGGAGGGGGGGCGTGCCGGACACACTCTTGGGGGCCGCCACCTGGCACATCCTGAGCCCCACCTGAGGACCCCCGATGGGGAGCCAGAGGCCGCGAGTGCTCGTGAGTGGTCCCGGTGTCGAGTCTGGCCTCGGCGGAGCTCAGCCCCCCCGCCCGTGTCGCACACCGGACACAGCAGCCTCTGACGGGTCAGACGGTCCCTGCGGTAGTTTCCCGAGGCTGCTGGGACACACACCACACGCTGGGGGCTAAAGCAACACAAAACCGTTCTCTCCCAGTTCCTGAGGCCCGAAGGCGGAACTCCAGGTGGGCGTTCCCCACGAGGGCCAGCGGGGGGGGGGTGGGGGTGGGGGGGGGGTCCTGCCGCCTCTTCCAGCTCCCGGTGGCCCCGGTTCCCGGCCTGTGGGCACACGCTCCCTCCTGGCCTCCAGGGTCACCTGGCCTTCTTCCCTCTGTGTCCGTCTTCTACTTCTCTGTCTCTTATGAGGACACCCCCACTCTAATCCAGGATGACCTCATCTAAACTTGATTCCATCTGCAAAGGTTCTATTTCCAAATGAGGCCACACTCTGGCCTTCCGAGTAGACCTGAATTTGGGGGGGCGCCACTCACCACACGACGGTGGCCTAGTGAGTGAGGGGATCGCGTGCCAGGCTGGCTGCTACCGCTGTGCCCGCCGCCTTGTGCTGACCCTTGTTTTGGGGGGAGCATTCTGGCCCCTCTGGATCAGCTGGGGGTGCCCAGGGAGGGTGAGCCTGCCCCCCTGCTGCAGGCCGGGGGATGTCCGAGCACCTGGGGGCCAAGGCTGCTTGGCCGTGTGAGGGCTCTGCGTGGGGGACCCCCTCCTCCTGGCTGCCCTGGGCCCAGAGAGCAGCAGGGAGAGAAAGTGGCTTCAGAGGGAGAACAGGGCACAGAGCAGCGGCCCTGGCTGGAGGAGGCGCCCAGCTTGCCGCCCTGGGCCCTGCTCGGTGCCCGCAGCCCTGCTCCCTGCACGCAGGTGTGCCCCAGGGGATGCAGGGCCGCCCAGTGACAGGCAGCCCTGTGGAGGCCTCGAGCGTGTTGCTGAGGGTGGGGCTAGGCAGGCCCGGCTGGTCCACGGCTCTGGGCAGGGCGCCCACAGTGAGCCCCAGGTGCCTCTAGGCAGGTAGATGGAAGGGGGGGCCTGGGGGGGCTATCCCACGCCCCACGAGGGGTGTGTTTTGGGGTATTTTAATCTCAGCCGATGCCGAAATTAAACAGGAAGGTAAAATCAGGTGCCGCTATACAGCTGTGTCAGAAGTGGGTGCCCTTGGCCTGTCCCTCGGAGGGGCTATCTCCCTCAGGAGGGTGGGCATTAGGAACCAGCTGCCAGGGGAGGCTGAGGGGCTTCTGCCTGGGAGGCATGGTTGGAAGGGCTCCTGGATCCACCTGTGCCTGATGCCTCCTCTCTCACCTGTAGGCCCTCCCCAGTCACCTCCCCTGCTCTGAAATCCTATACCAGAACGGAAGGGCCACGAGCAAGTCCAGCGGCCAAGCTGTCACCGCTGGCATCTCCCCAAGCCCTTAATCCCCCTGCGAGGACTGAGCCACCAGCCCCCCTAAGCAGAGGCACCACCTCGCAGGCTTCCCCGCCACCCCAGAGCTCGCCTGTATCCTCGGGGGCTGGCAAGGCGGGTGCTGGCTCCAGGCTGAAGCCGGAGGTCCCACTGGCAAAGGGTAAGAGCTCCCCCGATGCGGGCTGGGGTGGGGGAGCCCGGGTCTGCCACTGCGCTCCCCGGAGATCTGCCGGCTTCTGGCCTGGCGCCCAGGCTCCCGCTCCGTGTCCCCGTCGCTCACGCCGCTCCACAGCAGCCGCCGGCCCTCGCTCTCTCCCGGGTCCGCCTCACTCCAGGTTAGCGGTGGCAGACGCCCCTCGGCGTGGCGCGGCCAGACGGCCACCGCTCACCCGCCCCGCCGTCCCAGCCCGACAGCGCCGTGTCCCCAGTGACGGTGTGGGCGGGCAGGCAGCTACCGTGCTCCTGCTCTGCCCCGGCCACGGGGTCACCGCCTCCCACGAGGCTCTACATCCACGGTTCCCGAGTATGTCTTTCCTTCCTGCCCTGTTCCGACGATGGTGCCCTGTGCTCTGCGGGTCCCGAGGCCCCCTGGACACGGGGCCCCGCCTGGAGCCCGGAGCCCCCTTGGACCGCATCTCGTTTCATGGCCTCACCTTCCTGGGCTGCTCCTCACGCTTTTTTGCAGAAATACAGAGGTGGCTCTCTTCCGGGCGCCTGGACGTCTCTTAGTGCTGAGCAGTGAGCCGGGCTCAGAGAGCACCCCGCGCAGAGGGTTTTGCCGAGCTCGCTCCTTTGGCTGAGCCCCCATCATGAAAGCCACTCCGTTCTGAGCCAAGGGGGCCTGCCGACGGGCTATCACGGCTTAGCCACATGCCCGGCAGACGCACAGCTCACTCGGCATCCGCGGGCCTCACCTGGCCACACCCTCACCCATTTGGAAGCAGGGGAAGTTGAGGCTCAGAGAGGGGAGCGATTCCCCTGAGCACACACAGCACAGGTGGTCAGGCTTGAAGTCCTGAGCCCGATTCCCAGCCGGACTCTTCCCGTGGGCCGAGCTGCTCTGTGTCCACCTGAGAGGGGACGGCTGCAGGCAGGTGGAGGCGGGGAGATCCAGCCTTTCCCAGCAGACCACCCTTACCCGGAACACCCCCCCCCCCCCCGCCCATGACCTGTGTCCCTGCCCTCACCTAGGCCCCAGTGCCAGCCCCCAGGAAGGCCAGGAGGACGGGCCGGCAGGATGGAGGGCCCGCCTGAAGCCTGTGGAGAAGAAAAACCCTGCTGAGAGGTGAGGGGTGGGTGGGGCCTGAGCGGTGGCCTGTCGCCCAGGGCTAGCACCGGGCCTGGCACACGTCAGCAGACGCCTGCAGGTAAATAATGGCACATGGACCGACTGAGGCACCCGTGGGAGGGGTCTGTGCACAGCCGCCCGGACCTCTCTCCCGTAGCAGAAGCCAGTTTGCAGCAGCCCGAGCGAGGTGGGGGCCGTCACACCGGCCTGCATTCCCTTCATGTAGCTGGAAGGTTGGGAGGGTGGGCAGGGGGATGACAGCCATGGGCTGGTGGGTGCCCACCAGGCCTGAGCCCGGAGCGGGGAAGGGGCTCGGTTAGGACGGGGAAGGGAGAGGCTGCCGCAGCCTTCCTTGAGCGAGGCCACGGGTACCCTGGCCAGACAGTCACACGCGCCCACCCCGGGGGCTGGACGCGCCGGTCCAGGGTCACCGTACAGAGTGGTCGCCCCCCCGCGTAGTACGATGCCCAAGGGCAGGCAGCACACTTGGGGACCTGCCCCAGGGCGGGTGTCTGGGTTCCGGGGCGCCATCAGCTGAGCACGTGCTTCCACCCACAGAGCTGGGTGCGTGTGTGAACACGCACCTGTGTTCTGGGGGTTCACAGCCGGTCGGGTGCGTGTGCTTGGAGCTCCTTCCTGGCCTCCAGCGTGGGGGTGTGGGGGACGGCCCGTGCCCCCCTTGGCTGACCCCCTGCCCTCTGTCTAGGCGTCCGGAGTCGAAGGAGCCACGGGTCCTGGGAGAGCCTAGGGCGGGCGAGGCACCCGGGAAGGTCCCTGGGAGCTCTGCGGGGCACGTCCACACCCCCCCGGCCCCTCTTGGGCCTGAGAGGACACGGGGCGCAGCGAGCCCTGGGCCCGGCCTCTCAGGTAATACTGGGCGGGGACCCGGCCCCAGGGTGCCCGAGGAGCTGGTGTGGGGGTGGCGGCCTATGCGTGCCTTTACGCTTGCACACGTGTAAGCGTGGCTGTTCCCGCACACTCAGCTGCCCCTGGATCCACATCCAGCCCCCACACTTCTTCCTGTGTGACCTTGAGCGGGTCTCCAGTCCCCTGGGCTCATCTGCCCCTGTGCTGTCGAGGGTACAGACCTCCCTCCCTGTGTGGACGTGGGCACGGGGCTGTGAGGACTGACCCCATGTTGGCCTGTGGGGCCCCGGGTTGGGGAAGCGGCAGGGGGGAGGGCGACGAACCTGCTGGCTCGACACGTGACCCTGTCCCCTGCCCTCGGGCAGCCGCATCCCCCTCCCTGTCCCCGGCCCCGACCCCAACCCACCGCAGGAAGCTGGCTGTCCCTGCCAGCCTGGACGTTTCTGGAGACTGGCTTTGTCCTGAGCCCCGGGAGCAGGAAGCCGCAGCCGGGAGCTGGAAGAAGGAGAAAGAGAAGCCCCCTGCTCAGGACGCACCAGGTCAGCCCCGAGACACCGGCCCCCATGCTATCTGGGATGCAGAGGAAGGGGCTCATCTGAGGAGGGAGCGTCTGGTGGGGTTTGCAGGGTGACGAGCCCACGGGGCCCAGGACGGAGGGAAGGCAGCAGCCTGGGGCACGCCTGCAGCTCTGAGCAATGCAGGCGGGAGGGGCGGCCGGGAGCCTACGGGACCTGGGACCCAGCCCCCAGCACTTCCCTGCCATCGCCCACCGGACAGAGGCCCCGGCTCCTCCCGGCACCCGACTGGCCTGGCGATGATGGGGCGTTCGCTCTCGGCAGCTCGCCGGATGGGGTGTCCGGCTGCTGACCCCGGGGGCGGGTGGGGACCGGGGGCGGGCGCGGTGCACTTCTCACGGCCTGCTGGGTGGGGCGGGGGCATCCCGGGCAGGCGGGATCTGGGTCGCGTTGGGCCTGGCGCCCCCAGGTCCAGGAAGGAGACTTGTCTTGCCCTCTCCAGGGAGGCCCGTGAGCTCGGCCGGCGCCCCCATCCTACCTGGCAAGGCAGTGACCAGCGCCAGCAAGGTGAGTGGGCCAGGGTGCAGGTGGGTAAGGTGCACGGCCCGGCCTCTCCGACCGCCCCTCAGCACCCCTCTGTCCCCAGCTGCACCCTGACTACGTGCCCGAGGAGATCCAGAGACAGATGCAGAACATTGCCAGGCAGCTGGACGCCCTGGAACTCAAGGGCGTGGAGCTGGAGAAGCGTCTGCGTGCGGCCGAGGGGGGTGAGCCACGTGCACGCCGCCCCGGGCCGGGCCAGCCCCCTCCCGCGTGCCCGGCCTGACCCGTCCCTGCCCCCCTCCCCAGATGCCTCGGAGGACGCGCTCATGGTCGACTGGTTCCAGCTCATTCACGATAAGCAGCTGCTGCTGAGGCAGGAGTCGGAGCTGATGTACAAGTGAGGGGTCCTTGCCCGAAGGGCCCTCCCCGACGTGGCCGCCGCCTCCGGGTGCAGGCTGGGCTCAGGCCGCGGGGCGGCCGGCCAGGCGGGGCGGGCCTCACGCCTGTGTCCCCTCGGCAGGGCCAAGGACCAGCGCCTGGCAGAGCAGCAGCTGGACCTGGAGGGGGAGCTCCGTCGGCTGATGGCCAAGCCCGGTGCGTCCCGCCCACCACCGGGAGCCTAGCCCGCCAGGGGTGGCGCTCAGTCCTGGCCGCGGGCACGGACGTGGCATTCCCAGGCCCCTCCAGCGGGCTGCCTGGGTGGCCACCCCTTGGGGAGGCTCGTGGGTTGTGGTTATGGCACACATTCTGGAGCCCGGGGTCGAGTCTGTGCTCCCCCACGCCTGGCTGTGTGTCCTTGGCCGGGGCACTCGACCCCTCCGTGCTTGCAAAGTGGGGACACTGGCCTCCACCTCCCTCAGCCGCAGCGACTAAGTGAGCTAATATGTAGGCGCACACAGCCCAGACTAGCGTGGCCTGTCGGTTTTGTGGATGGCGTGGCCGAGGGCCCGGGGCAGGGGCTCGGGTCCCGGCGGTCCCGACTCTGCCTTTCCTTGCCGTGGGATGGGGCAAGCAGCGCCAGGTCTCTGATCTGGTCGTTCTTCCACTCATCCCTCCACTCGTCCACCCGTCCACCCATCCATGCACTCATCTGTCCATCCATCCATCCATCCGTCGTCGACTCACTGGTCCGTCCGTCCGTCCATCCGTCCATCCAGCACCGCCAGGAGTTCACTGCAGAAGGGCAGGCTCTGTCCAGTTGCTCCCAAGACCCTCCCCCCACCTCCAGTGGAGGAGCCTGACCCTGAGGAGTGGGGACAGTGTGTCCCTGAGCAGGTTGGGACGGCAGGGCTGCCGCTGAAGGCAGGCTGTCCCTGCAGAGAGTCTGAAGTCGTCCCAGGACCGGCAGCGGGAGCAGGATCTGCTAAGCCAGTACGTGAATACGGTGGATGACCGCAGCAGCATTGTGGACGTCCTGGAGGAGGACCGGCTCAGGTGAGGGCGGGGTCTTGGGGCCCAGGTGACGGGCGCCAGAACCCTGGCTCCTCCGTGCCAGGTCTGGACTGGCCACCTCATGCTCGGAACCTCCCCCCCGCCCCATCGGCAGGAAGGTCCAAGACCCCGCCGTGTGCGTCCCGCAGGCGGGGGCGCTGAGCCCAAAGGCAGACCCAGCCTAGGCAGCCCGACTCAGAGGTTCTCCCCGACAAAGCCCCTCGAGCCCCGTGTTCCCCGACCCTCGGGGGTCAGCGCCTGCTGACGGACTTTCGCAAGGACGGAAACGTTCTATGCCGCCACTGGCTCACCGTGGCAGCCACAGGTGGCTACTGGGCACTTGCAGTGTGACCCGTGCAACAGAGGAGAGAAATTTACACTTTTTTTTTACTAAATACACACAGCCACCTGTGTCTCCTGGTGCTGCGCTGGGCCGCCAGCTTCGTGACCACCCCGACGGGGCGTTTCTGTCCCCATGTGTAAATGAGGGGCCTGCCGAGGCCACGCAGAGTCAGGGGCCGAGGTTCTTAAGACGCGTCCCTCTATGAGCTTGCCCCCAGGTCCTCCTAGGGCCCTTCTGTCCCCACGGCACGGACGAGGGTCTGGACCCCGAGAGGGTCGGCCGAGGGGGCGGGGAGAGCAGCTGATGCAGGTGTCAGGTGGGCTCAAGGCTCGGGCGTGAGTCCGACAGAGGCCCGCCGCCCTCACTGCCACACCGCCCCCGTTTCAGAGAGCAAGAGGAGGACGAGGTGCTTCAGAACATGATCCAGAATCTGGGTAACTGTGGGAGCGGTAGGAGCCGGGCCTCCCGTGGGGTGGGTGCCAGGCCCCATCTGGCAGATGCGGCCTGAGGACAGAAAGGCTCACCCCAAGGGAGCAAGCTTCCCATCGCTCGGAGGAGCCCCAACCGGCAGCTCCTGATCCTGTGGTCGGGGCGAGGGGCGTGGCCGGTGCCGGGGGTGGGGGGGGCTCTAAAGGCCGGCGCGTAGGTGGTTCCCACGAGGGAGGGCGGAGGGGCTGGCTTCCTACAGGCTCCGGGGGCCCGGGGAGGGCTCTGGTGGGTGGGAGGGAAGGGCGTTCTCGGCAGGGGCAGTGTCCTCAGTGTCCGTCCCCCCCCCCCCCAGACCTCCACAGAAGCAGCGGGGACCAGAGGAAGAACCCCAAGTTCCGCTTGTCCAGGATCTGGTCCCTGAAGGGCAGAAGCAAAACCCCTGAGTGAGCTGCCTGGCGGGGACGCAGGACCCTCGCCCTTGACCCGGACAGGGCCGGCACCGTGGGGGTGGGGACCTGGGCCACCCTGTCTGTGGGGTCTGAGCGGTCTCAATAAAGAAACTGACCACGTGGCCTGGCTCCCTCTCCTGTGCGCCACGGGCTCCCGGGCGGCCTGGAGGTCGTGGCCGGCATCCAGTTCTGTGCCAGCGTGGACGTGTCTGTGGCCTTGAGCAGGCGCTGACCCTCCCTGGGCTGGCCTGGACCCTCAGAGATGGGCATTTAAGCTGCTTCCTGGCCCGGCTCCAGGGACAGTTGCCGGGCACAGAGCGAGTCTGTGCCAGCTTCACTCAGGTGCGGGCCCCACGCACGATCTCCAAAGCTCGAGATCTGTGACCTTGGCCTTTAGGGCGGAGGTGAGCTATGCCCTGGGCTGGAAGCATCATTGCCCCAGGCCCTGGTGTCCAGCAGGGAGTGGGGCTCACCGCCTTTCCCCACCTCTGGCGGAGAGAGGGCGTGGCCAAGGCAGAGAAGGCCGAAGGGGCGCGGGTTCCCGGCAGCTCACCCAGAGCCCCTGCCCAGCACTGCCCGCACTCGGGGGACCCAGGCCTCAGTGTCCCCTTTTGTGTGGGGAGCTGGCGTGTGTCTGTGCTGTCCCCAGCCACGGTGGGAGCCCGCTGCGGTGGTCCTCGTGGACCTTCAGCAGTGCCACAGCACCAACACTCCCCAGCCTGGTGGCAGACGGGGTCGAGACCCCATGCGTCCCAGGCAGGACAGAGCGGGGAGACCCTGCTGAGTAGGCCGGGGCCCCACGGGGCTCCCACTGCATCCTGTTGCCTTTACGGGGTGCTGGAGGGTCTCAGCCGGGGACTCTTGGGACCTGAGGTCAGGCTGTGACATGGGACAGGGAGGGTGGCTGCCTGGCACAGACACGATGCAGAGACGCTCAGCTCTGTGGCCGTGGACCAGAGCCCCGCCCCCTCTGAGCCTCTGACCACCTACAGCTGGGCTGCACGCGGGCTGTGAGGACCGACCCGGCCATGGGGGTGCTTCTGGACACCTGGGCCGGCGGCAGTGTGGCCTCTTCACCACCAGGGGGAGGCAGAGGGCCAGCCAGCGGGGACGGGGCAGCGGAGACCCGGGGAAGCTGTGTTTTACAGACAAGGAAACAGGCTCAGAGAGGCCATGCGACCCCCCTGAAGCTACACAGCGTTAGGTGGGGCCTGGGCCTGGAGCCTGGGACCCTCCCCCGAGGCTCAGGGAGCCCCTGGCGGGCTGGGGCGCGTGTGGAGTCTTTGAGACGGGGGTGGGCAAGGATTCCAAGGACGGCATGCCGTCCCCAGCCAGGACAGCCCGGGGAGGGGGGGCGGGGGAGACAGCTGGGGACACGCACCTCAGGCGTCCCCGCAGGGTGAGGGTGTGCCCCTCCCCACGGCTGCTCCCTGGGGTGCTGGCCGGGCACAGGCTGGTGCTCGGCAACAGAGCCCTGCTGGTGGTCGGGCCTCGTGCTCCCTGCCGGGGCCGGTGCCTGCAGACCCCGTGGACACTGTGACGGCAGGACACGCATGCACGTGACCTTGGGGACACAGGGCTACCAGGTCCTGCAGTGTCCATTCAGCCAGCGGGCAGAGCAGGAGGGGAGCCCCTGGGACGGCCACCCCTGGGTGGAGGTGGGGCCTGGCTTCACCAGGCCCCGCCCCAACTTGGGGGACCCGCCCAGACCCCACCCCCGCCTAGAAGTTTCCGGAAGGCACAGCTAATGAGCCAGACGCAAGCCCACGTCTGCTGTGTGGTTCCAAGGCTGCGCTGTCTGCATACAGGAGGTGCTCAATACGTGTCTGGGCCTTTCTCTCCCCACATGGGGCCCAGAAAGACCAGTGTTCCCATCAGTAGACCTGGGGAGGGGGATGTCTTCGTGGGGGGTCTCTTAAAGGCGGGCCGTTCCCGGGCTCCTGACATTCAGCGCACACACATCGTCAAAGCCTCTGAGGCCTTGTGGGTCCAAGGCTCTTGGCCCCAACTAACTGAAGGACGTTCAGGGCAGAAACCCATGGACTGAGGGCTGGCAGAGTACAAATCTGGGGCATCTCAGGGAGGGGAGTGGGCCGGTGTGGGGTGCAGGGCGGGGCTCCTGCATGCCCCGCCCACCCGGGAAGGCGGGGCTTGGGCTGGCCTCCCACTTCCCCTCCCCGGCTCGCTCTCGCTCTGTTCACAGGGCTCCAAGCAGACACAGCACAGGGCCTTTGCACTGGCTGGTGCCTCTGTCTGGAACCCCATCCCCCACAAGGCTGGCTCCTTATTTTTCAGGTGTCTGCTTAGCCGTGCCCTCCTCAGAGAGGTCTCCCGAGCCCCCTGGCTCTCTGCCGGCCACCCCAGCAGGTTTTCTCACTTGGAGGTCACCTTCTGGACTTAGGTATTGGTTTTGTGTTCTCTAAGACGGACATTCCCCGAGTCAGGGAGCTTGTCTGTCCCTGGCACTGCTGTGTCCCCAGCACCCAGAACATGGTAGGAGTGCAGCAAATGTTTGTTGAGTGAAACCCGTGTCCCAAGCGGGGACATTGGACCAGCCAGGAGCCTTTGCAGGCCTCGGTTTTCTCTCCTGCGCACATGGGTAGCAATGGTACCGGCCCAGGAGGGAGGCCCTGCCTGAGCCCGGGGCGCGGTCACAGACGCCCCACCCGGGCCTGGGGGAACCTGTGCTTCCCCGGGGCAGAGTGCCCACCAGGGGTCCCCAGGGAAATGGAGGGGTGCAGGAATCTGGGGGTGCAAGGTCTCTGGGGGGATTTTCTGGGGCGTCGCAGAGCTGAAGGCCTAGTGTCCCAGACCCAGAGAGGGAGCCCGGACCCATCCCCGGCCTCGGCCCCCTCCCCACGTAGGGGTCTGCACAGCGCTCAGGGGACCGGAGGCCCAGGGATGCCAGAGAGGGGCTCAGTGCGGCGACCCTGTCCCACACAGCCCCCTGCCAGGAGTGGAGGCTTCATATACAGCTCTAAATAACGGTGGAGGCTACGCCTCACCCCTGTAATCTCCACTGACTAGACCCAACCCTCCTCCCCCAGCCCCTGCCCTGGGCGGCCCCCCTGGATGGGGGTCTCCGTCTGTGATGGGTGAGGCTGCCTTGGCCCTTCCCGTGGACGGTATCTCAGCCCCTGTGACCCCCTCCCATTCTGGAGAAGGGGATCAAGGCCCAGAGAGGGGAAGGGCCTTCTCAGGTCACACGGCAGGGACAGAGGCTGGAGGGAGACGGGGCAGCAGGGCTGTCCTTGGGGGGGCAGGGCTAGCGGGCTGGGGTCATTGGGGCTACCTGGGGAGCAGACCTCCACAGAAATGGGGGAGCGTTAGGCGGCACTCCGTCACTTTGACAAGAGGGGAAACCGAGTCACGGAGGAGTGCCCGGGGTCACATGTCAGGCGTGGCGGGCCCTGGATTTTGGTGCCCTTGGCCTTGATCTGGGAGGATGCAGGTGCAGCGACCCTGTCCGGCGGGGCCTGGGCGGGAGCCGCTATCACCCCGCAAATGACATCTCTGTGTGGACTTCGTGTCCACCCCGTGTCTCTGGGGTCCCGGGAAGAAAGGGCAGCCCATGTGCTGCCTCCTGGGTCTGAGCCGGGTCCTCCCCACCCACTCACATCCCTCCTGGCCCCCCAACCCCAGGGCCAGCTGCCCCTCCGTGTGTCCGCAGAGAAGGTCCTGCTGACCCAGCAGCCGGCCTCGCTGGAGCCTCTGGGCCCAGAGGCAAGAACAGAGCCCATGGCTCCCTCCCTCCCCCTGCGCCTTGGTCCTGCCCTGGGAGGGCCTCCCGCATGTGCCTCGCTTCCTGCCTGGGACTGTGCGTACTGCCGGTCGGGGTGGGGGGCTCATCAAGCCCCCAAAACGGGTTTCAGGGCAGCCTGGAGCCCGGGGTGCCCAGAATACTTTGTGGGCCATACTTGTAAACTTGGGTCATGTCCCCAGGGCCCAGCAGCTCGTAACCCACGGGCAGGGCTGCGGCCGGAGGACTGGGGTCTCAGCCCCTCCTCCCACCCACCGTGCCACAGACCTCGCACCCTGCCTCGTGGAGGCTGGGACATCCCTCCCTCTGAGGCTGCTTTGGCTCCCATTCGCCCGCCAAGCCTCTAGAGCTCCGGCTGTTGGGGCCCTCCTGCCCCGGGCCCCCCTCCCCTGCCCCCCCTGGGGCCCTGCCATTGTGCCGGTCCACCTGGGGGTCTCCTCCTAGCCCTCCCACCCCAAGGCCGGGGTTTCAGAGTGTGCACTCACGAGGTCTCCCAGGTGGGCCGGAAACGCTGATGAAGACGGATGGCGCGAATGTGGCCCATTACGTTGTTAATAAAGAATATCACACACACACCTTAATCTGCAGCCAGCCTGACACTTTACAAAGTACATTAGGATGTAATCCAATTGAAGCCGCAATATCGAGAACATCTTATCTTATCACAAATTGAAATTATATCATATTCCTCTTTCCTTAAATTAAAAAGCTAAAACCTTTCCGTTTGTTCTCACACGGTTGTGTAAAACTTAATCAGTGGTTTTAACAACATTATATTTCCATATGGGCCATTTCTATTCTCATTTCTTTATGAGGGAGAACTTTCTAGAAAGGGGTGATTGCATCAGTGGGTGGGGGCTGGTGCCTGGCGTGGTGGCTGGGGTCAGGGGTGAGGCTCCGGAGGGACAGGGCCGGCCTTTGCGTTTGTGTCACAGGAGACAGGGACGATGGGTTTGGGGTTCCGCGTGTCCTGGGGCTGTGGAACAGAGCGCCAGCTTGGGCGCTTCAGACAAGCGAGACTGACCCTCTGCCAGCTCCAAGGCCAGAGGTCCGAACTCAAGGTGTCAGGGCCGCGCTCCCTCCCAGGGCTCCAGGGGAGGGTCCTTCCCGCCTCGTCCAGCTCCTGGTGGCCGCCGGCAATCGTGGGCGATCCTGGGCCAGTGGCCGCGTCACCCCAACCTCTGCCTCCGTGGCCACGTGGCCTCCTCCCTGCGTGTGTGTCCGTGTTCCCTCTTCTGTGAGGACACTAGTCCCTGGACTGCGGCCCTCCCTGCCCCAGCTTGACCTCAACTTAACCATCATGTCTGCAGAGTCCCTCCTTCCAAGTAAGGTCAGGTTCACAGGTCCCAGGGTCAGGACTCAGAACGTTCCTGGGCTCCAGGGTCAGGATGTAGGGAGGCTTGTGGGTTTTGGGATCAAGACTCAGAACGTTTGCGGGTCCCAGGGTCAGGACAAGGGAGGTTCATGGGTCCCAGGGCCAGGATGAGGGAGGTTCGTGGGTCCCAGGGTCAGGACTAGTATGTTCAAGGGTCCCAAGGTCAGGACTCAGAACGTTCGCGGGTCCCAGGGCCAGGACGTGGGAGGTTCATGGGTCCCAGGGTCAGGACTAGTATGTTCGAGGGTCCCAAGGTCAGGACTCAGAACGTTCGCCGGTCCCAGGGCCAGGACGTGGGAGGTTCGTGGGTCCCAGGATCAGGACTAGTATGTTTGAGGGTCCCGAGGTCAGGAGTCAGAACATTCACAGGTCCCAGGGCCAGTATGCAGGAGGTTCGCGGGTCCCAGGGCCAGAACGAGGGAGGTTCGCGGGTCCCAGGGTCAGGACTAGTATGTTTGAGGGTCCCGAGGTCAGGACTCAAACGTTCGCAGGTCCCAGGGCCAGGAGGATGAGGCTCGCAGGTCCCAGGGCCAGTACTAGTATGTTCCTGGATCCCAAGGTCAGGATTCAGAACGTTCGCGGGTCCCAGGGCCAGGACGCAGGAGGTTCATGGGTCCCAGGGCCAGGACTAGTACGTTTATAGGTCCTACAGTCAGGACTCAGAACGTTCGCAGGTCGCAGGGCCAGGACGCAGGAGGTTCGCGGGTCCCAGGGTCAGGACTAGTATGTTCGCGGGTCCCAAGGTCAATACGTGGGAAGTTTGCGGGTCCCAGGGCCAGGAAGCAAGAGTTTCGCGGGTCCCAGGGTCAGGACTAGTATGTTCGAGGGTCCCAAGGTCAGGACTCGTATGTTCGAGGGTCCCAAGGTCAGGACTCAGAATGTTCGCGGTTCCCAGGGCCAGGACGTGGGAGGTTCATGGGTCCCAGGGTCAGGACTAGTATGTTGGCAGGTCCCAAGGTCAGGACTCAAACGTTCGCAGGTCCCAGGGTCAGGATGAGGGAGGTTCGCGGGTCCCAGGGTCAGGACTAGTATGTTCGAGGGTCCCAAGGTCAGGACTCAGAACGTTCGCCGGTCCCAGGGCCAGAACGTGGGAGGTTCGCGGGTCCCAGGATCAGGACTAGTATGTTTGAGGGTCCCGAGGTCAGGAGTCAGAACATTCACAGGTCCCAGGGCCAGTATGCAGGAGGTTCGCGGGTCCCAGGGCCAGAACGAGGGAGGTTCGCGGGTCCCAGGGTCAGGACTAGTATGTTTGAGGGTCCCGAGGTCAGGACTCAAACGTTCGCAGGTCCCAGGGCCAGGAGGATGAGGCTCGCAGGTCCCAGGGCCAGTACTAGTATGTTCCTGGATCCCAAGGTCAGGATTCAGAACGTTCGCGGGTCCCAGGGCCAGGACGCAGGAGGTTCATGGGTCCCAGGGCCAGGACTAGTACGTTTATAGGTCCTACAGTCAGGACTCAGAACGTTCGCAGGTCGCAGGGCCAGGACGCAGGAGGTTCGCGGGTCCCAGGGTCAGGACTAGTATGTTCGCGGGTCCCAAGGTCAATACGTGGGAAGTTTGCGGGTCCCAGGGCCAGGAAGCAAGAGTTTCGCGGGTCCCAGGGTCAGGACTAGTATGTTCGAGGGTCCCAAGGTCAGGACTCGTATGTTCGAGGGTCCCAAGGTCAGGACTCAGAATGTTCGCGGTTCCCAGGGCCAGGACGTGGGAGGTTCATGGGTCCCAGGGTCAGGACTAGTATGTTGGCAGGTCCCAAGGTCAGGACTCAAACGTTCGCAGGTCCCAGGGTCAGGATGAGGGAGGTTCGCGGGTCCCAGGGTCAGGACTAGTATGTTCGAGGGTCCCAAGGTCAGGACTCAGAACGTTCGCCGGTCCCAGGGCCAGAACGTGGGAGGTTCGCGGGTCCCAGGATCAGGACTAGTATGTTTGAGGGTCCCGAGGTCAGGAGTCAGAACATTCACAGGTCCCAGGGCCAGTATGCAGGAGGTTCGCGGGTCCCAGGGCCAGAACGAGGGAGGTTCGCGGGTCCCAGGGTCAGGACTAGTATGTTTGAGGGTCCCGAGGTCAGGACTCAAACGTTCGCAGGTCCCAGGGCCAGGAGGATGAGGCTCGCAGGTCCCAGGGCCAGTACTAGTATGTTCCTGGATCCCAAGGTCAGGATTCAGAACGTTCGCGGGTCCCAGGGCCAGGACGCAGGAGGTTCATGGGTCCCAGGGCCAGGACTAGTACGTTTATAGGTCCTACAGTCAGGACTCAGAACGTTCGCAGGTCGCAGGGCCAGGACGCAGGAGGTTCGCGGGTCCCAGGGTCAGGACTAGTATGTTCGCGGGTCCCAAGGTCAATACGTGGGAAGTTTGCGGGTCCCAGGGCCAGGAAGCAAGAGTTTCGCGGGTCCCAGGGTCAGGACTAGTATGTTCGAGGGTCCCAAGGTCAGGACTCGTATGTTCGAGGGTCCCAAGGTCAGGACTCAGAATGTTCGCGGTTCCCAGGGCCAGGACGTGGGAGGTTCATGGGTCCCAGGGTCAGGACTAGTATGTTGGCAGGTCCCAAGGTCAGGACTCAAACGTTCGCAGGTCCCAGGGTCAGGATGAGGGAGGTTCGCGGGTCCCAGGGTCAGGACTAGTATGTTCGAGGGTCCCAAGGTCAGGACTCAGAACGTTCGCCGGTCCCAGGGCCAGAACGTGGGAGGTTCGCGGGTCCCAGGATCAGGACTAGTATGTTTGAGGGTCCCGAGGTCAGGAGTCAGAACATTCACAGGTCCCAGGGCCAGTATGCAGGAGGTTCGCGGGTCCCAGGGCCAGAACGAGGGAGGTTCGCGGGTCCCAGGGTCAGGACTAGTATGTTTGAGGGTCCCGAGGTCAGGACTCAAACGTTCGCAGGTCCCAGGGCCAGGAGGATGAGGCTCGCAGGTCCCAGGGCCAGTACTAGTATGTTCCTGGATCCCAAGGTCAGGATTCAGAACGTTCGCGGGTCCCAGGGCCAGGACGCAGGAGGTTCATGGGTCCCAGGGCCAGGACTAGTACGTTTATAGGTCCTACAGTCAGGACTCAGAACGTTCGCAGGTCGCAGGGCCAGGACGCAGGAGGTTCGCGGGTCCCAGGGTCAGGACTAGTATGTTCGCGGGTCCCAAGGTCAATACGTGGGAAGTTTGCGGGTCCCAGGGCCAGGAAGCAAGAGTTTCGCGGGTCCCAGGGTCAGGACTAGTATGTTCGAGGGTCCCAAGGTCAGGACTCGTATGTTCGAGGGTCCCAAGGTCAGGACTCAGAATGTTCGCGGTTCCCAGGGCCAGGACGTGGGAGGTTCATGGGTCCCAGGGTCAGGACTAGTATGTTGGCAGGTCCCAAGGTCAGGACTCAAACGTTCGCAGGTCCCAGGGTCAGGATGAGGGAGGTTCGCGGGTCCCAGGGTCAGGACTAGTATGTTGGCAGGTCCCAAGGTCAGGACTCAAACGTTCGCAGGTCCCAGGGTCAGGATGAGGGAGGTTCGCGGGTCCCAGGGTCAGGACTAGTATGTTCGAGGGTCCCAAGGTCAGGACTCAGAACGTTCGCCGGTCCCAGGGCCAGAACGTGGGAGGTTCGCGGGTCCCAGGATCAGGACTAGTATGTTTGAGGGTCCCGAGGTCAGGAGTCAGAACATTCACAGGTCCCAGGGCCAGTATGCAGGAGGTTCGCGGGTCCCAGGGCCAGAACGAGGGAGGTTCGCGGGTCCCAGGGTCAGGACTAGTATGTTTGAGGGTCCCGAGGTCAGGACTCAAACGTTCGCAGGTCCCAGGGCCAGGAGGATGAGGCTCGCAGGTCCCAGGGCCAGTACTAGTATGTTCCTGGATCCCAAGGTCAGGATTCAGAACGTTCGCGGGTCCCAGGGCCAGGACGCAGGAGGTTCATGGGTCCCAGGGCCAGGACTAGTACGTTTATAGGTCCTACAGTCAGGGCTCAGAACGTTCGCAGGTCGCAGGGCCAGGACGCAGGAGGTTCGCGGGTCCCAGGGTCAGGACTAGTATGTTCGCGGGTCCCAAGGTCAATACGTGGGAAGTTTGCGGGTCCCAGGGCCAGGAAGCAAGAGTTTCGCGGGTCCCAGGGTCAGGACTAGTATGTTCGAGGGTCCCAAGGTCAGGACTCGTATGTTCGAGGGTCCCAAGGTCAGGACTCAGAATGTTCGCGGTTCCCAGGGCCAGGACGTGGGAGGTTCATGGGTCCCAGGGTCAGGACTAGTATGTTGGCAGGTCCCAAGGTCAGGACTCAAACGTTCGCAGGTCCCAGGGTCAGGATGAGGGAGGTTCGTGGGTCCCAGGGTCAGGACTAGTATGTTTGAGGGTCCCGAGGTCAGGAGTCAGAACATTCACAGGTCCCAGGGCCAGTATGCGGGAGGTTCGCGGGTCCCAGGGCCAGAACGAGGGAGGTTCGCTGGTCCCAGGGTCAGGACTAGTATGTTTGAGGGTCCCGAGGTCAGGACTCAAACGTTCGCAGGTCCCAGGGCCAGGAGGATGAGGCTCGCAGGTCCCAGGGCCAGGAGTAGTATGTTCCTGGATCCCAAGGTCAGGATTCAGAACGTTCGCGGGTCCCAGGGTCAGGACTCAGAACATTTGCGGGTCCCAGGGCCAGGATGCAGGAGGTTCGTGGGTCCCAGGGTCAGGACTAGTATGTTCGCGGGTCCCAAGGTCAATACGCGGGAAGTTTGCGGGTCCCAGGGCCAGGAAGCAAGAGTTTCGCGGGTCCCAGGGCCAGGACTAGTATGTTCGCGGGTCCCAAGGTCAATACGTGGGAAGTTTGCGGGTCCCAGGGCCAGGAAGCAAGAGTTTCGCGGGTCCCAGGGTCAGGACTAGTATGTTCGCGGGTCCCAAGTTCGGGATGCAAAACGTTCACGGGTCCCAGGGCCAGGATGCAAGAGTTTCGCGGGTCCCAGGGTCGGGACTAGTATGTTCGTGGGTCCCCAGGTCAGGACGCAGGAGGTTCAAGGGTCCCAGGGTCAGGACTGGGAAAGTTCACAGGTTTCAGGGTTAGGACGTGGATGTATCGTTTCGGGAGACATGGCTCACCCCATAATGCACAGCATAGTCAGCAGGCTCCCTGAGGCCAAACACCCCTCTGTCAGGTGTGTCCCCACCTGGACTGTGGGTCCTAAAGGGGGAGTCAAAGACACACAAGTGTGACTGGGTAGGTAATTCCCTCGGGGAAGCTGTGGGCGGTGCTGGGAGCCCAGCGGGCAGCTGTCCAGGGGTGGGGGCAGCCAGATGCAGAGCTGAGGGTCAGTGGCTGGGCCACCCCACAGAACCTGGCCTTCTCCGTGCTCCACTCCCAGCCCCCACAACATCCCTGCCACTTGCTTTCGTTGCAGTCCCGTCTGCCACTCTCTCCTAGGGCCCCGGATGTGCATCCAGGCAGACGCTGCTGCTTTTCCCCGTTTTGTTCAGATGTGCCCCCCTCCCAAGCCTAGGAAATGAACCATCCTTAATGCAAGCCAATCACGGCCATCCACACACGTCCCTGATATTGGAGGCACCAGGAAGGTGTACCTTCTTCTGTGTGGGACATCGTACCTACTTGGGATGCATGGTGCTACAGCAGCCACTTTGTGACCACGAGAGGGAATGTGGCTGACGTACTGAAGATTGCAGAGCGGAACCGATGAAGACACATGGGCCTTTGATGACATCAGTGAGTGACCCACTGGATTATTCAGTCCTAAAACCTCTTTATCCTCTGGATTTCTTAAGATATATGTGCCCCTAGGGCTGTCATAACAAAGTGTCACAAACTTGGTGGTGTCTTAACAGAACAGCAATTTATTTCGCCTCAGTTCCAGAGGCTAGAAATCTGAAATCAAGGGTCAGCAAGGCTGCTTGCTTCTGAGGCTGTGGGGGTGAGTGTGTCAGGCCTCACTCCCGGCTTCTGGTGGCCGTGTCACTCCTGCCTCTGCCTCCATGGGCATGTGGCCTCTCCTCCGCGTGCATGTCTGTGTCTAAATGACCCCGTTTTATAAGGACACCAGGGACACTGGGTCAGGACCCACTTTAATGACCTCGTCTCACCGTGATCGCCTGCAAAGACCCTGTGGTCTGTGCACTCTGAGGTCTGGATGGACGTGAACTTTTGGGGGGCGCTACATCTGGGGTAACAATCCCCTCTGTGCGTAAACTTTTTCTCAGGCTTTCTGGTATTTGTGGATGGAAGCGTCCTAGCTGATGTGGAATTTCGTGCCAGGACTGGCGGCGTTATAGGTCACGGAACTGCGGCCGGGTCCGCAGTGGGAACCGGCCCTCCGGGCTGGGAAGTCAGTCATTGGGAGGCACCCACAGCAAATGACACCCAGTCGACCCCGCGGGACCTGGGTCCCGGACCAGACTTCATCAGGGCTGGGAATGCAGCAGGAAAACAGAATATCAGGAAGCACGGACTGCTTCTTGTGGCTCTCGGTGTCGTGCAAGAGAGGAAGGTCTGGTGGAAGGTGGCCCGTGCGAAAGCTGCGGGAAGGAGCTCCGGGATCTGCGACGCGGGCGCTTCCGTCCGAGGCCAGACACCTAAGCCGATCGAGTGTCCCACAGGCTGGAGCCCGCCGCGGGAGGAAGGCCAGCCCTCCCGGGGAAGCGGCAGCTCTTGGCAGGGGTGAGAAGAGGGACAGGCTCAGCAGGAGAAAGCGGGTTTCCAGGCCCCCCGCGAGCCTGCCATGAGACAATGCTACGATTACGGAAAGACGCCCACCCCGTCTTTGCCGGGGGCACTGCGGGATGGGCATCCAGTAGGGGGCTCGGCTGGGCTTTCAGAACATTCAGGTCAGGGAAACCCAAACAATTCTGGTTCGTTAGCCGCCAGAACATGAAAGAAGGGTCTAGACTGGCTAATTCAGCGCTCACTGACCCCAAAAGGACATCAACAAAGTCCCGGGCCCCTTCCCTGCATCTGCCCCACCACTGTCTGCACGGTGGCTTCATCTCCCCTCATGGCCCCAAGCTGGCTGCTGTGGCACCGTGAGTCCCGAGTCCCGCGTGGGACCTGGAGCTCCTTGGAGGCAAGGAGCTGCCCCTGACCCACTTCCCGGCCTGTCAGGACAGCGGGGCCCCTGGGCTCGGCCACCGTCCTGATGGTCCCCGGCCCCCCACGGGGCCTGCATCGGCTCTGTCACATGGTGTTCTCGCCAGCGACAGTGAGGACGCGATGATAACGGCACAGCCCCATACTGTGCGGCATGCGGGGCTGGCTTTGTGGGTGCGGGGTGCTGCTGGTGGCAGCTGATGGCTGGTGCCGGGGACGGCGGCCCCTCGGCAGGCGTGGGGGGCTCGGCAGCTCCCCATCTGCCTGTTCAGGTCTGCCTACCACCAGGCGGCATCCGAGGTCTGGAGGAGCACGGTCCCTGCCCCACCCCGCCTCCTCCCCGACCTCCCTGGCCTTCTCGGTGACGAGGGATAACCTAGTGGCCCGGGAAGTCCTACCGCCCACCCGACCACTGTGGGAGGCTGGGGTGTGGCCAGGGTCACTTCACCCCCTGGTCAGATGTGGGGCTGGGAGGGCTCTTTCCTCCTTCCGTTTGCTTAGGCTGACCTTTGTGTGACCCAGGCCAGAGCTCTCAGGAGGAGGGGATGAAGGAAGGGGAGGAGGGGGAGGGAGGAGGGGGAGGAAGGGGGATGGGGAGGAGAAAGGAGACGCAGGAGGAAGGGGGGGAGGAGGGGAGGAGGGGGGGAGGAGGGGAGGAGGGGGAGAGAGGACAAGGAGGATGTGGGGGAGGAAGGGGTGGAGAAAGGAGGAGGAGGGAGGAGGAGGGAGAGGAGGGGGAGGAGGAGGATGGGGAAGGAGGGGGAGGAGGGGCTGGGCCAGCCGGTAGCGCCCTGCTCTTGGCGGGGTTCCAGGCAGCAGCCAGGTAGCCGGCTGCACGCCTCCCTCCCTGGAAGTGGGGGACCCCAGGGGACCCCCGTGTCACATGACCCGTCAGCTGACAAAACAGGATGACTCAGCCGGCAGCTGTCGGCCCCCTGAAATAATGACAAAAACAATTAGCAATCCAAGCAGTAGCCTTTCCTTAATTATCTCCTCCGAGTTTAATTAACTAGCTAAATTATCAGCAGTAATGTAGGCATTAATTATGTCAAATTACAGTGTAAAACTCACAAAGTGTGGAAAATGTCAATTCAGCTTGGCTCACCTGCCAAGCGAGGGTGGCGACGGTGCGCCTACCTGCGCTCGGGCCTTCGGGCGCCGCGGGCGGCGTGGGGCCACCGGGGCGGGCAGGCCCGGGGCAGCAGCGGAGTCCGCCCGGGGGGACGGCGGGGAAGGCGTGGGGACAGGGTGGGCCGGGCCCTGGGGACACCCGGCAGGGTGGTGGGGACGCTTTGGCTGGGACCGAAGGAGGGAAGGGAACCTGATCCCGGACCAGATGGCCAGGATGCTGAATTATTAAATTATGAATATTAATACAAATCAGACACAAAAGAGGTAATAATTTTGCTGCCCTACAGAAATAATTAACATAATTTTGATAAATTACATGATAAGAGAACCTCAAAATTGAGGTAGATTTATCTTAATTAATATCTTGGACCGGCTCTGAAAGGTAAATTGTTCCTCGGGGGCTGGGGCAGGGGGAGTCCAGGGTGGGATACGGTCCCCGGCCCAGGTTTCTATTTGTCACGGGACTGGGGGGACAGGACGGGAAGAGGTGGGGACCCAGTCCGGCCCAGGTGCACTACAGTTTCTTAAGGGAGGGGGGCAGGCCCTCTCGGGGCCCCAGTTTCCCCTTCTGGAAGCCCAGCCCGATGCCAAGTTTTCCCACGGAAATTCACTGCTGTGCCCTGGGACACCTGCCCGCCAGGTGGGCCCCACGCCCACCTACTCTACCTGTACGCACGTGGTCAGGGAGGCAGGGGGCCTAAGGTGGTCCCAACAGCTCATCCCGAGGTTCTGGAGGGTCTGGAGGGTCCTTGTGCTCTCTGGGCCTCAGTTTCCCTTTGGCACAATGGGAGTTGAGACTATTGCCTGCCCATTTCCCTGCCGGTCCCCTGGTGACAGGGAGGGGGAAGAAGGTCACCAAACCAGAAGGGTCTCTGAAGACGGCGGACAGCCTGATGCAGCTGGCCTGACGCCCCCTCGCTCTGCTCCAGCAACGCCAGCCTCTCTGCTGTTTTCAAACGGGGCAGACGTGCCCCTGCCTCAGGGCCTTTGCACTTGCTACCCCTTGCCCGGAACGTTTCCTTCCTGGCGTGGTTGCCTGGCGCCCTCATCTACTTGAGGTCTTGGATTTTCAGGGGGCCTCCCAGACTGGCCCACACGACTTGCCATCCCTCTCCCTCCTGCACTCCTACTCACACTGACCAGCTCCCGTCAGGGCATCATATGTCTACTTGTTCATGGACAGCTCTGCACCCCCGGAGTGAAAGCCTCGTGACGGCCGGGACGGGATCTGTTCGCGGCTGAATCCCCGGGGCCTGGCACGTAGCGGTCTTCGACACGGCTTTGCTGAATTAATCAACCGACTGACCCATCGACTGACTGATCGAAATGGCGTCCTTGCCGTTACGTATGATCCCATCAGAGGCATTTAGACACAGAGAGAGCCTGGTACGTGGCCGGCCGTCGCACCCCCAGCCCACGTGCTGTCACCGATTCTGGCCGCACCCGCCACACCCACTGCGACACGCCCACTGCAGCCAGCCCTCCTTTGCACACGCATGTGCACGCACATGGGGATAAAACGCTCGGCTCATCCGCGTGCCGCACGGCAGGGAGTGTGTCACACACGTGTGCTCCTGGCACAGGACACCCACGGGACACGTCATACGCCAGCCACGTCACGTGCGCATCGTAAGAACTGCAGACCTGGCCGGCCGCCCAGCACAGACCCCCGGCCCTGCTGTGTGCACGCACACACGCATGTTCACACGCGTGGGTGTTTTTGTGAATGTGAACACATGTGCGTATGTGAGTTTCACGAGACGAGCTGAGGGAAGACAACAGTGAGTTGTCCCTGACTCCCTGTGAGAGGCTCCTTCCATCCTCTGGGCCTCGGTTTCCCCGCTTGGGTGGGAGGGAGCCCTGACAGCCGGGCGGGGACGGCGCAGCATCGTGCCCTGGCCAGGGAATGCCTCTCCAGGGTGGAGCGTGTTGGGCGGGGCCAGCAGGTACTAAGGCCCTGGGGCAGGTCGGCGTGGCGGAGACACGGGGAGGCGCCAGCGTGGCTGGACGGAGACAGTGTGCAGAGTCACAGGGCCCAGAACACAAGGGTCTGACGTTCATTCCGCGCGGTCCGGGCCCGGAGGCTGGATTCTTGGTCCCCGCAGCACTTTCCAGGTGGGACGCCAGGCTGGGGGTGCGTGTGGTAGAGAACGCTGGTCTCCAGGCCACACCCCTGCAGCTCCCGGGTAGCCTTGTCTTCCCGTCTGGAAAGTGGGTGCATGACACCTGCCTCACAGGGGTCCCGGACCCTGGCCCGGGGGTGGGGGCGGGCTTTGTGAACCACAAACAGCGATGCCCGTTGAGGTGACCCCACGGGGGCTGGGACCTGGGACCCTCCCTCCCAGCGCGAGAGCTGCAGACTGGGAACTGGTCCAGGGGCCAGAGGGGGCGACAGGAAGGCAACAGGCAGACGCGGGTCCCCGTGTGGCGTCAGGAGTGCGGGTGGGCGGGCGGTCCCCGTCCATCTTGTGGGCCGGCTTAAGACCTGAGGACAGATGCTAAGGGCTCCAGGAGACTCTGGCGGACGTCGGGCCAGGGCGGCGCGTCAGATCTGGGTCTGTTTTCTCTTACGTGTTTAATTACGAGACGTTTCCGAGCACAGAGGAGTGCAGAGAACAACGTCACAGGCACCCGTGAACCCACCACCAAGATGAAACAGATGTGAGTTTCTCTGCATTCAGGCAGATCTCCTGTGTGTGCTCTCTCTGTTTAAAACACACCTCTTATTTTCGGAAAGCGTAGGTTTACGGAACAGGGTTCCCGTGCATCCCCGCACACCGTCCCCCACCGTCAGCATCCCACCTCCCTCGGGGACGTGGGTCACAGCCGCGACACCAAGGCAGGTGCGCTCCTAGGAGCGCACGCGTGTTACTTAGATTTCCTGTTTCCCTCGCTCCCGTTCCTGTTCAAGAGCCCCACGCGGGACCCACGTGACACTGCGTCTTGGCTCCCTGGGTTCCTCTGTTTCGTGACCTCCCTTGCTTTGATGACCTTGGCGGTTTTGAGGAGTACTAGTCAGGGGTTTTGCAGAACGCCCCTCGGTTTGGGTTTGCCTGGGTTTGGGGAACGAGATTCCCACCATCAGATCTGCGTCCTGAGACTAGGAGTCTGGCTTCAGGGGAGCGGGGGCAGGGAGGGTGCAGCAGGAGACCAATGTGGCCGCATCTGGGCACTTTAGGGTGGGATGGGCAGGCCCCGGGGGCAGAGGGGTTGGGGTGCGAGAGGACAATGAGTAGAGGCCAGGTGGGGGTTCACGTCCGGAGCTCACGGAGGTGGGTCTGAAGCAGCTGGGGAGGTGGGGGTGGGGAGGAGTGGGCCAGGAGGACCCCCCTTTCTGTTCCGGGTGCTCAGGAGGGTAGAGGGCTGCCGACAGAGCTGGAGGGGGCCCTGCAGAGGGCCGCAGGGTGAGAGCTGGCCTGCTGGGGTCACACCCTGGCCCCCAACAGCTCCCCGACACGAAGGCTCAAGGCCACCACTCCGCACTCAGGAGCGAGGACGCAGACCCAGGGGTCTGGTGTTCTGGTAATTAACTCATCGGGCCCCGTGCTGGGAAGTCCGAAGGCGCTCCAGTGTTTAATGCCAAACTCGTGTGCAACGATGCACTTGAATTGCCACGGGAGGGGGGACTTGCTGGGCCCATCCCGCCACGCCCCGCTTCCGAGCGCCTCGTGTCCAGCCCTGGTTGCGAGGGCTCTCTGGAGAGCCGGTGGAGCAGGGGGTCCCCACGCAGGCCCAGGGGAGGAGGCGGATGCCCCTGGACAACAGCAGCAGGTGGAGGGGCGGGTGCCCATCTGGGGGTCTGTGAGGGCCGGCCAGGTCTGTGCCTCCCGCGCCAGGCAGGTGTCTCTGTGAGGACAGGTCCTGCGCTTTGCCGAGAGCGCTGTGGACACCCTCCGCCCCCCGCTCCGACCGTCCCTCCACCCATCCAGCGGCCGCAGGGGGCGTGTGCAGGGTTGTGCTGGCTGCCCGGCACGCACCTGTGTGCGTGCGCGTGGGGCGGGAGGGAACCGGCACGCGCTTACAGCCTGGAGGGACGTCACGGTCAGTTCTGAAGCCTTGGTCTCAGGCCTCTTGCCCTGAGAGGCCGGGGGACTAACCTGTGGGGGCTCTGACACTCCTCCCTACCCGGGGCTAGAGGAAACCGGTCCCTGAGCCCCGCTTTTGCTGTTACCTGGGACCGCAGAGGGGTGCGCGTGTGCATCAGTGCGGGCGTGGGGCCGCGTGCGCCCCTGCCGGGTGGGGACGGCCCAAGGGGCCATTCTCGCCCACGGTGTGGCCCGCGGCCGGGCTTTGAGACACACGCACTTTGGCTCCCCAGGGCCCCAGCCTCAGGCTGCCTGTCCCCACAACAGATGCTGAAGGGCCCGGCTGTGCCCCTCTCTGGGAGAAGGAGCCAATTCCCAGCCTTTATAAAGTAGCTGCGCGTCCTTCCTCCTAGGGTCCCGGAGCCCAACCTGCGCCAGGCCAGCTGGAGCCCGGGGGACCCCTGGGCCTGAGGTTAGGGACCCCTGGCCCACGGTTCGCTCTGCTTACAGCTGAGTCGTGGGCTGGAAACCTGTTCTCCTCACTTCTTGGGCAAATCACACTGCCTGAGCCTCCGTGTTCCCACCTGTAAAATGGGGCTGAGGAAGGCACCCTGGCCTGGCTCTCAGGCTGGGGGTGGGATGCCAGGGACAGCAGCGACATGGAGTCTGATGCCGCACCAGCACACAGTAGGGCCTCCCGAGACCTGTGGTCCGGCGGGGGCCGCAGACCTGCCCTCTTCTGCTCCGGGCTCTGGTAGGCCCACACCTGGGCCAGAACCAGCCCAGGATGTTAACCCACTTTCCCGATGAGGATACAAAGGCTCAGAGAAGTGAAGCGACTCGCTCAAGGCCACACAGCTTGGCAGGGGTACAGCTGGGGTGTGCACGTAGCTGTGTGTGACTGGGCCCCCGATGGCGTGGTAGCCGGTGGATGGGACAGGTGGGACAGCGGGGGCCTGGGGGCTGCGGGAGGAGGCCGGGCGGTGGGACTTGGGTAAAGTCATGCTTCTCAGGGTCCCCCAGCCCCAGGGGCTCCCTCTGCCCCTGGCAGCCCCTAATCCCCACAGACGCCTCCTCCCGGGGCGGGGGCGTGTGGTGGCCAGAGGCGCTCAGATTCCCGGTGGTGAAGCCACTGGCGCCCGGAGGGGCCCTGTGGGGGGCCGGCCGGGTGCGAGAGCAGGTGAAGCCCGGGTCCCTGTGCCGGTACAGTCCTTGGTGGATCCCGGACTCGCGACGTTTGGAGGGCAGGGGCAGAACCCGAGCGATTCGCTCCAGCTCCCCCGCCACACGCCGTCTGGATGCGGAGACTGAGGCCACTCCGGGAGGGACCCCGCCTCCCAGTCCTGCCCAGGACGTGACCCACAGCCCAGCCCACTCCTGAGGGTCCTCGGCCTCTGCCCCAGATTCCTGCTCACGTGGGGTCCTGGCGCCAGCACAGAAGGGGGGGTGTGGCCTGCCCCGACACTTCCCGATGCAGGCGCCTCTGTGTGCCTCACCTGTGAAACGGTGTCAGCACCCCTACCGCACAGTGGCGAGCGGGTCACACCGGTTTGCAGTGTGAACGACTCAATTAACAGGTAACAGATACACTTTGGTTTACTGGTCGTCGTCAGTGCCCGCTCTGCAGCGGCTGCGGGGCTCACAGCCCACTGGGTGGTCACTCCTCCTCGTGGGACCCAGGCGGGTGACAACTTCTCTCCACTCGGTTTCCTCACCTGAAAGATGGGCCCACATGATGGCAGGATCATGACACAGTGAACGCGCCTCCTGTACTCCTGGCAGGCGTTTGTGCCCGCTTCAGGCTGGACCCGAAAGCCGTGACCAAGCTGCCCACCTCTCCGGGGAACTGTAGCGTCCGGGTTCCCGGAGCCTGGCTTTAGCGAGGCTTCCCGGAGGGGACGGGGCGAGACCCCGGGCAGATGGGCGGGCCTGGCGGAGAGGCGGGGCTTAGGACAGGTGGGCGGGCCTGGTGGAGGGCGGGGCGGGGCCTCGGGGCAGGGGGCGGGGCCTGGAGCCGAACCGGGCAGGTGGGGCGGGGCCCCGAGCGGGGCTCGGGGTCCAGAGTGGGCGGGGAATGGGGCAAACGGGTAGGCCGGGTGGCTCGAGGGCCGGGGGCAGATGGGCGGGCCTGGCGGAGGGGCGGGGCCCCCAATCCAGCCTCACGCCCTCCCTGCAGCCCCGAGCGCGGTCGGCAGGTGGCGCTGCGGCGTCTGCTAAGCTGCGCGGGGCAGGTACTTCGTGGGCGCGCGAATTCCTTAAAAGGGAGCCCCGCCGTGGCCTCCAGGGTCAGGAAGGTCCAGCACTGCCAGCAGCCCACTGTGTGGGTCCAGGCCAGACCTCTCTGCCGGGGGGGGGGGGGGATGACAGTTTCTACCTGGGCCTGCCCTGGAGTCTGCACTGCAGGCCCGAGTGTTACCCCGGGGCCAGCCCTCCCCGATGTGGGTTTCGCCGCTACCTGTCGGCTACCTGAAGGCAGCCCTGAGGTCCACCTTAACACCCGCGCGCGTGAGGCGCACCAGGGCCTCAGCGTCCCCATCTGTGCATGGGGCGATGACGGGGGAGACACGACACTGCTGGCTGCTTGTCCAGGGAGGCCTCACTTGGGTGTGGTGCACATTTGTGCACGTGTCTGCACACACAGAAGGGCATAGAAAAACTGCCGCTGGGGTCGGCACCCCCCTCCAAGGAGGGGCCGCCCGCGCACAAGGGTGAGCGGCCGGCACCCTGGCAGAAAAGAACAGCCGTGCACCCCCCGCCCGCCGCCCCCCAGTCCTCCGTAAGCAGTTTCTCTGTGCAGGTCAACAGCCTGCATTGTCTGCTCCGCGGAGTTGTTTGAACACCCCGGATACACCGAGAACACGCCTTAATTAGATTCCTGACACACAAACAAAAGATATTAATATCAAGCGGCGCAGACTCAATTGTAGCTTACACAGATCAGAGAACGTTTTGGGTGCCAAGAGGTTGTGCGTGTGACTGGTTGTTACCTCAGAAGGTGGGATGTGGGCACGTGACAGGCCTGCAGGGGTGAGGACGGAGGGGAGAGTAGGGCAGGGGCCAGGCCAGGGGCGGGCCTTCTGGGCAGAACGGGCCAGGTTCCCAGCCAGGGACACTTTTACTACGACTACTGCTGCTCCCAGCTCGTGAGTCCCCCCAGAGAGCATCAGGCTCATGCTCGGGACGATGGCTGTGTTCCTCCTCTCTCTGTAATTTTTTTTTAAAGGAGGCTCCACGCGGGGCGTGAAGCCCGATGCGGGCATTGAACTCATGACCCTGAGATCAAGACCTGAGCTGAGATCAAGAGTCAGACGCTTGCCTGGATGCTTAACCGACTGAGCCGCCCCTTTCTCTTTGTATTTCACAGCTTAAAACTTTTGAGAAAAATCACGTCTTTATTGAGATAACAGTCACAAGAACTGGGTTGAACTGTGTCTCCAAAAAGAGGTGCGGAAATCCTAGCCTCTGGCAGCTGTGAACGTGGCCTTATTTGGAAATAGGGTCTGCACAGAGGTCACCACATGAAGATGAGGTCGCTGGGATGGGCCCTAAATCCAGGGTGTCTGGGCCCCTAAGAAGCAGAGAGGGCCGCGGACTGACAGGCGGAGGCGGCGGGGGGGGGGGGGGGGGGGGGGCGGGGGTGCAGCCACAGGACCGCCCGGCATCCCGCAGAGCATCCGGAGGGCTCCTCCCCTGTGGCATTTGGAGGGAGCTCACCCTGGGCCACCTTGATCTTGGACTTGGGGCCCGGGGCTTTCTGTGGTTTCAGATCCCCGAGTTGGTGTGCTGTGTCCCCACAGCCGAGGACCCTCAGCACCCTGTCCGCTTCTCCTTCCTTACACTCGTGTGTCTTTTGTGCGTTTGCAGAGCTGTGCAAGCACCCCAGTGTCTCATTTGAGAACACTGTCATCACCCCAAAAGAAACCCTGACCCTACGAATTAGCAGCCAGTCCCCATTTGCTCCCAAACCACTGCCCTGTCCCCACAGCTGTGCCCGCTCTGTACGTCTCCGGCGTGTTCTCTGTGAGTGGCCTCTTTCTCCGAGCAGATGTCTTCAAGCTTCATCCACGTGGAATCCTTCCGTGGCCGAGTAACCTCAGGCGTCTGCACGCACCCCGCCGTGTGGATCCACCCATCAGATGACGGACGTCTGGGTGGTTTCCACCTCTCGGCCGTCATGAGCGACGCCGCCACGAACATTTAGGTACACGTTTTTGCGTGGATGTACATTTGTGGTGTTTATACCTAAAAGCACTTAGAACTTCTTTAAAGACAAAGTAACAGGTGCAAAGGGGAAGAGGTGACGAGCTTCCCTTCCACCGCAGACCCGGGCTTCCTGCTCTGCTGTTCACAGTGTCCCGAGTATCCAGAAGCGCCCCACGAAGCCCCCTGCCTTCCCCCCGGCGACAGCGTGCACGCGGCGTCCTGCGCCTTTCCGGCCTGAGCCGCCTCGCCCGCTTCCGTGTGGAGCTGCACCGTCCCTTTGGCCGGCCGCCGGCTGTACCGGCGCAGGGTGTGACCACGGTGTCATCCGCCCGCCCTTGCCGGGTGTCTGCCGCGGGGAGCAGCCTGGGCCGCCCAGCTCTCTTGCAGGAGAGTGTGGACGGGGTAGGTTCCCAGAGCGAGGGTGCCAGGGCGAACGGTACGGGCCGTCTTACAGCCCGAGCTCCTGGCCTGGCCACTGCATCCCTCGAGGTACAGATAGGGAAACTGAGGCCTGGGGAGGGGCAGAGTCTTGTCCACACTCGCCCAGAGAGTGAGTGCTTACCGGGCACCCGCTAGGCGCCGATGCATCACAGACAGGGCCTCGCTGGACCCCGACACAGCCCAGGAGCCTGGCGTCCACCCCCCATGCCGAGCCACAGGGAGGCTCCTTCCTCTCTCTATGCCGGCCCCGAGGAGGCTGAGGTCACAATTCCCTGGCCCGGCCCAATTCCCCGGGTGACCTCAAGCGAGCGGCTTCCCTCGCTGGGCCTCAGTGTCCTCAGCTCTAGGCCGGGGTCAGCACTCCCATCCCGGCTCCGACTGTGGGGTCCACAAAGCCGGCGGAGAGGGCTGAGCACCGTCAGACGGGACACGGCCTCCCATGCGCTGCTGACGTCTGTTTGATCCCTCTGTACTAACTGTGTTTTCCCATTGCCCGCGTGTTTGATGCTCTGACAACTTGCCGGCCCCGGAGACGAGAGCACACTCTCCAGACGCAGCCCAGCCAACACAGAGCCCCCGCCCCAGCCCTCCCCCGTGGAGCCCTCATACCCCAGGCCCTGTCCTCCTGCCCCAATCACCCCAGACCCCAGGGACGGCCCCTGCGCCCCAGGACCCGCTGAGGCCATCCACAGCGGCCAGTCCTAGGCCTGCCCGCCCCGCCCGGAGTTTCGCACCCCCGCCTCCTGCCCTACCTGGTGCTTCCCGAGAGGCCCTGCGTGTTTCCAGGGGATTGTGGGAGTGACACAGACTCTTCCTTCACGACACCTGTTTCCCTGTCCATGTGTCTGCCTGCACCTGATTAAAGCCAAACCCCTGCGTACCAGGGGCCCATGCTTTGGGGGGAGAGGATGCTCTGGTGTGGCTGGACACCGAGCTCTCTGCGTGGGACGCTCCATGCGGGCAGCACGCCGAGAATCCTCTGGGCATTGTCTGTCTCTGACCCTCACACCAGCCCTTTGACAGAGGGAAGACGGGAGTTCAGAGAGGCGACACCACTCGCTCAGAGGTGCAGCCCGGGAGGGACGGCGTAGAGCCCCTGTCCCCTACAGGTGAGGGGGCCTGGGTGGCTCAGAGCCTCCCTCCTCTTCCCAGGCGCACGGGAGCGAGTTCGGAGCGGGTGGCCCAGTTGCTGGGAAAAGGAAAACATGATTGTTTAAGAGAAATGACGTCTGAGGGATTCAATTATACGTAATTTATATAATGGCTGCTGGAGTTTCCAGCCAAAAAAATAATAAGAAGAATCGCATGACTTTGCTTCCAGGGCCCCAGAGACAAATTAAAATAATGCAAAGTGAGTTCCTAATTGGTGTGGGCTGCGGGGCCTGGGCGGCCTCCAGGTGTGTGCTGGACACAGCACCAGCCTGCTTCCCCGCGCCGTGCGCGCACCTGTGTGTGTGTGTGTGTGTGCCCCGGGCCCTCCCCGAGTCAGAGGACGGAGACAGAGGGGTGGCCACCTAAGGGAGAGCCGGTCGGGGACGCCCCTCCCACCCTGCTGTCCCCGCCCCCAAAGGCCCTGGGGACTCGCCCCTGCCTGGGGACTGGAAACCTCTTTGGAACGCTTTCCCGAGCAAAACAATCCTTTTTTCCTGCTGGGAGATAAAACCCTGTAACAGCCTCCGAGGTGACGGCCCAGCATCAGAGCAGAGCAAGCAGAGGGCCTGTGTGACCTGAGCAACACCCCCCCCCCAACCCCGTCCCCCAGACCCTCAGCCTCAGTCTCCCCACCTATAAAAGGAAGCAAGGATCCCGCCTGGGAATCCGGGCCTGTCCCGACAGCCTCAGGATGCCACATCCGTGGGCCTTGAAGACGCCGACGCCGAGCCTCTTCCTCCCTTAAACTCATGCTTGTGATTCCCCATTCTGGGGTTTGAAGTCGGAGGCCCATTCGGGGGTGGCCTTGGGGGCAGGTTCTCCGTGACCCCAGGCTGGAGGTCTGATCGACAGGCCACCGCCTCCCTGGGACTCTCGGTGCCCCTGTGGGGTGCTCGGGGCCCCGGAGCCCTGTGCTCACACCATTAGTGCCCAGCGCACAGGGGTGCCCGTCCTGGGGGCTGGGTGCTCACCACAAGGGGTGCAGCCTATGGCCACGGTTCATGAGGCCGTATTGTCCAGCTTCCAGCGTGCAGCAGGATGGAAACGGATATATTTAAAATGAATCAATACGCTGAAAAACAGACAAGTGGACCAATGAAGAGGGAAGGACGCAGAGGGAGACGAGGCCTGCGCCCCCCCCCGGGCCCCAGCCCCCATCTGTGGTCCTCCCAGGGATCCCCACCCCCTGCCCTGCTCTGGGGAGAGACATTCTCCACGGAGGCTGGGCACCCCGGGAGGCTGGCCTGGAGGGACCAAATCGACCAGCTCCTTCCTTCTCTCCCCGAATCAATCACCCGGATCTGAAATGAACAAAAAGCATCCTTGACTTAGGAGACTAAACTCATTGACCTCAAAGGTGGAAGGGTGGGAGACAGCCGGGGGTCCGGGCCTCACTGCCTGCTGGCCCGTGCGTGCCCACAGGGGCAGCGACTCCAGCCCGACTGTTGGCACCAACCGGAACACTCTGGGCCTGCCCCTTGCTCCTGGGCTCTGGGTCACGCGTCCTGCCGTCAGGCCAGGCCCAGCTAGTACCCCGTGTTCTAGATGGGCCTGCAGGGGCACAGGCCTCCCTGGAGACGGCGTGGCCTGGGCAGCAGAGCCACCGTGGGGATCCTGGATCCCGGATCCCAGCTCCACACATGGAGGGGGGGGCAGCCCCTCCCAGATCACCTCTGTTTCCTCCGCCACCTCCTCTGGTCATCGGCCCCTCCTCCCCTGCACCTGCCCAGCGCCCTCCGAGCCTTGGGCCCACCATCCATCTGGCCCATCCCCCCCTTCCTCGCCACGCCCTCCTTCCTCCCCACTTCTGCCCTCACCCCTCTCCTGTCTCTAGCTGCAATCACAGCTAATCAGATACCTGAGCGGCTTGCGAAGCTATTAGCAGCTCTCCCTGCCCGGTGGGAAATCAGCCGGCTGGACAATTAGCTTTTTAGTTGCAACTCAGATTCTGATGCAAGCAGTAAACAACTCAGAGCTGGGCTCCCTCCCCCCCACCCCCGCCCCTCTTCCTCCCTTCTCCCTCATCCTGCGCCCCTCCCCAGCCACCCCACGCCCCCAGGTAGGGGCCCAGGGGCCCTGCAGGAGCACCCCAGCCGCCCTTCTCCCCCTGGCGGGGTCCAGCCACCTGACATCGACCGCAGAACACAGACCAGGCACTGGAATGCCCGCGCCTCGGTGCCAAGCCCCTGTGCTCGGGGTCAGATCACTGAGGGGTGGCGGTATGACGGCGATGGGCGCTATTTCGGGGGGATTCGTGCTTCCCACCCCACCCCAGGCTGGCCCAGGCCGGCCCGGGCCGGCCCCTCCCTGCCTGCTGAATTTCTTGCAGGCGTGTTTGCGTGTGTGCACGCGTGTGCGCGTGTGCCTGTTTGTAATTAAGCAGTTAATTGCGCCGGGTTCTTGATTAGCTTTGGGGGATGGTGGTGTTCTTGCGAGATGAGGTGTTGTGTACAGTTCAGAGTCATTCAGAGAAATTGGAGCTAATTTTGCTGTCTGCGCTTATTGCCGCATTAATTTAATTTGGGTTGCTTTTAGCTCATTAACACATCTAATTAATTCGTTGACATCACTATTAAGATGTCTCTTTGAAATTGGCGTCTCCAGATAATCAGGATGGAGAGGACACATCAGGCGAGGAGCTGCCTGGGAACGCGGGCAGGGGAGGGAGAGACTAATGAATTTTCCATCAGAATCGCAGGGTTTGTCGGAGGAGGTGCGAGGGGCGGGCGGAGGGGAGCGGTGGAGACAAAGGAAGGGGGAGCCCGAGAGCTCCGCGGCGGCTGGCCGCGTCTTAAATACTGAATCGGTTATGAAAACAGACAACTCACGACGGAGCAGGAATGCGCACTGAGTTTTGCTGCCTCCCTTCCCCGGCGTCCGGACGCGCACCCCGGACGGCGCTGGCCAGGCCAGCGCCAGTCAGCTCGACTGAGGGGCGGGGAGCCCAGTGAAGGGCAGACCTTGAACTGGAGGGGAGTTGAGGGCACAGGAGTGACCCCTTATTGAACAGATGGGGAGCTGAGGCCCGGGGCAAGGTGCGGGGTCGCCCAAGGTCACGGAGGAGTTTGGGGACGTCCAGTTGAAAACGGGGATAGCCCAGGTGCGTGCTGGGGAGCAGCCACATCCAGGGTGACTGGCGGGTGGCCTACAGGGTCCCCACCGCCCACACTCACCCCTTCTGTTTCCCAGAGGCCCCCCCACTAGGTGCACATGAGAGCAGAGGCCCGTTAACCTTCCAAGGCAGCCAGGATGGGGGTGCAATGTGGGGGGCCGCGAGTGGGTTCTGAGCTTGACGTCTGCTGGGGTGGAGCGTCCTGGGGGCCCCGGGCAGCCCCTCTCTTCTCCCTTCCCGTCTTGTACCCCACTGCCTCACTCGCTTCCAGAAGGTCCTCCCTTCCCTCATTGCCAGGGTGAACCTGTTTGTGCTTCAAAGAGTATTCTCAGGGGCGCCTGGGGGGCTCAGTCGGTTGAGCGTCCGACTTCGGCTCAGGTCGTGATCTCACGGTCTGTGGGTTCGAGCCCTGCGTTGGGCTCTGGGCTGACAGCTCGGAGCCTGGAGCCTACTTCGGATTCTGTGTCTCCCTCTCTCTCTGCCCCTCCCCTGCTTGCACTCTGTCTCTGTGTCTCTCAAAAATATATAAACATTAAAAAAAGAAAAAAAGAGTATTCTCAGATGTCTCCTCCTCCATAAAGACCTCCTGGATTTCCCCTTAGATTCTGGTGTGCAACAGGTGTCCACGGCAGGGCACCAACAGGCCACGTTCTCCTTGTAGTTAGCAACGTGAGGCCTTGCTGGTCTCCTTAAGAGCAAACCCAGAGACTCAGCTCAGTTCCACTGGACCAAGTCCACCAGACCAAACATTTGGCTGTTGACTTATTTCACAAGCATTCCTTAGAGGCTACTGCTCACTAGGCCTTGTGTTGAGCGCTAGGGCACAGGGATGAACAAGACTGGCGGGTGCTCATGGCTCCGTGCCTTTTGTTTAGGGGTCCGCGGTGGCAAATAAGGGGACGCTAAGGGACCCAGGTTGCACAGACTGTGGCTGTTCCCTTTCTCTTTGGAAATTACTAAAGGGAAGCCTTCAAGGAGGAGGTGACCCCTGAGCTGGGTTTTGAAGGACAGATAGGAGTTTGTCTGTTGTCATGTTTGAACCGTGTGTGAAGCACACAGCCGGCGCTCAATCGATGTTTGCCCGCCCCTGGAAACTGTTGGCTCTCAGCGGCGCAGACACGTACACTGGCCGATAGGCCACCCACTGGCTGGGGGGTGAGGACCCTGCTCTGGCACATAGCATGGAGGCAGGCCTCCCCACGCACCTGCCTCCCCCGGGGGCAGAACTCAGCCCGCAGCTTCGGCTCCCTGCCCCCAACTGGCAGATGCAGGCCTGTGTTACTTTCCAGGGGCTCCTTAACAAGAGCCACAGACCGGGCGGCTTCCACACCTGAAGTTCACTGTCGCCCCGCTCTGGAGGCTGAGCTCCAAGATCGAGGTGTGGCGGGGCTGGTTCCCGCACCAACCCCCCCCAAGACTCGGGGGAGGGCCCAGCTGCAGGTGGTTTGCTGGCCGCCTCTGGCGTTCCTCGGCAGGTAGATGCGTCCCCCAACCTCTGCCATCATCCTCCCGTGGCGTCTCCCTGTGTGTCTGTGTCCAAATGTCCCATTGCATTGGGAGTCCACCCCACTGCAGGACGACCCTGTCGTCGCTACTTACAACTTCGATGAGGCTGGGGCCAGGTGTTGGGGCTTTGGGTCAGGACTTCAACGCAGGGGGACACAGTTCAGCCTGTAAGTGCCTGGGAGGGAAGGGTCTCGTCCACACACGTGGCTGGTTTCCCTACTTGTGCCTTTATGTCCTGACCACAAACCAGACCCCAACCTGTTGCTCCCTGGGGTGTCCCAAAGTGAATCCCAGACGTCCCCGACCTGGCCTGGTCCTCTCCCGGCGTGCCACAGCCCAGCCAACAGCCCCGCCGTCCCCACCACAGAAGACCTCCTCGTGTCCAATCCCATGCATTCTGGAAACCCCACCGCTAAGGGTGCCCTAAGCTCCAAGTCTGCCCACCAGTCCCTGGCCCCACCATCTGTGTGTGGACAGCGGCCACAGCTATGGCTGTAGGGCTAGAGCGTACCAGCGTCCAGGCTTCGGTGTATCAGTTATCAACTGCTGTGTAACAACCACCCCCCCTCCAAATACTGGCTTCTGACAGTAACTGATACTTATTCTGCCCTTGAATGTGCAATGTGGGCGGAGCTCTGTAGGACCGCCCACTTTCAGGTCAGCTTATCCACAGGGGCTGTGGCTGGAAGTCCAGTCGGACTGTGGGCTGAGGGGCTTGGTTATTCTCCACGTGGCCTCGCCACGGCTGCTTGGGCTTCCTCACAGAGTGGAGGCCGGATTCTAAGAGAATATGTCCCAAGGGAACAAGGTGGCAGCATCTGGCATTGTTTTCTTTTCGTGTTAGAAAGAAAGAGAGAGATCGAGGGAGAGGGGCAGAGGGAGAGAGAGAGAATCCCAAGCAGGCTCCACACTCAGCACAGGGACAGTGGCTCCCAGGGACCTTACACAGGACCCAGGGATTCCCCCACTGCTTTCTAGGCTCCTGGGACTCTTGAACATACTTTGGGCCAATCTTGATGTGAGGAGTTTAAGACAGGGTGCAATGGAATGTGTCTGTGTAGGGGGAGGGCTGGGGGAGCGTTAGCTCCCGACATGGGGCTCGAGCCCATGACCTCAGGATCATGACCTAAGCCGAGATCAAGAGTCGGATGCTCAACCGACAGAGCCACCCAGGTGCCCCGTGTCTGGCATTTTTATCACCTACCCTTGGAAGCTGTCTCTGCTACCAGTCAAGGGCATCACTGACGTCTGCCCAGGTTCAAGGGGAGGGGACACGGAAACTACTCCTTGACGAGGAAGGTTCCGGAAGATCATGCGGGATGGCAACCGTCCCTGTGAAATGCAGTCCACTGGGAGGAAACACACGTGACGTGCGAGCAAGGAAATATGAATTGTGTCTGTGGTTTGGTGGTTCTGGGGGTGAGCCAAGCGCCCCTACGCTGGCGTTTGCTGACTTTGCACGATATGAAGGTGAACGGTAAAGTTCGTGCCGATAATTTGAACTTAAAAGTCTTTTCTACTGAGAATGATCTTAAATAGCAAACAAAGACCATTGTGGTGCCAAGACCATTCCCCAGGGAAAGGACAGCCTTTCCAACAGTGATGCTGGGACCACTGGACGTCCACACCTCACACCGTATACGAAAACTAACTCAAAATGGATCACAGACGTACACAGAAGAGTGAAACTATAAAACCCTTAGAGAAAAACACGGGCAAAACTCGTGACGTTGGATTTGGTGATGATTTCTTGGCCGTGACGCCAACACAGTCAACGAAGGAGCAAAGGAGATAAATTGCACTTGAAGAACATTAAAAACTCCTGTGCACAAAGGACACGATCAGCAGAGTGAAACAGCAGCCCGGGGTGGGGGGTGGGTGGGAGGGACATCTGAGGAGAAGCTAACATCCAGGACACATCAGGGCCTCAACTCACCAACAGACACCAGCCCAGTTCAAAACTGAGCGAGGACTCGACCAGAGGTTTCTCGAGGGGGGAAACCAAATGTCCAGCGAGCACGGGAAGATGCTCAACATCACTGATTCTTTGGGAAACGCGGGTCACTGGCACACGGGGTTCCTGCCGCCTCACCCCGTCAGGATGGTTCTCGTAGCAAGCAAAACCCGACAAAACAAGTGTCGGCAAGGACGTGCAGCAACCGGGGCACTTGCCCGTGAAAATGCCAGCTGGTGCAGACACTCTGGAAAGCAGCACGGTTGGTCCGCAGAAAGCGAAGCATAGAAGCACACGTGACCAGCGATCCCGCTTCTGGTCTATCCCCAGAAGAACCGGAAGCAGGGCCCGAAGAGACACCCGCTCGCCCACGTTCGCGGCGGCAGGATTCCCGGCGGCCGAGAGGTGGAAGCGACCCACGCGTCCACCGACCGACGACCACAGCGTGGTCCGGCCACACGATGGACTATCACTCAGCCTCAACAAGCAAGGAAATCCTGGCACCGGCCGCCACGTGCATGAACGCGGAGGGCGGGAGGCTGAGTGACACAAACCACACACGGAAGGACGGGCACTGTAGGATCCCACTCCCACGAGGCCCCGGGGTCGTCAGACTCACGGACACGGGAGGACACGCACTGGGACCCACCCCCACGAGGCCCCAGGGTCGTCAGACTCACGGACACGGGAGGACACGCACTGGGACCCACTCCCACGAGGCCCCGGGGTCGTCAGACTCATGGACACGGGAGGACACGCACTGGGACCCACTCCCACGAGGCCCCGGGGTCGTCAGACTCACGGACACGGGAGGACACGCACTGGGACCCACTCCCACAAGGCCCCGGGGTCGTCAGACTCACGGACACGGGAGGACACGCACTGGGACCCACTCCCACGAGGTCCTGGGGTCATCAGACTCACGGACACGGGAGGACGCGCACTGGGACCCACTCCCATGAGGTCCCGGGGTCGTCGTCAGACTCACGGACACGGGAGGACATGCACTGGGACCCACTCCCACGAGGTCCCGGGGTTGTCGTCAGACTCATGGACACAGGAAGACACGCACTGGGACCCACTCCCACGAGGCCCCGGGGTTGTCGTCAGACTCATGGACACGGGAGGACACGCACTGGGACCCACTCCCACGAGGCCCCGGGGTCGTCAGACTCACGGACACGGGAGGACACGCACTGGGACCCACTCCCACGAGGCCCCGGGGTCGTCAGACTCACGGACACGGGAGGACACGCACTGGGACCCACTCCCACGAGGTCCCGGGGTCGTCAGACTCACGGACACGGGAGGACACGCACTGGGACCCACTCCCACGAGGCCCCAGGGTCGTCAGACTCACGGACACGGGAGGACACGCACTGGGACCCACTCCCACGAGGTCCCGGGGTCGTCAGACTCACGGACACGGGAGGACGCGCACTGGGACCCACTCCCACGAGGTCCCGGGGTCGTCAGACTCACGGACACGGGAGGACGCGCACTGGGACCTACTCCCATGAGGCCCCGGGTCGTCAGACTCAGGGACACGGAGTAGACGGCGGGGCCGGGTCTGGGGGAGCAAGTGGGAGTCTGTGTGTAACGGGACAGAGTCTCAGTGTGGGGAGATGGGACGTTCTGGAGCCAGACGGTGGGGCGGCCGCACAGCGGCGTGAATGTGCTCGGTGCCCCTGAGCTGCTTGCTCACTTAGAAATGGTCAAAACGATAACTTGTGTGTTACGTATATTTTTCCACAATAAAAATGTACTTAAAATCATGTGTTGCTGTGGCGAGGGTCTCCGGCCAGGGGACAGAGAGGCCGTGGAAAGAGTGCAGAGTCTATATCAGGGCCTCCAACGGCAGCTTCTACTGCCTTGTGACCAAGGGTCCTGCGTTTTCATTTTGCTCTGGGCCTTGCAGGTCTCGCGGCCAGGACTGGATCCTGGCAGTCGTGGCTGGAGATGTCTGCTGTGTATGATCCGCAGTGGAAGTTTCAAGGTTTTCTGGAAAATCCATGAGTGATGCGAAATGAGTTTTCGCTGGCCGGCCGCAACTGACCTCCCGTGAGCCTCCTGCTGCTGGACAGTGGGAAACGTACTGTTCCCAGACGGCCTGTAGGATTTCCTCCCTTTGGTCCTGTCTCACTTATAAATCTTTGTGCCTTTGTTCCTTGACTCAGTTTACCATCTGGCTCCCTCTTGTGTGAGAGCTGCGAGTGAGCACATGTCATGGGCTCATCCTCGCACACGCTCGGGTCTCGCCATCTTGGGACAGGCAGAGGGGCTGCGGGGCGGGGGCGGGGGCCCTGGGCTGGCCGGGCTCGCGTGGCTGCAGGTTCCGCTGTGGGACTACGATGAATGGTGCCGCTGCGAGCATTTACGTACGGTTTGTGTGTGTCGTATGGTAACTGACCTGCTACCCGTGTCCCGCAGCGGCTGTAAAGCCCGCTCTCCCACCAGCAGTGTGGGGGCTTCGGTTTCTCCACACCCTTGTCTCCACCTGTTAATTCCTTCTTTATTTTAGCCATCTTAGCGTGGGCTGAGGTGGTACCTCATTGAGGCTTTGATCTGCATTTTCCAGGTCCTTTAACTGATGGCTGCTGTCTCCGTTCGGGGCCGTGCCAAACTAGTGTCAGCAGAATCTGACACCATGAACACGTTTGCTCAACTTTATACTTCTGTCCCAAAAGCTACTTGTGCACATATATATTTGCATGTTTTTGTGACCCCTCAGTGATGTGCAAAGGCCCCCAATGAAGAAAGTCCGTGAATCACTGAATTGTGGGCAGCTGGGGGAGGCCTCGGACGCTCTCGGCTGCAACGCTGTCTGTACTCATCATCAGAATCACTTGGGTGCTTGTTACGTCTGCATGCTTATACACACATTTGTAGGTACAGGATGTTTCTGGAAGGACTCACGGTGAGTCGTTGGCAGGGGCCGTCCGTGACAGGCGGCTGGGTGGCTGGGGACCCCGTGAGGGGAGACCTTTCCTCCGTAAACCCTGCTCTACCCGGAAATGGATACACTAACGGGAGCACAGAACACCTCCCAGAAAGCGCCCGTGTCCCAGGTGTGCAGCTCAGCAGACACGTCACCGGGTGGCTGCCCCCCGACTTCCGGCACAGGACCACACGCCGTGCTCTCTCCCCGTGACTCAGCAGCCCGTCCGCCGCCCCAGCTCCTTTTCGTTGCCGTGTAGCATTCCGCTGTGTGAACGCACCTCGGTGTACTTATCCGTTCTCCTGTGGCGGACGCTTGGTGGTTTCCAGCTCCTGGTCACGGTGAAAACCTTATAAAAAGCCATTTGCCTCTTCTGGGTGGACTCCTAAGTGAGACGCAGACCCTTCTCTGCTCTAAAAGTCGTAAGCTCTGTGAACGCGTCAGCCACGCAACAGACAGATCAGCAGAGAAAGGGGAGGCTCAGACCGCCGGGTCTGGGGGTGGACCCTGGAGCGGGCTTCTGTGCGATCGGTCTGGGAAGCCAGTGCTGGAGGCCCGCCCGGGGAGGGCAGCTGCGGACGGGGGGCCAGAAGCGGCCAAGCGCAGAAGCGCGATTGCCCGCACCCACCCAGGGCGGGGTCCTCGGCGCCCACGTCGCAGAACCACGTCTGGGGCCTGGACCCGGGGAGGGGAGGCCGGGCAGGCCCGCAGGCAGGTGCCGGTGGGCAGGGGCGACAGGCCGAGCTCCGGGCTCCTCCACCGTCCTCCCGGGGCGCGGGGGGCGGTCCCGCGGCTTGGAGAGGAATCGTCTGTTGCATTCGTCGGATTCTGGGAGCAATCCTGGCGAAGGGTCTCCTTAGCACTTCATTAGACACTTTACGTGAGTAACAACCTCAGGGGACTCCCAGAAGCCGCGTGGGCGGGGAGCAAACAGCTGCATCGATTAACCCCGGCTCCCGGGGTGCACTTGGGAGCGAGGGCCCCTCGCAAGTGCGCGTCCTGCAATCAGCCTCCAGACACAGCAAGGCTGACCACCCGGTTACCGGAGCCCCCTCGGTCGGGACCGGCCGGCGCTGGCCGCCACGAGCCGCCATCCCGTCCTCGTTAATAAATTGGGCCGCGCTCAGAGCGGCTCTCGCGAGGACGGGCGAAGAACCACGGCGCCGAGGCGGACCCGTCCCTGCCGGACGCGGGGGCTGGTGTCACGATCCCTCCCGCTCTGTGTCTGTCCCTGGGCCGGGGAGCCCCTGAGGGCCCAGCCACCCCCGTTCCTCTGGACTGTGGTCAGCCCCTGCCCGGCCTCTCCCTTCACGCGGTTTCTACCCTTTGAGCACCCCCGTTCTCGCACCTGCCCTACTCCCACCCGGAGAGGCAACGGGAGGGCTCCACCCCTCACTCGCCCTGTGACCCGGGCCAGGCCCCCCCATTCCCCCTGCTGAGTGTGGGTGGGGCTGTGACTTGATCCTAAATGGCCAGGGTGAGGGTACCACCCCCAGGTTAGGTCCTGTCTTGTGTGGCTGCACGACTGCTTGTCCTGCTGGCTGTGAAGAAACTGCCGTGCTACGAGGAGGCCACGGGGCAGGGAACCGTGGGTGTCGCCTCCCCCTACCCCGGACCTGAGCGCAGCCTCAGCAAAGCCGCGGGGCCCTCAGCCCCGCACCTGTGACACAATACGTGCGGCCCACAACCCGAGTGGGCCCAGAAACAGTCCACGGCGATGGGGCCTCCGTGACCCCGAGCAGCACCCAGGTGAGCCGTGCCCGCCCCTGGCCCACGGGGACCTGAGATCACACGTCGGTGTCTGTTGAGTCTCTCAGGTCACACGCTGTGCAGAGGCAGAAGGAGCGCCCACCCCTGGTTTCTCTGGAAAATGCTGGAAGGGGCAACGCCTGCACCTGTTATTGGTCGGCTCTCCCCAGGGCCAGCTGGAACGTCACCTCCTACAGGAAGTCTTCCTGAGTTGCCCCTGCCTTAGGGACAGCCCGGGCTCCGTGAGGGCAGGGCCAGGCCTGGAGACCAGCACTTGGCACACAGTGGGTTTGGGGAACGGAAGTTGGGAGGCTGGCAGGGAGGGAGGTTGGCTCCGGGCTGGCAGGCTGGCAGCGGGGAGAGCGGTGTGGGGCCAGCTTGGGGCTCCCTGCAGGCCCTGCCCGCAGCCTGCCCACCTCCCCCCTTCCCCTTCGAGCCATGGGGAAGGTTGAGGTGGCTCCAGTCCAGTTGCCTGCTGCCTCTGCCCCCTCCCGTGCTGGGGGACTCCTGGTCCGCTCCTCCCTCCCCTCTGCCCTTCCCCGACGCGGGCCCCACCAGAACCCTTTGCCCAGATGGAGGCCGGCCCCTCCTGGAAGACCCCAAACCCCGGCCCGGCTGGGGTGCTCGGCACAGGAGGCCAGAAGGGAACCGTCGTCACGTTGAGAGCTCGCTCTGGGCTCCAGGGGTCTGTTCCCACACGCGGCAGGGCCAGCCCCTCCCCCGCCCACCTCGGACAGCTTCTCCTCGGCCCCTCCGCTGCTACCACGCTGCAGGGACCCTCCCCCCACGATGGTCACCCCGGACCCCTACGCTGAATTCAGGGCCCGTGAGAGGGTGACCAGTTTCCTCCCCTGCCCCGTCCTGGTCCAGCAGCGCCTAAAGCTCAGAGAAGTTGGCTTTGATGCCACGGGACGGGGGTCGTCTCCTTCCTCACCGCCAGGCCCCCTCGCTTTCCTTCACTCGACCGAGTCCTGTGGAAATGGCCGAGTTCTCCTCCACGCCACAGGTGCACGTGTGCCCTGGGGAAATGTGGCATCTGCAGGTTGGAAAGGATGGCTGGGGGCGTTCACGTGGCTGCAAGCACAGCCAGGCCCACGCTCAACCACGGAGCCCCAGGCACCCCGGCGGTCTGGAAGCAAGCCACATGCACCTGCCCCGGGCACAGGGCACACCCGCCTCGCCCCAGACTGTCTTGCTCACGTGCCTCCGTCAGCAAGAACATCGTAAGTCCAGCTGACTGAGACTCAGGACGGGTGCTGGGCACGCGTGGTCCCCAAGTTCCTTTCACGATTCCCTGTGTCCCCTCGAGTCCTCGTGATCTTGGGAAGTCACAGAGGCCCCCAGAGAGGACCCTGGGCCCGCTGGGCACCCACACCTGTTCTGGAGCGGCCGGTGGGCACATGGCTCCCCGGGTGGGTTCCTCTGGGGCCCAGGCCTCAGCCAGCCCAGCTGCCTGACCCCGTTCCCGCCCAGAAGGCACACTTGGTCTTCGTGGGGTGGCAGGCGTGCGTGCATGTGTGTGAGGAGTGTGCGAGGGCCTGGTCACCACGGCCGTGGCCAGGAGGGATGCACTCGGCCAGTGGCTGTGGCAACACGGGAGCCGAAGCAACACCCCGGTTCTGCCCAGGCCCCTCCAGGGCTCACTGACGCTGGGTTCTGCAGACAGGGCCGTGGGCACCAGAAAGGCGCCCCAGGCTCCCCACCTGGCAGCGGGACAAGAACGCAGGTCTTCTTGGGGTCACACACCCTGGCCTGTCTGGCACCCGCCCCACGAAATCCCAGGGGGGGAGAAGGCGGCTCCAGTGACCCCGGCCTCCGAGTCTTTCTACCTTGGTGGAGCCCCTCCCGGGACGGATTAGGGCTGGCCTGGTGAGGACTGACCTGCAGGCTACCGTCAGGCAGGGGCGGGGGGGGGGGGCGGCGGGTGTCTCCCACCCCAGTCGAGCCTTCAGACGACTCTCCTGCGAGGCCCTGAGCCGGCACCTCTAACCAAGCCTCCCCCAAGTTCCTTACCCCAGACATTGTCAGTGACAACCAACATTACGGCTGTGTTAAGCCACCACGTTTGGGATCTGTCTGCCGTGCGGTGACAGATACCTGCCACACCAACATGTACCCAGCAGTCAGCACGTGCTCACTCCGGCCTCCAGCAATGCACCTGCGTTCACGGCAGGGTTTTCCTTGATGGCTGAGGGAAGCCTAGGCCCAGAGAAGCGAGCTTGCTTGACCGAAGACACACAGCACGGCCAGATTTGAACTCTTTTCTGCGTGACCCTAAAGCCTAGGCCTGCCCTTTGCCCACCCCCCCACCCCCATTCTGTGGCCCCAGGGGACTCAGAGGCACTAGCCGGGGTCCCATTCTCCCCTGACAGCCTTCAGTCGAGGGAAATTTCAATCCAATAATAAAACCTGCAATAACTATTATAATTAATTTATACAAAAGACATTATAAAATTACACTCTGTGCATCCCAATCCCATCCATGAGGCACGCCCGCTCCCCAGTTAAGCTATGGGGCCTCATGAAGACAGACGGGGAAGAGGTATTTCAATATTTCTTATAATTTTATATTCTCTCTAATATCCCTCATGCTAATTTCATTATGCAACACAGTCGGCACGGTGATGTAATTATTGAAAAGTAATTTTGCAATAAATGGATTTAAATGTGTTGGAGTCCGTTGTAAATTCAATCTCTTGGTGAGGGTGGCGGGTGCAGGCGGGAGGCGGGCAAGGAGGCCGGCCCTGGGTGGAATCAGAGAAGCTCTGCGTGGCCCCCGCTGGGAGTCTCCTTATGCTGTCCGGCGACCGGCACAGCCACTCCCCCGTGGCCCTACCTTCACTGGAGCTGCCCTCAGCCCCACCCCCTGTGGCCCTCAGACTCACTCCACGGCCACTGCCCACGTCCCCTCCCGAGCAACCACACGGCGGCCGGCGGATGCCGGGCCACATCCTCTGTCCCAGAGTAAAATCCAGACATCCGTCTCCACCTTCCCTCTCCACAAGGAACCCTCCACTTTGGTCCCCCAGCCAAAGTGCCCTTGTGTCCCCTCCAGTCCCACCTCAGGGCCTTTGCACGGCCTCTTCCCTAGGCCGATATTGCCCTGCGGGTCTGTTCTTGGCCTCCGTCCTCCACCTAGTGTCTTTCCCCATTTCCCGAGCACCTGCTGCATGCCAGTTCTGAGGCTGCCCCCGGGGTGCCCTCCAGCCAACCAGAGCAAGCACTCTGTGCCCCAGACGAATGACAATGGGTGAAGGGGTGGTGGGCTGGGGGTGCCTCTGGCTAGTAGGGGACAGCAGTGCCAAAGGCCTGGTCTGGGGGGAGGAAAAAGGTAAAAGCAGTCCTTTGAATTGGTCTCCTCTTCCTCCAGGGAGCCCTCCTTGACTGACCGAGACCATGGGAAAGGGGTTTTTCAAAGAGACGCTCACGGGGTAATGGGGACAAAAAGTGAGGGCCGTCGTGGTGCACGCGGGATCTCTGGGCCTCTGTGTGTGGAGCCAGGGGGCCAAGCTCAGGCCCGCTGCCCTCTGTTTGTCTGTCTGGCTTCCTTGCCTACAAAATGGACTGAAATGTGACACACGGCACGTATACAGCAAGTACTCGGTAAAGGTCCCGGTTTCCCCACGAGAGCCACGGGACAAAGAGCGTGTCCCATTTCTCCACCTGCCCACGTGGAACAGACCCTCCATGAACTCTTGGAAGGAGTGAGTCACTGGGGCGGTGGCCACCGGCAGCCACGTTGCCCCCTCCCCCTCCCCCACCCACCGCCGGCTGTGGGCACCTGCTCAGGTGGGAGCTCGTTCATCCGTTCCCCTCCCGCCTCTGTCTGGGGGGGGGGGGCGAGAGGCAAAGGGCCCCAGCTGCCCCTCTCTGTCACTTCTGGAACTCTCTGGCAGGGCTGGCACCACAGCCCTCCCTGTCACAGGCCAAGCGGAATCTGCAATTTGTTCTTGGACGATGTGTAAGTTGGCACCTCATTGATTATTAATGAAGTGCTAATTGCACTCTGCATCCAATTTTGATGCGAATGCAGCTGCGGCTGTTTGTCCAGCTCTGCAGATTGGGATTTACCGCTGGCTTCCACAGTGGCCAGGAAGGGGACAGGGACACGGGCACTTTACAGTTTGCAAACTCCCATCACGCTGCCCAAAGCAATGATGGCAGAGCCGGGCATGAGCACCGAGGCTCGAGCACCCGGGTGGTCTCCCCTCTTGCCCTCGGCTGGCAGGGCCAACAGGAGGGCCTTCTGGCCGGGGTCCCATGTGCTCTGGGGCCGGACATGCGAGTGGCGGCCCGAGGGGAGCGGGTGGCGAGGCTGGCACTGCCCTGGGCCGCTCCGTCCCGGCTCCCGGGGCCGAGGGGCTGACGCAGTGGAAACGCAGGCCTTTGCGGAGACCGGGCGGTTGCCAGGGTTGTGCCGGGCAGTTGCCAAGCAACGGGGCCCAGGGACATGCCTGTGGCGAGAGGGCTGCTCCAGGGACCGGCTCCCCCGGTACCAAAGCACTATCCGCGGACACCTTGGAGGCTGAGGGGAGGTTCCGCAGGGCAAAAGACTGGGGCTGTGCCTGGTGCCGCCACCGGCCCCCCAGGCCTCCCAGCTGCTGACCAGCACGGCACTGTCCACCTGGAGGGGGCCGTCACTGTGTCCCCCGCCCTGTGTCCAGGGAGCTGGTGCGAGAGGGGCTCCTGAGAGAGGGTCAGAGCACAGGCTGCAGGGACGGGGTCTCGAGCAGGAGGTTGGAGGTGGAAAATAGAATTCTGGGGTTTCCGGGTCATTAAGGCAAGGCGACGGGCATGGGCTGGACCCCTGGGCAGTCCCTCCCAGGCGTGAGGAGTCACAGGGGTCCCCACAGAGGGTGGTGTCGCACCCTCACTCCTGTCTTGGCCGCACAGTGGGGACAGGAGGAGGGGTGTGGTGGGCAGATCCTGGAATGCGCGGTGACCGGCTGGTGCCTGGACCTACGGGGCCTTGGGGGGAGTCTGCACCTGGGTTCTTGTCCCCTGTGAGTTCGGGTCCGTGCGGGCCCTGGTGCTATACCCTCCAGGTGCCACGTCAGGCCTGGAAAGAGCCCACGCACGCCTGCCAAGGCCGCAGGGCTGCATGTCAAGGAAACGTTTGCCACGAGTCTGTGAGGTGAGGACCCTCGAACACCAACCACGCGGCTCAGTCCGGCAGTGCACCCGCAGGGTCTGGGGGCTGAGGGACAGGAGGGAGCCCCCTGGCCCGGCCTGGCTCCCGGGGCGTGGGCAGAGGGACAGCTGGGATCGCCTGGCCCCCGGGCTGTCCTGTCTGTGGGGGGTGCGCCCTGTGGCCGTGGAAACAGGGCTGCAATGCGCCCTCGCTCACCCTCAGCGTCCTGTCCGCGCCCTGGCTCCGTGGCCTCGCCTGCCTGGGCGTGACCTCGCTGCACCCAAGCCACCCCCACCTTGACCTCCCGTTAGCATGGTCCACGAGCGATCGCACGGGGCGGGGGAAGCAAGACCAGGGGTACTGTGGCCCCACAGGTGGGTCTGGGCAGGAGTCACCTGCCTGTCACCTGTCCCTGGGTGAGCCGGCACCTGGAGTCTCCTGGGGGGCCTCAGTTTCCCTGCGTGCAAAGGGGGCCGAGCCTCCGGCAGAAGAGAAGGGAGCGGTGGGGGTGCTGGTTTTGGACGCAGTAGGGCGAGTCCGCGAACCCAGCGGCGCCCCATCTTCTGGGCATTTAACCCACAGGCGCTCAGCTACCAGCACAGGTGGGGAGGAGACACAGAGCCGGAGAAGGAGCGGCGGTTTCCCGCTGTCCCGCTGGGCGGCCCGGTATTCGATACTCCAGGTCAACGCACCAAGTCCAGGATGAACGACGTACAAGAGGCTGCATACGGCAGGGGGCGTGTTCCGATTTTGCCCTGGGCCGCAGGCTGTAGTGCGGCCGGCGGGCGCTGGGTCGGCCTCTGGCCCCGGAGGCACCAAGGGGCCCGCAGCTCAGAGGGTGGGGGCGCGGCAGAGGTCCCGCGGGGCACCGGGTCAGCGGCAGGCTCGAGCCAGCGGGGAAGGGGACGGCGAGGCGGCCCTCGGGGCCGGCGGCTGACTGGACCGTGTCCTGCTCCGGGTGGGGGTGGGGCAGGCGTGGGGCCATGAACAGAGCTAAGGACCCTTCTCTGCAGGGGCGTCCCGAGGCGGGGCCCCTTGCCCTCCAGGCCAACCCTGCAGGGGACGCCTCCGAGGTGCCTCTGTGAGGAGGGACTTCAAGCCAAGCCCTTACTGTCAGCTCACGGGAAGGGCCCGGAAGGACTCACACCTGCCTTCCCAGGGCGGCGCTGGCCTGACCTAGGAGCCTTGCGAGGGGGGGTCCTACGTTCTCCCCACACTCCGTGGGGTGGGGGTGGGGCTGCTCCCTTGCTGTCCTGTACCCCACTCGTGGCGCCCGACATCGGGTCCTTTCCAGTTTCTGGCCACCGTGGGTGTGGGGCCGGGCACACCCCTGGCCGTGACTCAGGCGCACTCCCAGAACGGTGGTTGGCCCGTCGGGCGCGGGGCCCCGTGGTCTGCGGCTTCTCGGCTGCTGCCCGGACCGCAGACTCCCCGCAGCGGGTCCTGGTGCGGGGGGCGGGGGGGGAGCCAGGAGGCTAGTCCGGTTCTCACGGGGCCTCTGCTCCTGTCGAACTCTCGCGGCTTTGGATTCCGTCTTGTCTGCCGGGAAAGTCGCCACGGAGGCTTTCCTGACGCTGCTCCCACCTGTCTCCGCTCCCTCCGCCTCATTTCCACCTGTTACTACTTTATGAGAGAGGCTGCTTCTACAGGGGCTGTGGGGGTGGGGGCGCAGGGGCGGGAGGAGGGCAAAGCGGGCTTCAGCTCAGGAGGGAGCGGTGGCCTTGCCACCACACGCACTGGGACCCCGAGGCCTCCTGCAGCACCCTCAGGAGGGGCTCGCTGTGGGGGGCGGTAGCTGGGCCGGGGGTCTCCGGGATGCTCGGAGCCTGGAGTCTGTGCCGCGCCCCCCCCCCCCGCCCCGGTCCGCGGCCCTGGCTGGGGCACGGGCACCACTGGCCAGTAGGGGACAGTAGGGGAGGAGCCTCTATCTGCGGACTGGAAGGGAGGCGAGGCAGGCGAGACGCGCTTTGGAACAGGTCCTGGCCCCGAGCGACGGCGGAGCGGGAAACACGGAGGTCTTCAAACCTCCCGAGGCGTGTCTGAGGTCGCCCGTTGGCTTCCCTCTCCTGTGGGGGCTCCCCTCTTCCCTCCGCGCCCTCCCCAGGCGCCCCCCCCAACCTCACCCTTCGGATTACCAGCCTCGTGAGTCCTGCCACGCGGTGGCTCCCGAGAGGTGGGAAGGGGGCGTCCTTGGGATGAAAACCTTGGGGGGCCGGGAAGGGGTGGTGAGTGGGGGTCGAATGTGTTTTAAATACAATGCGTACAAAAACGTAATAAATATTTAATTTTATTTTATTAAATACCAAATTGGTGATGGCTGACACTTTATTAAAGTGTCAAAGTGAGTGTTCGTACACTCTAATTACTTATTCTAACAAGGCGGGGAGGCCAGCGCGGCGGGCTGTCTGGGTGTGCGGGAGGTGCGTGGCAGCACGGGGAGGGCGCCCCCCGTTAAGTCACACCTATTAAACTATTATTTGCACCTAGAGGCATCTCATTAATGCCTCAACTAGTGCCTTCACGCTGCCTCTGCGGGCTGACCCCGGGCTCCGACGGGAGAGGCGGCCCCGGATTTCGCCCCTGGCACAGCCTCCCGGACCAGCAAAGCCTATAAAATTAATAAGGACTCTCCCACCTAATTGAATTCCTGACAGATGGAGAATCCTGCGGCCGCTGGCTGGGGGCATTCTGGGATTCTGGGGCTGGTCCTGGACCCCCGAGCTCCCCGCGGGGAGGGGAAGCTCACCCCACCGCTGCCCCGAATAGACCTCTGGCCCTGTTTGAAAGGTGTCTGCCTCCACCCCGTGCCACCTCTTGGGAGTGACCTGTCCCCCAGGGGCCGCTGGGCCCCCTTCAGACTGTGTGGGCCTGAGCAAGCCTCGGCCCTGCTCTGGGCCTCTCCGGAAGGACGCCCGCAGGTGCTGCGGGAGTTAGGACAGCAGGTGGCAGGACGACGGAGCCCGCGCCCCGCTCAGACCCTGCCTTGGCCCGGCTCTGTCCTTCCTTGGGCTCTGGGCTTTCAGACACGGACCTCACCCCTTCTCTCTGCTGCTGCCCTGGAACCTGCGGGGGAAGAAGTGCTAAGTCCACGCTCACCATCCCGGCTCTGCCCTTGGCTCCAGTCACCAGACCCCAAAGACCTGGTGCCACGGCCGATGCGTCAGCACAGCCGGGAGGAAAGCCGCCTGCGGCCTATCTCCCGCCGTCTGTCGTTCAGTCTGTCATCTGTCACCTGACCCGTCGTGTTGTCTATCCTCCACCTTGCTCATCGTATGCGTAGTACGTGCTCATTGCAGCAATGAGAAAATCCCAAAGTACGCAGGAGAAAATACAGTTTCACCTGCAGCCCCGTGTCCCGAGGACAGCTCCTGGTGAGCTCTGCCCGGACGTCACGGATGTGTGCAGCAATGCTGTCTCAGCACAGGGCCAGCTCTGGTCGCCCGCGGCTTTCCGGACCACCGAGGGAGGAAGGACCCTGAGGCCCAGCCGTGGAGGCTCAATAATGGCCCCAAAGGTATCCACGTTGTAACCCCTGGAACCCGTGAACAGGGCTCCTTACGTGGCAAAGGGGACTTCGCAGCTGTGAGTCAGGGCTGTTGGGGCATCAGGTGGGCCTGATGCATCACAAGGGTCCTTATAAGAGGAGACAGGCGGTCAGGGGCGGCCCTGGAGATGGAGGGAGGGCCCTGAAGCTGAGGAGCATAGGCGGCCAGCAGAGGCCGGAAGAGGCCAGGAAGAGGCCAGGAAGGCCTCCAGAAGGAGCTCGGCCCTGCCGACTCACTTTTGACTTCTGACCCCCAGAACTGTGTGGAAATAGTTGTGCTGAGTTAACCAAGTTTGGGGTAACTGGTTACAGCAGCAGGGGGGACTGCCACATGAGCCCTGCCAGGGAGCAATTTCTGCCACGGCCACGGGAGGGAAGGGTGCCAGTTCTCCTACTGCGATCACCCGTTCAGAGGTACGTTTTATTGGTTTTTTTTTTTAATTTTTTTTGTTTTTAACGTTTACTTATTTTTGAGACAGAGAGAGACAGAGCATGAACGGGGGAGGGTCAGACAGAGAGGGAGACACAGAATTTGAAGCAGGTTCCAGGCTCTGAGCTGTCAGCACAGAGCCCGACGCGGGGCTCAAACTCACGGACCGTGAGATCGTGACCCGAGCCGAAGTCAGACGCGTAACCGACTGAGCCACCCAGGTGCCCCCAGAGGTACGTTTTTAGGTGAACAGGGGCACTACGCGTGCTCACCCGGCTGTGCAGCCATCACCACCGTCTATCTCCGCAACTTTCCATGTTCCCACACTGAGACTGTCCCCATCAGACACTAACCCCCGTCCCCAGGCCTCCCATGGCCACTGTCTTAGGGCCCCAAGGCCTGGGCGTTCCTAAACCTGCAGTGAACATGTACCAAACGCCTACCCTCCAGGAAGGCTGTGCCCGTAGGCATCCCATCAGCCACGCGAACGGCGAGTGTGGCCGTCTCCCCGACATGCAATCTGTCGTTTTAGAACATTGCCAAATGGACAGGCGACACTGGCGTGTGATTGCTGCTTCCGAGCACGTTTCTTACTCCAAAATCAGGGCCCTGAAGAGTCAGGAGGCCGGGACGCAGGAGCGAGGAGGCGGGGCGCAGGCGTGAGGAGGGGGGCGCAGGAGTGAGGAGGGGGGGCAGGCGTGAGGAGGGGGGCGCAGGAATGAGGGGCGCGCAGGCGTAAGGAGACGGGGCACAGGAGTGACGAGGCAGGGGCGCAGGAAAACTGGAGAGACAGGCCCCAGGAGATGTCCTGGACGACCTCGCACCGAGGGGGGCAGGGGCACGGGGGTGGGGAGCAGCAGCGGGGCTCAGAGCCCCTGTGTCCCTGGCACAGCAGCTCGGAGACACCAGCCTCACCGCCCCTCCGGGCAGGCGTCTCCTGGAGACCCCGCAGCCCCTGAGGGGCGGCCCGAGCGGGCCGAGCGCTGTGACGCGTGAACAGGGGGCGCCTCTGCACACAGCGTCCGCGAGTCCAGGGCCCTTCTTCTCTAACGTGTGACGTTCGTCCGTTTCCTAACAGTTTCCTGCGTTCCCGCTGGGCGCCAGGCCTGTGCAGCTCACGGAGCCCACAGTCCAGTCGGGGCCGACGAGCGCCAAGCAGACAGGCCACGACCCCCAGTGAGCAGCTCGGGTCTGGGAGCAGGAGAGCGAGCGGGGAGCTCAGCCCCCTGCTCCCGCCGGAAGGGTTTGTCCCAGAGAGGAGGCAACATCCCGGCTCGTCATCACACCTCTGAAAGCCCGCACCGCTGCCCCAAGTGGAAACCCTAAACTGCTGGTCCCCGAAGTCGCCTGGAGACAGCCAGCACCAGGTGGGCCAGAGAGGGTCGGTGACGGCCCACACCCAGGGATGGAGAAGTCTGGCTGTTCCTGACCCACACGTCAGCCTCCCCCAGCCGGCCCCCTCCCCAAAGAGGGTCCAGCCAGGAGACCCCAAGGACGGGGAGGCAGGCTATGCAAGAGCACCTGTTTCCCTCACCCCCAATTTTTTTTCTTGGGGTAAAATACACATAAAATTTACCGTGTTAACCAACGTCAGGGTATGTCCTTCAGGGGCACCGAGCACATTCACGCTGCTGTGCAGCCGTCCCCACTGTCCTTCTCCAGAACGTTCCATCTCCCCACACCGAGACTCTGTCCCCATTCATTACGCACGGACCCCCACCTGCTCCCCCAGGCCCGGGCCCCACCGTCCACTCTGTGTCTGTGAGCCTGACGACCCCGGGACCTCGTGGGAGTGGGTCCCAGTGCGTGTCCTCCCGTGTCTGGCTCGTGTCCCTCAGCATCACCTTCTCTGCATTCATCGCGTGGTAGCAGGTGTCACTGTCTCCTTTCTAAGGTGGAACGACATTCCACCGTGTGGATGGGCCACAGTTTGCTTCACTATTTGTCCACGTACGGGCGCTTGGATGCGTCCACATTTTGTCTCTTGTGAACAATGCTGCCGTGAACACGGGTGTACAAACATCTCTTCAAGACCCTGTTTTCAGTTCTTTTAGATCTGTTCTCAGGAGTGGAACCGCGGGACCACGGTTATCCTCGTTTGATTTTGGGGGAGCTGCCGGGCTGCCTTCCACAGCGGTGGCTTATGTCGCAGTGCTACCAGCGGTGAGCAGGGGGTCCCATTTCCCTGCATCCTCCTCGGCCTCAGTCCTCATTGGCCAGCCGGGCAGATCCGGTGGATCTCAAGGCCTTGGGGGATGGCAGGGCCCCAAAAGAGAAGGGGCCCAGGTCCCTGGGTCACACTGCATGCGGACTGACTACAAAACACCGGGACTGTACATGAGCAAGTCCTAAACTCTGACTTCAAGTCGCTGACATTTCGCGGGGGCTTATCCGTCACGGCAGCGCAGCGAGGGTCATTCAGCCTAAGAAACATACAAGGTAGTGGCAAAATCTAGTTTGCGGGATTGCTGCAAAGATTCAGTGAGTGGATCCATGAACAGCCCTTCACTCAGGACAGTCTTAGCACCGGATAAATGTCAGCTGTTGTTTTAACGGTGTGTGGCCCTTCCCTTCTGTCCCCAGCCCCCCAACACTCACACATCCGAGCCTAGAATTCCTTCTTAAGGACAACAGATGCTTTGAACTTAGGGTTCTTTATTTTGCTGGTGACAGGAAATTCAATTCGAACTGGCTTAAGCAAAAGAAGGCATCTGTTATTTCACTTAAGTGAAAATTCAAGGGTCTCGCTTCAGGCACAGCTTGATCCAGAAGTTCACATGCTGACATTAAGACCCAGTGTCTGCCCGTCCCTCAGTTCTGACGTTTTCTGTGTTGGTGTCTATCTCAGCCTCCCTTGATGGCAAGATAGTTGCCATGGCTCCAGGCCAGAAGCGGGTCACCCCAACCCTAGAGCCATCCTAAGAAGGCAAGGCAGAGTCTGGCCCATCCCAACCTGCCTGGTGCCCAGCACAGGGCCCTCATCTTCCTCTGAACCTCAGTTTCCTTATCTGTGAAATGGGGCTGCCTGAGGTCTGGTACACAGGAGGTGCTGAATCGCAGCTTGTTCCCGACCTTGGCCTTGTGGGGCTGGCACAGGCCTGGGGTGCACCTTCTCTCCCTCAGTGCCTCCTAGGTCCTAAAGAATGGCTCCAGCACCAACGGCAGGCCCCAACACGTAGAAGGTACTCGGCACATGTTTGTCAGGTCAATGTCTGTGGTGCGTGGGCTTCCAGAGGTTGAGGCGAGAGACTGTGGGGCGGGGGCATCGGGAGAAAAGACCCACTCAGAATATGAATTTTCTAACTCTTTGAGAGGCCCAGAGACAAAGTGGCTGCTTCTAGGGGGTAGTGAGCTCCTCATCAGCGGGAGCATTCAAGCAGAGGCTATCTCCCCTCTAGGGTCCTCTCTACATCTCCACAGCTGTGCGGGGTGGGCTCAGGTGTAGCTGGCTGGACCCCCAAGACTGGGCTGGAGCCGAGTGAGCCCCCATAGGACAGAAGTATCCGTACCTGTGCTCCCACATCCATATGGAGCTGAGAGGCAAGTCTGGGCCTGGGACCCTTCTGGGTCACATGGGGTCACCGGTGGCTGCCGTGGGCAGAGCCCCGGGGGGCTTCACACAAAGACTGTGGAAATCCTTTGTGCCAATTCCTCAGGGGAGACTGGAAACCCTGTGTCTGCTGATTCCCCCCCTCCCTGGTCCATCCACCCCATCTGTCCCCGTGTCTCTGGGTCTGTCTCCCAGACCCTGCCTGCGGCGTCTCTTACCTCTCCCTCTGTCTCTGTTCCGGGAGGAGGGGCAGAGAAGGGCATGTGGGGGCAGTGAGCTAACAGCCAGGGTGTCCACTACCTTCCAACTCCCAATCGGTGTCTGTGTGGGCAGGGCTTTGGCCAGGAGGGTGGTCCAGAGCCCCCCAGGGGCCCTCTTCCTCCATCGGGGTGCAGGGGCAACACGGCGGGTCCAGGGAGTCAGGCAGTGTCGCACCTGACCTGAGGGCTCATGAGGCCCCTTTGGGGTCTCCATCCGCCTCCACCTCCCCACTGCCCCTGCTGCGCGCCCATTTCAGCTCTCCTCACTGTGCCCTCCACCCTGCTCCTGGGGTGACCCCTGCACCAGCCCTGCTGGTGGACGAGTAAGTGAGCTGCCCTTAGCTCGGAGACGGGAAGCCTGCGAGGGCTCGGCCCCCACTGTCCTGTGGCACCTCTGGCCGAGCCGTGCACCTGGCGGCGCGCCCCTAGCGGCCTCAGTGTCCGGCCTGTGCGATGGGGCCGCGCGCACCGTGGGCGCGGGGGGCCGTGGCGCGCGCCGCCGGCAGGGGGCGCCCCCCGCCGCCAGGAGGCCGCGCGCGGAATCGCAGAGAATTTGCTTCTTTTCATCACCCGCCCGCGTCCAGCTGCTCCTGTCAACACCTTCTTACAGCGTGTGATGCGCCGCCGGCTGACAGCTGGAGCCGCCCCTCCGGCCGGGCCGCCGAGCACCTGGGGCTGGGGCTGCGCTGGAGGGGGGGGGGGGGCGGTGGGGGTAGGGGGGCGGGACCCGAGGGGGCGGGGCCCGCGGGGAGTCTGCGGGAGGGGATCCGAGGGGCTGGGGGAGGAGGGCCTGGAAGGCCTGTGTGGGGCAGGGGAGCTGCGGGCACGGTGGGGGTGGGAGGTGCTTCTGGCGGGGAGCAGGGGGCTTGGGGGTTTCCTGGCCCCGGAGCGCTGGGGAGATTTGCCCCAGGGACAGAGGGTGGGTGGGGTGCACCCTGGGCTGGCCTCCCCGCAGCCCACCTGGCCTCCTCTCTCCTGGGTGCCCCGGGAGGGGTACACTTCCATCTGTGACCCCACTCCCAATTCCCCTCTGCCTGGATGTCTCACCTAGCTTGATTTTATTCCTTCTGGAGCTCCCCCGTGGAACCCACGGGGCAGGCATCCCTGCTCAAACCAGGGCAGGGGAGCGGGCACAGAAAGGGTTGGAGGAGTGTGCGGGGGGTGGGGGGGGTGGGTAGCTGTGGGCGCAGTCTCCCCCTCCCCCCCAGGCCGGGTGCTCTGCTGGAGCCTTGCCAAGCTTGGCCTCAGTTCCCTCGTGGGTGAAACGGATGCTACCTGCCTCGGGGCGGCTCACACACAGGTACTGGCTTGGCCAGGTCCTGGCACCTGGGGGCCACCCTTCCGCCCAGAAATGGGGCTGCTGTTGTGTTCTCCTCGCTGGGCCTCCGGCCACTGGGTCAGAGCAGGGGTCTGGGGGGAAGGGGGGGGGTGGTTCTGAGCAAGTCGCAGACCCTCTCTGGGCCCCGGGATGGAGCAGGTGGAGAGAGACGGGTCTGGGGGCCCCAGCACTCCTGCTTGGGCTCGAAAAGCTGCCTTCCTTCCCTGGGGGCAAGACTGAGGCCCAGGGGAGAGGCGGGAATGAAAACAAACACTCTTGAATCCACACCCAGAGGTGGATTCTCCCTCCCCAGCCTCTTCCCCCTCCTGAATTCCTGCAGAGTGGGTGTAGCTGTGAAAAGGGACAGGGTCCTCTGTCCGTCTGGGAGCTGGACTCGGTGTCCATGAGGCCGGGAGGGCAGTGCAAGGACCAGACAAGGCCTCCTGCGAGCCTGGGCTCAGTGTGCCCAGAAAGGCATGCCCAGCTGCCACCATGGGCAAGGCGGTGGGCAGCTGAGGACCGGGCCCCGGCCCTCCAGGCCACCTTCCCACACAACCGAGGGGCCAGGAGGGCCCTGCTGCTCGAGTGACCTAGCTGCGCCAGGGCGCCCCCGTCCCCGCCATGATTTATGAGGGTTTCAACAGTGTTTGTGTCTTCTTGGAAAGCAATTTGGGGACGGGAGCTTTGATGGTGGAATCCGGCGTCTGGGAACCTCTCCTTGGAGAATGATCCAAAAACCATACATCGTTTCCAGCACAAAGATGTTCAGCGCAGTGTTTATAACCGCAAAGAATCGCACCCAACAGGAGGCCTTTGGGATAGACGTTTCGTGAGCTGGTAACGGCCCCGGGGAAATGCAAATGCATCACTAAGGGAGAGGAGCAGGGGGCACAGCTCCGTGGAAAGCCCACGCGCAGATGGCCGCAGGTGCACACTGTGGCCAGGAAAGGCCCAGGCGGGAGACCGGAAGTGTGGCTCCGCTGTTGGCTGTCCCTGAGGCTGGCTGGGGCCCGCTTCCCCATCGTCTTTGCTCTATTAGCCTGTGCCATGTTGATCATAGGAGAAACCAACATCATTTCAACAGCAAATTATTTAAAGCCCCATTTGTATACTGAAGTATTTATGAGTGAAATGATATGGTGTCTGGGATTTGTTTTAAAACTCACTCCAGATGTATTCATGCATTACTTGTGCAATTAACAAGGAAGTTTAATAAAAACCCACCATGTGTGTTTGGGAGGGTGTCTGCACAGGCCTTGGCAGGGGCTGGGGGCAGAATCTGCAGCTGGCGTGGCTGGAGTCCTGAGCCTGGCCCCCCCCGGGTGTCCGCCTTGCTGCCACACAGCCCACATGGTGGGATCCGCGACAAAGGGGTGATGGCCCGACTGCAGAGGCGGGAAGGAGCTGGGGTGCAGGGCTCCAGGAGCAAGGTCCTGGCGGGCAGGGACGGCGCCCCAGGCTGCCCTGGGCCGCAGCAGGCCTGGGGACAGAAGGGGCAAAGGGGAGCTGAAGGGTTTGTGTCCCAGGTGCCATCCAGGGCCACTGAGTGGGTGAGTAAGGGCTGGGCCGTGGCCAGGAGGGCGGGCAGGATGCCCTGGGACGGCTCGGCTCCCACAGGACCCGCCCAGGCTTGTTTGTGTGCCTGTGGTCCCGGGGGAGGCCCTTCTCTAAGCTGGCTGCTGGCAGCGCTGGGATCAGGGACGCCCCTGCCCGGGCCAGCAGGAGTATGGCGGGTACGGCAAGTGCCACCTCCCCTTGTCTCCCGGCTGGGGGCACCCGGCCCAGGTCTTCTGCCCCCATGTCCCTCCCCCACACAGAATGGGCACAGCTCAAACTCCACTCTGAGCAGGACTCTCACTGCCCCTCACTGTGCCTCAGTGTCTGTGTGTGTGACACGGGGCAGTGGGGCTTGGTCAAGCTCATCCCCGTGCAGCGAGTAGGGCCACACCCCTGTGTCGTGAGGCCCTGTAGGAGTCAGGCGTCTTGTCCTTACAGCCAGGGCCAGAGAGGCTCGACCTGGGGAAACCGAGTCTCACGGGGGGCCTTGGGGGCCCCTCACCTCTGCCCAACCAGGCCTGGACTCTGTCCAAAGGCCCCCGACCCGTGGAGCTCCTGAGCACAACTAAATGGTTGTTGCTTTAGGTTCGGGGCGGCTTGATTCACGGCAACAGATAAGCGGATACATCCCCTGACAAACTCTGTTCCCGAATTTCTGCTTAAAAACCTTAAAAACGACCTCTTATTCTTTATGGCTGGCATGTCCTGTCCATATGCCCAGGAGAGCACTCGCTCTGGGGACAAGGCCTGTCAGCCTCGTGCTCCACTGTCTCCCCAGCACATACTCTGTGCTGGTATACAGTGGGTGCTCAATACATTCTTTTGACATGAGTGTAGCCCGTGGCCCAGCTGCAGGATGTACGTGAGTCGGTCGGTCACCACAAAGGCCGGTTCTGGCTGATCAGAGCCACAAGTAATTTCTGAGAGGGTGTGAGGCGGGGTGGGGTGGGGGTTCAGGGGCGGACGTGAGGCGGGGCGGGGGGTTCAGGGGCGGATGTCCAGGCTGCAGACTGTGGCATGGGCAGCGGGAGCACGTAGCCCGAGGCCGGCCGCCGGAGCCTGGCAGAGGCTTACGCTCCGGAACGAGGCCGGGCCGTCTCCGTTGCCCTGCTCTTGGCTCAAGATGGGAAGGCCAGTGGCCGGTGGCCGGTGGCCGGGGTGGGAAAGGGCCCGGCCCCGGCCCCCTTGGGGACAAGGAGCTGTGGGGAAGGGCCGGGAGCCTGGACATCCTGCGGGGCTGATCAGAGGCCGTGGTGGGCTTTCTCGGGCCCTGGGCGGGAGGGGCTGCGGGCAGCATGATCGGCGGGGCTCCCCGGGGAGAGACGAGGACGGGACCAAGCACAAGGCCCAGCAGGACACAGTCAGGAGAGGGGGTGCCCCCGGGGGGAGCTGTGGGTCCTCCCTGGGGGACCAGCTGGGCCTCCGAGGCTTCTCCTCCTGGGGGTCCTGGGCCTTGCCACCGGCTCTGTCCTCCTGACCCCAGCCTGGCCACAGGCTTGCCCCGAGCAGGCCGGCCTGGGAAGAGTTAAGTGCTGGACTGTCCCCAGCGGTAAGCAAGCCTGATCCCCCGAATCCTCTTTTAATTATTTTGTTCTCGTGGAGGCCGACGCCTCCCGCCTGCCCGCAGCCACCCTCATTGGTATGCGCTGCCCAGGCCCCTGCGGACGGCCGGTCCAGCAAGGCAATAAGTGTGAGAACCGTGTCCCCACCACAGAGACCCCGCGGCCGGCACAGCGGAGCTGGTGGGACGGGCCACATCCCCGGGGGACCACCTTACAGATGCAGAAACTGAGGCCCCCTGAGTCACTCCCACCAGGGGGTGGCTGGGGTCCAGATCACATGCTGCTTGGTGGGGAGTATTAGGTGCAGACTCAGCTCTGGCCAACCCCACACCCACCCTGTCCCATCCCTGACCCCCGGCGGGCACCTGTGCTTCCTCTCCGTGACCTCGGGGTACCCACCGGGGTCTCCTGAACCCTCGGAGTCTGGGTCCTGGGTGCTGACGGTCCCCTGCTTTTCTCAGAGGCTTGCGCAGGTCGGGGTCTTGGGACCCCTCCCCGCCTGGTGATTCCTCAGGACTCCGGGCCCGGGACCTTGTCCCACTGCATCAGAGGACAGAGCACATGATGTATGATAAACAGTACAGACCCGCCCGCACATCGTACAGAGAAGGTATCGCACAGGGCAGGGGGACTGGAGGGCTGTCGTTTCACGGGCACAGAACTTCAGCGTTGCAGGATGAAGGTTTCCGGACATGGTCGGTGGGACGGTCCCACCACAGCGTCCATGTGCTCGGTGCCCCTGACTGATCTGTGCACTTAGAAACGGAGAAGATGGTAAATTGTAGGTCGTGGGTTTTCACCGCAGTACAACACGTGCACGCACATATGTTCACACGGATGTCGTGGCCCCGTCTCATCGTTTGGGACACGTATCGGTAGGTGTCTCTCGAGCATGTGCCTGTGGGGCCCGTGGAGCGGTGCTGGTGCTGGTGTGTGTCCCAGTACCCTCAGGTCCGACCACATGCTCAGGCAGAAGACGCCCCGCTGGAGGGCTTGGGGGGCCGGGAGGCAGGCGTCAGTGTGGGGAGGGGACCCTGCAGAGCCCCCAGGAGGGGAAAGCCGGACAGGGGGGCGGAGGAGTCCTGCCCTCTCTCTGGAAACGCCCACTCTGCGAGAAGACCCTGGAGGGGGATCAAATCCAACAGGGCCCATGGGCCCACCTGCTTCTCTCCGGGACCCTAATTCATTAGTAAGAGAAGGAAGAACACGGGTTCGCCTTATTTCCCATTATTTTTCAAATGGATTGAATTTTTTAATCCTGTAATAAAGTGACAATTTCCATTTCCCCAGGCAATTCATTTTCACAAAATGGCCAGGGTCATGACCTGCTTCGCAAAAATCAGCGCTCCACGATTAAATCAAATACGTAAGATGAGTTCTAAAAGGGATGTTTCTTTCAACAGGGCCTGCTGTGGGCTCCCGCTGCCCCTACCCTCCCGGAAGCAGGGTGGGAGGTGGGTGGGAGGGGGCCCTGTCCTCCGCTGTCGGCCCAGCCCTCCCAGCAGGCCGCAGGCTCCTTCCTGGAAGCTTCCTGGGGCCTCTGCCCCGGGTAGGCCCCTAACCCGCTGGGCCTCGGTCCCCCTGCCTGTCCACTGGGGTAGTAGCAGCACCTCCCTCCGTGGGGGCTGCAAAGTGGGTGAGAAAAACGCCCAGAGCATGAAGCACTCAGCTTTGCTGGCTGTCCCAGTGATCGTGTTGGACAATATTGTCACCTGGGCCCTGCATGGGGAGCCATTTTCTCTGGGGTGGGTCTCGGGGGGCTCCCTCCGGCGGTCGGTGTTAGGAAGGCAGTAGGGCCTCCAGTGCCCGCACCGGGCAGCGAGAAGCCGGCCCCCTCCCGCGGCCGGCCCGAGGCTCAGGCTTTGCCAGCGCGCCAGCCTCCCTCAACCAGAAGTCAGCGTGGACCAGGGCCGGCGGCCAGCGGCAGCAACGGCCACCTCGTGGCTCCTTCTCGTGGCCGCTTCATTAGTAATTCTGATTTTCAGCCTTTTACGACCATTATCGCGTGTAACCCTCACCCCCACTCGGCAGGAGGGCAGTGTCAGCCCCTGTTACAGATGGAGACACCGAGGGGCTCAGAGGAGCCCCAGGTCAGCGGGTGGCGGGGTCTGGCTCCAGCCCACCCCCTCCACCTGGTTCCCGGAGACGCTCCCAGAGGGGCAGGAGTCTTATCCCCACTTCGCGGATGTGGTCGCTGAGGCTCGGAGATGCCCAGGGATGCCAGTGGTCTCCCCCGAACGCCCCGGCCACGCCGAGGCCCGGATCCCCGAGTGACCACATCGGGGCTGCTCTCTGAGCGCCCGCCTGGCCAACACGCAGAGGTGCCTCCCTGTCCCCCGAGACCGGACCTCCTGACACAGACCAGCGGCTCAGGTGCAGGACAGCCCCCGTCGGGGCACCCGCTCCCAACTGCTTGCTGCGTGAGCCTGGGGTCTAAGCCCCAGGCTGCAGGTGTGTGCAGGACAGCCGCAGGGCTCGGCGCCCTCAGGAGGCCTGGCCCCAGGGACCCTGTCTTTGCAGAAGCAGCTGGCGGTCCCGGGAGCCCCAAGGAGAGTGAAGGTCCTGAGGACATCCCCACAGGGCTGCCCCCGCCCCATCTCTCTCCTGCCTCCTTCTGAAGGTGGCCGTCACACTCAGGACAGCAGCTCTTCTGGGATCTCTGTGGGGGGCAGGATTTGAGGAAGGGTCTGCTCCCACCCCCATCCCCACCCCAGCATCCTGGGCGTTGGCTCCTGGGGGCCATGAAAATGGTGGACTAGCCTAGCCCCTCCCCCGGCCCTCCCCCCCACCCCCCAGGCACCTTGGCCGGCCCTTTGCTCACCTGGACCAACTTAAATGAGTCCATGGTAAAATGAGTTTCCCAGCATGCGCTGAACCAGGAGCCTGAGGCTGGGGGGGAATGGGAGCCAGGCCGGCCCACATGGGGCTGGAGGCTGGGGGCGAGGTTCCTCAGGGAGGCCATGTGTAAGCCTCACAGGCCAGGGACACACTCAAGGCCAGGAATGGGGGCCTCGGGGTCCACGACGTGGGCTCTCTGATGGGCCAGGCCAGGACACAGAAGGGGACCCACCCTCTGAGGACCCCTGCTCCCTCCTCCCCACCCCTTGCCTTTGCTGCCACCTGCACGGTGGGGGGTGGGGAGGGGCCGAAGGAGCACAGGTGGTTAGCAGGGTCCACTCCCCTGTCACCCAGTCACCTTCCTTGCCCTGGGCCGTGTAACTTGGAAACGATGCCTCTGCGGCCACTGTCCCCGTAAAGACCCTCCACTTTAATTATGGTGAAGTATCTGGGATGCTGGTGATTAAAGCCGGGCGGCCGCTGGTGGGGACGGGGGCCCCGATGGGCTGCTGAGTGATGGTGGACGGGCCACGGGGGCACCGCCCGGCACAGGAGGGGTTGGGTCTCTTTCTGGGCTTCTTGGCTCTCTTGCAAAGCCAGGACTAGGAAGAGGCCCCCGTGCTGGCCAGAGTCAGGTGGTCCTGGCCCCTTCCTCAGCCGCCACTCCCACCACCACGCGGAGGTCTTCAGGAGGCTCTCTGAGGTGCTCCTGCCTCTGCCTGTGGAGGTGGGGGGCCGAGCCCCCAGCCGAGTCTGGGATCTGAGTGTGTCTGGACCAGCCGAGTTCTGTCCCGAGTGGAGCGGGGTAGGTGGCGGGAGGGCAGGGGTCCTGGGCACCGCCAGGAGTGCTGGGGGGCCAGGGGAGAGATCTAATCAGGAGACGAACTCATGGTGCTCACATTTGAGACACTCCGGGGAAGTAGATGGGGGATGGGGGGCAGTGAGGGGGCTGGGGTGCCCCAGGGGGCAGCAGGGCTGGAGGTCAGGGCTGGAGCCTCGGCAAGAAGGGTCCCAGCGAGGGGCGCAGGCAGGTCCAGGGGGGTCCCTCCCTGCCCTGAACGGTGGGCGTGCCTACGGGCGTGAGGGAGCAGAGGCAGGAAGGGCCTGCGGTGAGCTCTGTGTGGCGCGAAATCCTGCCAGGCCTCGAGGGGCTTCGTGGGGGCCCCTGCTGTGGGCGCCTCACGAGGGGACGTGGTCAGGGTTCTGCACAGGAAATTTCCTTGGGCTGCTGGGGACAGACCTTAGGGGCCCGAATGCCAACAGGGGCACAAAGGAAGACGTCGCAAGTGGACACGGGGGCTCAAGAGCGCAACAGGGGCCACCAGGCTACAGGACTGGGAGGTGGGGGTCAGCGCGGCCACGGGTGGAGGAGCAGGTTTGGCGGCATCCGTGCCAACGCCGCTCGCGCAGCCCGGGGGGAGCCCCCCGGCCACGATGCCGCCCAGTCGGCAGGCCTTCCCTCCCCCCGCCTCTCCCCGCCTGGCACCGGCCCCCTCGCCCGCCCTGCCCACACCCCAGGTAACACTGTTGACTGGTAATTCTCCTGATCCCTTTATCCTGCACTTTAATAAATAATTTACCTGAATTATGCACATGGAAATTTCAACATTATTAAAAATTAACCAACTTAAATGAGTCCATGGTAAATAGCTGGGGTGGCTCTTTGGAGAGTGGGAAGCTGCAGACAGGGCAGGGAGCAGCCCCCAGGCAGTGTGGCCGGACAGCAGGTGCAGGGCAGTTGAGCTGGGCAGGTGAGCAGGACAGGGGCAGGGCAGGCGCAGGACAGGTGAGCAGGGCAGGTGCAGGGCAGGTGAGGGGGTCAGGGGTGGGTGGGCAGGTGCTCTCGAGGTGCCATAGGGGCAGCTGGGAGCCAGGAGGCCAGTGGGCCTCCATTCCCTGCAGGCTGAGCAGCCTCAGGAAAGAATCCTGTCCTCTCTGGACCTCTGGGAAGATGGGACGATCCTGCCGTGCTCCGAGGAGCATAGGGGAGAGGAGGGAGCCAGCAGGAATGCGTGATGGGAACCCCAAGGGTAGGCTTCCCGTCTGGAAGGTAGAAGGGTGTTCGCAGCCCGGCTGGGGGGCTCAGAGAGGAGCTAGCTGGGCCGGGGGGAGGATCGTCCTGGCACGGGTGCCCGTGGTAGCTGCAGGGCCTGGTGCGGAGTGCCAGCAAGGGACAGTGAGTCGGTCAGCGCACGGGTGTGGCTGTGTCGATGTCTTTCACACTGAGATCAGCATACCCCACTTACCCAGTCCCTCGAAGTAAACGTTCTGTTTAGTTTTATTCATTTTTGCTGAAGGGCCCAGGTGAAGGGTGCGTTTGGGAAAACGCTCAGGTACCTGAGCGAGTTGTCTTTACAAGCATCGTCTCCACTACACGGAGGTTTGAGGTTGGCGAGGTGCCTGTGGTTGGGGTGCTGCAGAGAGCCTGCCCTCGCAGCGAGCTGGGGGTGCAGCTCCCAGAGCCCCACCTGGGAATCACACACGCCCGCTGTGCCGAACAACACCATCCTCCCCCTTTATCTCCAACAGTTCAGGAGCCTTGAGTGCCACTGTCCCCGAGTCACAGGAGGAGGAAGGAAGTGACAGGTTGCCACACGAGGTGGGCACCAGCCAGAGTTTGGACCTGTCCGGTCCCCACCCCACCCCACCACCCTCTCCTGGACCCATCTAGGAATGGCCCCCAAGCCCAGGGGCCAGTGAACGCATTGAAGCTTCCGGGCGGGAGTTCGGGGCAATCTAAAACAAAATCGCAGCCAGCTTTTTGTAGAAAGTGGCTTGCTAATTCTAAAATTCACGTGGAAATGCAAAGCCTAGAGAACAGTAAAAACAAAAACAAAAACAAAAGCAACTTTGAAAAAGAAGCACAAAGTTGGAGGAGTAACACTTGTTGATTTTCAGACTTCTTGTAACACTACGGTCATAAAGAGAGTGCAAAGCCAGTACGAGGAACAGACAAACTGATCAATGGAACAGAACAGAAAGCCCAGAAATACACACACGTGTGTGGGCAACCGGCTTTTGACAAAAATGCAAGGGCGAAGTCAGTGAGGAAAAGCTGTTTGTGGAAAAGTTTTTCCACAAACGGTGCTGGAGTAACCGGATGCCTACGTGCAAAACCAAAAACCAAAAACAGAACTAGGACCCCTGCCTCACACCGCACATAAAAATTAAATCAAACGAATCACAGACCTCAAAGTAAACCCCCAAACTGTAACACTTGCAGAAGAAAACACCTTCTGGCTGTTTAGAAAGATAAAATCTTTGTAAACGTGGGGTAGGTAAAAGTTTCTTAGGACACCAAAAGCATGATCCATAAAATAAAATATTCGTAAACTGGACTTTATCAAAACGACAACTTCTGTTCTTTGAAAGACACTAAGAGAACAAAGTGACAAGCCATAAACTGGGAGAAAATCTTTGCAAATCGTACACCTGATGGAAGACTTGGTACCAGAATATATAAAGAGCACTCAAAACTCAACAATAGGAAACCAGCGAAAACAGTAAACGATGCGTAAAATATTTCAGTCGTAATTTCCCCCAAGAAGTACAGATGGCAAAGAAAAGAAAGATGCTCACAGCCTTGTCCACAGGGAAACGCCACGCCCACACTGAGACACCCCACCCTACACACGTCCTAGACTGGCTAAAAAGAAGATTGACCACAGCCAGGGTCAGGCATGACATGGAAGGGACTTGCAGCACTGTGGGCAGAAATGGAAAATGGCGCAACTGCTTTGGAAAACAGTGTGGCGGTGTTTAAAATGTTAATGTTTATTTCTGAGAGAGAGAGAGAGAGAGAGAGAGAGAGAGCGCAAGCAGGGGAGGGGCAGAGAGGGAGACACGGAATCTGAAGCACCTCCAGGCTCTGAGCCATCAGTCCAGAGCCCGACACGGGGCTCGAACTCGCGGACCGCGAGATCGTGACCTGAGCTGAAGTCGGACGCTCAACTGACTGAGCCCCCGTGCGCCCCACCAAGACACCTTTTAAATACGTGAAGTCAATTACACATCAATAAAACTGTCCAGAAGATTAAGAACTAAAAGCATGCAGGTTTGGGCCCGGCCAGCGTGGGAGGCCCAAGACTGCCTTTCCAGCCAGGCCCAGGACCAGCCTGAGGGGTGAGCGATGCACGCACGGTCCCCACTCGAGCTCCGCGCCCTGCCCGGGGTCCTTGCTGGCACACCCGCCCACCCTGCATCCAGTCCACACTCGTGGGATCTCTGCCTGTCTCTCTGGCCTCCCTTGGCCAGGAATCAGGCTTCCTTTGTCTTTCGAGAAGCCCACATTTCAAACAGTCCAGGCAAGTGACTGGTCGAACGGCCCTCCCTCCACGTGGGTCTGCGTGAAGTTTCCTCCCGACGTGGGCCGGGTGCTGTGGGGACTCTGTGATCCAGGCGGGGGGCTTGAGTCACCGTGGGCAGACGCCCAGAGACAGTGGGGACACCCCTCCCCCTCCCCCCTATGTCTTACGTCATCGGCGATTATCGCTCCAATCTGTGGTTTCTCCGGGGTGGCCCAAGGTGATCTGGAATCCCATGCTCTTTCTCCGTGTGTCTTTCTGGAAGGCCCTTCCCCCACCCCACCCCCGTATTTGTGCACGTGTTCTGCCAGTGATGGAGGACGGACGCTTTGCTCAGTGTCCTACAGTGCCATCACAGGAGACGCTCCTGCCCGAGGACAGGCCTGGCCTTTTCCCGTGGGGCCTCCGTCCTGACCTCCGTGGAGCCCCAGACGGGTGCCCTATGGCCCCAGGTAGAGAAGCTTTTGTAAAGTGGGGTCCGTTTGGGGAGGCCTCGTGCCCACTCCCACCCCTGTGCCTGGCTGGGGGCCTGGCGTGCAGTAAGGCTCATGTGATGGGAGGCTGGGCACCCTGATGCTGGAGCCCCAGACGGGCCCCTGCTGGGCAGAGCCTCTGGGTGAAGCCCCCATCCCGGTGCCCGTGTCTGCGATGACCCTCGGTCCCGGTGCCCGTGTCTGCCGTGACCTAGGGAGCCTCTCCTCGAAGGAGGCAATGCTCCTCCCGAAACTGCCCTCACAGGTGCAGTGTGACTAAACTCGGGGCTCACATGGGCCCTCAGCTCGGGCCCCAAAGGTCACAGGCGGGAGTAGGGTGGGTGTGGGCCAGGGAGACAAGGTGGGTGTCATAGGAGAGGTTTGTAGGAGTTTGCTCTCGGGCTGTCTGCGGCCGCTATCAGTGAACAAGTTCCCTCCCTCTGGGGCATCTGAGAGCAAGGGGTGTCCCTGTCCCCAGCATCCCAGCACCCCCTCCTCTGGCACTGACCAGGAGAGTGAGCCAGAGGCAGTAAGGCACAGTGGTGCCCACGTGAGGTGCCCTCACCCAGAGCTGGGGCCCTGCAGACACGTAGAAGCCCGGGGGGCAATGCCCTCGTCCCATCTCACGGGTGGGACACGGGCTCGGAGGGACGGTGCCCAGGTCAGGCAGAGCGGGAGGGCAGGGCACTCGGAACTTTCTGGCGTGAAGGGAGTGCTCTGCACCCACGCTGGCCAATAGCAACGTCACAGGAGCCAGGAGACTCGCCCAAAAAGCAAAAAGAAACAGGCACATTAATTTCAATACTACACTGTATTAACTCAGTGTGCTCGAAACGTTACCGTTTAACACCTGATCGCTATGGAAATCATTGGTGAGACGGTGTCGTTTTCTCCCCAGACGCTCTAAGAAACCTGGCGTGTTTTTCACATGCACGCTCGCCTCCGTTCGGACCGGCCGCGTCTCCAGCGCTCAGCGGCCCCGTGTGGCTCGGGCAGAGCCGTCCCGTCTGGACTGCGCTGATGCTTCACAAGTGTATACAGTTGTCAAAACTCATCGAACGGTATGCTTAAAGTGGGAGCGTTGTACGGCGTATAAATTATACTTCAATACAATCGATTAACTGTAGCATTACATAAAATTGATTGATTTTGATTAAATAGGAAATTGATTCAATTTTAGAGATCAGGCGTGCGGGCGAGAGGCAGGTGGGCAGGGAGCGCCGGAGAGCGGACAGGTGGCGGCACCGCGTGCCTGAGCCGCCGGGGGCTGCCTGCCCGTCGGAGACGCGGGCAGAGCGAGGGTTTAATTAAAGCGGGCCGGGCCGCACCACGCCTGCCGCAGGACGGCCGGGCGTCCAGCCCGGGGGAGGGGCCGCCGCCCCACCTGCCTCAGGCCGACTTTAAGTTAATAAAATCACATCCGAGGGATGACCTCCGCGCGGGCTCCGCCGCGCTCCTGAAGGCCACGCAGGCCCCTCATAAAAGGTTATTAAGGAAAGTAAATAACTCTGGGGGGCGGGGGTGCTTCCTGGCACAGGCCTCCTGGCCTGGGCGAGGCCGGGGGTGGGGGGGGGGCCGGGAGAGGGTGGGAGGACCGAGCCCGGCAGAATCGGTAGCGGCTGCAGGGGGCGGGCCGAGCCTTGTCTGGAAACCCATGTGTAAAGGTGAGCAGAGAAGTGTGGGTCAGGGCAAACTCGGGGTCCCTCTGGATGCGGGAGCAAGCTTACCCCAGGGAGGGGTCCGCTCTCCATAGCGGGGACAGCGCAGTCACTGAGCACGCAGAATCCAGTGCACTAGGACCACCGGCCAGAGGGGCTCCTCCCTCTCTCTTCGTCCCTGACCCCGGGGCTCTTAAGGTGGTGGAAGAGGGCCGCGTAGGTCTGTCTTAGAGGACCCTGTGGGGCTGTGGACGAACCCCCATCTCTGAACGGGAGCTACGGGGAGACAGGTGCGTCCTGGGCTCAGGGGCTGCCCGTGCGGCCTGCGTGACCGTGGGGGGGAGGGGTGCGCATTCCTCGTCTGGGCCATTTGCTTGTCTGTAAACAGTGAAGTGTCACCACAGTGACGACTGGACAGACCCAGCGCTCGGTGATTCTGTCTCTGTTCTGGAGAACTGCTTTGCAAACTGTAAAGCGCTGTGCACGTGTGAAGGAGAATGGCTACGGCCCTCGTGATGTTTGGTGGACCCCGGCCCCCCGAGCCTGGGGGTGGAGCCGCTCCCTGCTCTGGGCCAGCGCGGGCGGTGGTGGGCGCCCGGTGGCCCCGAAGGTCCCGGTCCTGTCCCAAGACCCCCGGGATTCGCTTCCCTCCAGCCTCTCCCGCTGCGGGGCTCGGAGCTCTCGACCCAAGGTCTGGAGCCAAGAGGCCCGGAGGCCACTGCCCGCGGTGGTGTTAAACACGTCCACACAAAGGTGGGGACGAAGTCCCTTGCCCTCAGGAGTGGGCTGCATTGAGTGACCTGCATCTAATGAAGAGAATGTGGCAAAACAGATGGCACGTGCGTTCCGGGACGAGGTTCTGGGGGCGCCGCAGCTCCCTCTCCCCCGCGGGCCCCTCGTGGGGGAAGCCAGGTGGCTCCGGGAGCATTCCCGCATCAGGACCCAGGCCTCCTGCCCACGGAGGGGTGGCCCTGGAAGGCGGCCTACTCCTTGTGAGGGACCCAGGCCAGAACCGCCCGGCTAAGCTGCTCCCTAGGGCTTCCCCGCCGCAGCGAGTGTCTCCCTTCTGTCTGGCCGGCACCGCGGCCACATGGCACTGGCTTCACCCCCCTCGCGGACACCAACGCCAGAGGGTTGTTGTGATGATGATACCTGGGGACAAATTTAACAAAAGAAGCGCAGACCTTGTGGTCTGAGGCCGTGAGACACTGGAGACGCCAACGTAAGAGACACTCCGTGTTCGTAGATTGGAAAAGATGTCAGCGCTCCGTGATTTCCACGGATTCAGCGAATCTTTATCAAAATCCTGCTTTTTATTTACTTATACATATTTTTTGCATAAATTAACAAGCGGATTTTAAAATTCGTGTGGAAATTCGAGGAGCCCAGAAACCCAAAATCATCTTGGAAATGAAGAAACAATGAGGGGGACTCGTATGTCCAGATTTGAAAAGTTATTACACGGGCGTCTGGGTGGCTTTGTCGTTGAGCGTCTGACCCTTGGTTTCAGCTCAGGTCATGATCTCACGGCTCGTGAGCCCCATGTCGGGCTCTGCGCTGACAGTGTGGAGCCTGCTTGGGCTTCTCTCTCTGTCCCCGTCTGCCCCTCCCCTGCTCGCTCTCTCCCTCTCTCTCAAAAAAATAAATAAAAATCGAAGTTATTACGAAGTTACAGCAATCACGAGGCAGTGGTACCAGCACAAGGACAGCCATGGGGCTCGCACCTGGGCTCCAGAAGTGTCCCCTCCACTTGCTGTCTACTGGCCTCTGACGAGGGCACTGACACTGTCCAGTAGGGAGGGAACAGCCTTTTGAGCCAACGGTGCAGGCACACTGGGTTTCCAGCTGCGAGACAGAAGCTTCCCTCCCTACCTACGGGAAAGGTGGCCTCACGTTGTATGGAGACCCACACGCGACAGCGGAGGCTACGAAAGTCTCAGGAGAAAACGTGGGCGCCAGCGTCCACGACCTTGGCTTAGACAATGACTTCTTGGCTGGGACACCCACAGCACCGGCGACAAAAGAAAAAACGATCAGCTGGACGTCATCGAAATTTACAGCTTTTGTGTTTCAAAGGACATCACCGAGGAAGGGACAGGACAGCCCACGGAACGGCAGACAACGTCTGCAAATCACGTATTTGATACGGCACCCGTGCCTAGAAAATACAGTAAAAAAGCCAAGTGGCCCAACTTTTAATACGAGCAAAGGCTCTGAAAGGACATTTCTTCAAAGAGGGTAAAAAAGCGGCCCGTGAGCCACGAAGCGATGCCTCACGAGCTGGCGCCCAGTGCAAATCAAAACCCCAGCGGGAGAGGACGTCACACTCGGACGCGCTGGCCCCCTCGTGCACCGTCGGTGGCAGCGCGGCAGGGTTCCTCCGCCGGTTAAACCCGGAGCCGCCACGTGCGCCGCCACGTGCGCCGCCACGTGCGTGAGCCAGCGGTTCCACCCCTCGGCGTGTGCCCGAGAGAGAACCCAGCTGCACACGGAGCACCCACCCCGAGCAGTGGCCGAAGCAGAGACCGCCCACGCGCCCACCGGCGGGCGAGCGCAGAATGCCCCCCGCACAACGGAGCACTTCTCAGCCGCAGAAAGGAGCAGGGCGCACAGGCGTGTCGCAGCGGGGATCGCGGACGGAAGCCCCGTGGCCTCCGTTCGCAGGCGGCGCCCGGCGAGGACAAGTCCACAGAGACTCGCGGAGGTCGGGGGATGCTTGGAGCTGGGCGCTCTGAGGGGAACGGGGAGCGGGCGCGGCGGGGTGGGGCCGCTGTCGGGGGACGGAGGTGTTCTGGAACCGGCGGCGTGCACCTGCAAAGGCACGGGAACCACAGGGCGGCGCGCCGTGCGCCAGGGGTGGTCTGGGAATCCCGTCTGGGCGGAGGGGTTCCAACGGTGCACGTGTGTGCGTGCAGCCTGTGGGCGACGGGCCCCTGGCCTCGCTGAGACGCAGGCCTGATCCCAGCGCTCCGGGTGGGTGAGCGCCGGCCTCTGCTTCCCCCCGCGCAGGGGCCGCCGACGGCTGTGGGGTGCCCCTGCCTGGCCCGCAAACCGGACGCCAGAGCCCTGCCGCGGGACAGGCTGCCGCCACGCCCGAGTGGTGTGGCCCCAAGGTGGGGCTACCTCTGGGCCGCCGTTTCCACTCTGCGGCCCCCCCGGGGGGGGGGGGCGGTGTCAGCCTCAGCTGGACCACCCAGGGGCCTCCCGGGGAAAGCTGGCCGGGGAGGTCACCCCAGTCGTGTGTGCCCGCTGGATTCAGGGTCCAGACAGAGCATTTCCTCCGTCTCGTGCTCAGGTGACCTCCTTCCTCACCATCCCCATCCGGTGCACACAGACGCTGGGCTCAGACAGGGCAAAGGGCGGGCACTCCCCACTCCCCTGTCTCTGGCGTTGGGCTGGACCAGAACCCCTGGCTCAGGCGTATTTGGAGGCTGCTGCTTGGAGACCCCGGGCCCTGACATGGGGGTCCTGTGCAGGTTTGCCTGAGGGTTTTGGGGTGCTCGCACCTCCCTCTGAACCCCCAGAGCCCACCCTGGAAATTCTGACCCTGCCCCAGGGAATTTGATGTGCTCTAGGGACAGACGCCTCGCGGTGTGAAACCAGGGACGTGAGCACCTCACCGCACGCTGCCCCGAGACCTGCGCAGGGGGACGGAACAGGGAAAGGTAACCGCGGAAACAACAAGCCTTGGCTTAGCGCCCACTGTGTGTCCGCCAGGGCCGGGCACGGACCAGCGCGTATTATCTCACGACGTACTGCGGGCTGGGCTCCGCTCTCCAGATGGGGAGACGGAAGGGTCTCTTCCAGGGAGGGGAAGGGTCTCAGCCAGTCAGGGAGGCGCCGAGACGTGGACCTGGCTCAGCCAGACCCCAGGGTCCTCGCTCATCCCATGGGTGTCCACGTCTGGTGGATGTCCCCCACTTAGCGACCGTCCCCGGTGTGGGCGGACACCCAGAATCTGCAGGCCGGGGCCCCTGAGCCTCCTCCTGCAGGAAGAGTGGCCGTGCAGAGCCCTCCCCACCTCTCTGGAGGGGACACCCAGACCTGCCCGGCCTCTGACCCGGCTCCTCACCTAGGAAGAATGCGCTCTAACTCACGGGCGTCACGGTAACCGCCAGGAGCGAGGTGGGGTTCACACAGCCAGCGCCCCCCAGCATCTGGGAGCCCCTGTCATTCTTGTCCGCCCGCCCAGCCTCCGGGGTTTTCCTGCAGCTCTGAGGGCGAGAGCCCAGCCTCCAGAACCGGCCACCCCCGGGAGCCCGGGGACCGTCCACTGCTCGGGCCCAGCAAGGCCCCTGCCCAGCACGGTCAACTTCGCCTCTGAATTAATCTGGATTTTTAAGCACAATTAAAGAGGTAATCAGGGTCAGCAGTGGCTTTCAAACACAGTTTAGCGCAAAATCCTAATGCAGGAATTACACAAATGGATATTGTCAATATAATGGATTCCCAGCAATTGCACTAAACAAGGTTGCATCAGGGCTGCGAGCCGCGTGCGGCGAGGGCTAATTCTGCGGCACCTTGGTGGAGGCAGGCGGAGCACCAGAGCCGAGCCGGCCGAGGCTCCACATTCATTACCGGGCAGCTTGTAACACGTTTCAGAGAATTCATTAGGGAAAGAAAACAGTAAAATTTGAAGTTATTTGTAAACCCGACGGGGGAACATGCATCATTTCGCGGAAGGAAATGTGTCGATTCCAGACGGAGCTGCGTGGGGGGAGCGGAGGGTGTGGGAACCGCGGAGGCAGGGAGCGGGGCGGGGGGCGCTCACCTGGGAGGCACGTGGGGAGCACCCCCGTGCGCAGGCCCAGTGCTCACCCTTCCGTGAGAAGAGGGGCTGTAGTTTCACAGAGCTCACGCTCAGGACCACAGGGGGCCCAGAGGGGGCAGGCCCTTGTCCGCGGTCACACAGCAGAGGCAAAGCCAGCCAGAACCAGGCTCCCCTGGGGTCAGGATGGAGCTGGTGGGGCCCCACGAGAGCACGATGAGGACACCGGGCCAGGCAGCCCTGCTGTCCCTTCTGCTCCCCTTCCTCCCAGCAGCCTCCCTCCTGTCCCTCCTGACTCACCCCTACACCCCCATCACCGGCTGGAATCCTGCCCCAGCACCGAGCCTACACGGCTTCCGGGGCCCGTGACTGTCCCTCCCCAGACAGCACCTGCCAGGCCCCTTCCCTCCTAGCTCTGCCCACACCCTGCTTACAATGTCAGCGCATGCCCACTGCTTTCTAGTCTCTGTGCTTCCAGACCCTGAGCACCTGGACCACGGGGAGAGACCCTGAGCATCCCCCTGCCCTCCCCGAGAGGGAGGGGTGCACCCCCATTTACAGACGCCTCTCCTGGACGAGGGCGCCACAGCGGGAGTGCGGAGGCCCCTGGGAAGCTGCGGGCTCGGTCCGGCCACCAGCTGCCCCGGGGCGGGCCAGTGGAGGGGACCCAAGTGTGTTAGCGTGAGACTCGGCCGGCTGGGTCCGGGGCTCTGTGGACGGTGCGTGCTCAGGGCACAGCCCCCGGGTGCGGCCAGGCAGTGAGGCCACTGACCTGTCCCGGGGCGTGAGCCCCGCACCCTTGGAGGGCGATGGTAACGCCACCGTGACCCGCACGAGAAGCATGCTGGGGAAGAGTGCAGGGAGGGCACGCAGTGGGGGCAGGGCGGCGGGCTGGACGCCAGCACGAGGAGGTCTCCAGCAGGCCCGGCGGTGAGCCCACAGCGGGGGCATCAGATGCCGATGCCAGTCCGCGAGCACCAGCCGCGGAGGGAGATACTGGGGGGCCACCGGAGATGGCCGGGGCAGCACGGGAGAGAACACGCACTCTGCAGGCTTTCTCCCGGTCGGGGGCTCCCCTGCGGCAAGTGCGGCCCTCACACGGCAGGCGACTGGCCCCTGCGGCAGTGACAGGCCAGCCCTGGCTCTGGGCAAGGGCACGGGCCTGGGGGCCCAGGCTGAGGCCGTCGGCATCACCCTCAGCGGGAGGACTGCCTGCCTGGGTCTTTTTGGCCTCGGGCGACCCCAGGCCCCGGGCTCTTCAGGATGGCTGCCCGCGGGTGGTGACCCTTGAGGCTGTCTCCTGGCCCCTCCACATCACACAACAGGATCCTCTCCCAGGCTGGCTGTGCCACCCCCCCCCCGGAAGCCCCACCTTTGGGGTGCCCCCACCCTGGGAACGGGCCGGGGCTGAGGCTGCCCCTTCCGCCCGGGGTGCAGAGGTTAATGGAGGCAGCGGGGTGGGGAGGCGAGACGTGGAGGGGCCGGCTGGGAGGAGCCCCGTCTCTTCCGGCCGGCCGGGACAGAATGAGGACAGATCAAAGCTAGGGGTTTATGAGCCTTTGCGGGTGGTGGAGGGAACGGCCTGGGGGTGGGCTTGGGGCTGGCTCTAGGGTCCCGGAGATGCGCGGGCAGGCAGGGCCCCGGTCAGGGCCCCAACCGTGTGCTGGGTGCTTAACACCCTCACAGCAACCGAGGAGGTGGGGGCTTTCTCCCCACTTGACAGATGTGGAAACTGAGGCTCGGGTCCGGACGACACTCCCAAGGCCGCACAGCTGGCCAGGGGCCGAGCCAGGGTAATACTGGGCCTGGGTGAGCGTCTCCTCTCTGTCTCTGTCTTGCTTCTCCCCGGCCCCCCAGGTGTGCTCTCAGCCCTGGGCGCCAGGCCCCTCCCAGGTCCTGACTCCGTCCCCTCCAGCCCCAACGCAGGGAGTGACGGGTGCGGGGACGCCTGAGGCCCTACCCCAGGACCCCCTGCCCACCCCCGCCCAGGCCGTGCTGCCTGGCCCCCATCCGTCCTCCTGGGCCCTGTCAGGGAGAGGCAGGGGCAGAGCAAGCCCCCTCCTCTGCCTCCCCTCCCCACCCCTCGCTGCCTCCTCCCCTGCCCCACCCCGCCCGCAGGCCTTTGCCCCTCCCCTGTGCCGGAAGTGCCCTGTCCAGCCACGGCCTGCGGGCTCAGCCCAGCCATCACCTTCTCCGGAGGGAAGACTCAGCTGGGAAGCTCCCCGTGCGGACCAGACCCTGCTGTTGGATGCAGCCCAGGGCAGGGGCTCTGCGACCCTCCCTGCCCGTCCCCTCCTAGCACAGGCCTGCAAGGGAAGCCCCCGTCTTCCCAAGAGTCTAGTCCAGCCCTGCTAGTTCCTGCTGTGTGACTCAAGGGAGGCTCTTGGCCTCTCTGAGCACATGAGCCCTGCATTCACTGCTCCCCACAGCCCTCCTGGGCCAGCTGCTAACGTCATGCTGACTTTATGGCTGGGGAAACTGAGGCTCAGTGCAAGGGAGCCACTCCCCGCCCCCCCCCCCCCCCCCCCGTCCTCCTTCCCTGCCAGGGCCACCCGCCGGTGCTTTCCAAGGGTGGGTTTTAATTAAGCCAGTTTGTAATTACCTTGCTGCATCCTTACTTAATAAAACTCGAGGGAGTTTTAATTTTTTTTGCCTTATTTAAAAATTTCATCACCGCCTGCCAACACGGGGAAGAGAGGTCCTCACAGAGTCAGCCCGTGTGCCCGGCTGCGGGCTTGGGGGGCAGCCGCCGTGCCAGCCCACCTTAGGTGTCTTGCCACAGCTGGCTGTCACCCCGACTGGGTAATATCTGCCCCAGGGAGGTGCCCCGGGGGTCTCAGGTCTCTCCCTCCTCTACCCAGCAAGTCCTGCCTGCCTCCAGGAAATAGGGGGAGTCAAACCAGAAAACTCTTGGGTCTGGTCGCTTTGTCAGTCGAGGCACAGCACGTGCAAAGGTCCAGGGGCTTTCTGGGTGTGGGTGGCAGGCTGCTCAGTGGTGGTGGGGGCGTGGCCAGGATTTGGCCGGAAAGGTGAGCAGGGGCCGGGCTGAGGGGGACCCTGCGTGAGGCGGTGGTGTGGGCTGAGTCAGCCTTCCAGGTCTCCGTCCCTCGAGAGTTTACTGAGGGTCGATGTTCTGGAGCTGTCGCAGGTGCTGGCACGGATTGCTCGCTCCACAGACGGGCTTGCCAGGCTCATCTAGCTTCTTGTTTAGTTTTACTTTTCTATTTTTAAATATTTTTAAAGTCTTTTTAAAGCACTTTTTAAAGTGTTTTCTTTAAGTTTTTATTTATTTATTTTGAGACAGAGAGAGAACATGAGCGGGGGAGGGACAGAGAGAAAGAGATTGAGTCCCAAGCAGGCTCTGTGCTGAGCCCGATGCCGGGCTTGATCTCACGGCCATCAAGATCATGACCTGAGCCAAAATCAAGAACCGGGACACTTAGCCAACTGAGCCAGCCAGGCGCCCTCGCTTAGCCTTTTAGAATGTGGGGTCTGTTATCGAATTGAAAGACCAGGAGAGTTCACCTAAAACTCACTTTTCTGGCTCCTTGTAGATGGCCGGCAGACCCCCAGAGGGTACCACCAGCCCGGGGCTGAGAGGTGGCTGCCAGGTGTGGTGGCCCAGGTTGTGCACTGGTCCGGTAGCACTTTCTGTGGCAGCACGGCCTTCCCGGCCCAATCCCCAACCACTCACGGAGCCGCCCCCAAATCCCAGGTCCCCCAAGCTCCTCCCCCATGACTCAGCACCTGGCCTCGGTGGGGGGGGGGGGGGGGGGGGGCCAGAGTGGCAGGGTTGACGGAGCAGATGCGGTGATGGTGCTCAGGGCACTGCCCCGCCTCGTGAAGGGCGCCCTCCGCCCTCCGCGCCCTGTTCACCCCAACTCAGGCTAAGAGGCCTTGGCCAGGGCGGCCCCCACACCCAGTCATAATGCAGGTGGGGACACACCATTCCTGGCTCTGGGGGCCGGGGCCGGGGGCCCGCCCCGGTCCAGGAGACCCCGGAGCTGCTCCCTAGAATGCCGTCTGTCCGAGACCTGGTGCGGACAGATTGACAGAGTAGGTTAACGAGTGCCTCCCTTCCTCCCGAAGGCTAATTAAATATGCATCGGCCTGGCGAGGTCAGCAGAAATCGCTCGCCAGAGTGAGAGGGTTTAATTAATCCTCCCGTGGAGGGTCTGGCTGAGGGGCCCCGCACACCCCTAGCTGCCCTCCGCACCCTCCCGGCATCCGGGCCGCACCCCCTCCAGACCCTCACCTCAGCTCACAACACCTGGAGGAGGTGGGCGGTGGGTCCCGTCCCCGCTGTCCCCCGCCGCCCACCACCCAGGACTTTCTGCTCCCCACGCGCCCTCCCGGTGTCCGTGTCGGCAGCCCCCGCGGCGGTCGGCCCTCCCGTGTCCAGCAGGCGGGGCCGGCCGGGGGCTCCCTCCTGTCCCGCAGCTCAGGACAACCAGGGAGCCGAGGGGGAGCGGACCGCGATGCGACTGAGTGGAGGTGGCCGGGCGCGGCTGGCGAGGCAGGGCCTGGTCTCCCTCTCTGTCCACCATCTGGTCGCTGTCGGAGAAGCCTTATTTACGGAGGACACACCCGAGGCCCAGGCGGGGGCGCTCGCCCAAGCGGACCGGGGTGGAGGGGCCGTGGCTGGCACGCCCGCCCCCGTGCCGGGCCGGGGGCCCGGGGCCAGGACCGCAGTGCCGCAGGCCCCCAGGAGGGCCCGGGCAGTGGCCCGCGATGTGACAGGGGGTCCCGGGCCCAGCGTCAGAGACGTGATGGGCAGCCAGCAGCTCCCCTGACCGTGGGCTCGGGGCCGGCCGTGGGGCGGGGACGTCCCCGTGGCGCCACCCCAACCCGGCTCCGGGCACACCCGCGGGAGGTGGTGGAGGGCCCTGCCTCTGGGTCTCTGCTCCGGTCCACGCTAATTTTTTATTTATTTGAAAGTGGGACTGGAAGTGGTTTCAAAGTGAGTCTGGAGTCTGCTGATGGACCGCACTGGAGGGACGTGGGGATTATTTATTACCGAGTCACTTGCCGGAAAGGTTAGAGGCTGAGAAGTAATTATTTTTCTTCTCTCTCCCCCACCCATCCTCTCTGCTGGAAGGAGATATTGTGCAGGAGAGAGCAGTTTGGAGGTCTGGGACTGGGCCCCACCCCCACTCTGTCTGGGAGAGGTGGGCTGACAGGAGGGCCTTGTGCAGGAAGTTCTGGGGGTCACGGGAGCCCCTGAGGGGCCACCCCAGCCAGGGCAAGGCGCTAGCTTACTGGGGGTCCTGGGGCACACCAGGTGCATTGTGGAACTGTGCAGATACCCACCGGAAAGCAGCCCAGGCAGCCGGCACGGCAGGTGCAAAGGCCCTGGGGTGGGAATGGGTTGGCCGACTACAGGGCCAGAGCAGGGGAATGAGGCCGAAGAGGGGACTGACAGACAGAGGCCTAGCGGTGCCAGGCCATGCTAAGGACTCTGGGCTTTATTTCAAGTGTTTTCAGAAACTTTTGGAGGATTGAGAGTGGGGAACGTGGGGAAGAAACAAAGGCAGCCCTGCCATTGACGGGATTTCCAGCCCACGTTCCTCACCCGGTCTGGGTGGGTTTTCAAAAGTATAAAACCCAAGACGCCTGGGTGGCTCGGTGGCTAAGCGTCCGACTCTTGATTTTGGCTCAGGTCGTGATCTCACGTATCGGGCTCTGCACTGACGGCATGGAGCCTGCTCGGGATTCTCTGTCTCCGCTCTCTGTCTCCCTCTCAAAATAAAGAAATAAACCTTAAAGAAGCGCATCAAGCTCACTCAGTGCCCCCACACGTGTCCCAGGCTGCGCTAGTCTTGTGCTCCCTACGACTCTCGCCTTCAGGGAGCAATAGTCAGACAGGGAGCCGGGGGTAGTCGGGGGCAGAAAAACCCGGCCCAGCTGCGTGAAACAGAAGAGAGAATTTGTGGCCTCCTAGAGCTGAACTGTCTGGACTAGATCTCCGGGTTCAGGCATGGTTTGATCCAGGGCTCAGATGTCATCGCCAGGATTCATGTCTGGGCTCTGAGTTTTCTGCCCTCAGCCTCCAAAAACTGTCTGAGGATTTCCACTTCCATCCAAGACCCAGTAACAGGGACTAGGTTTATGTTCCCATCTGAAACAACTGTTCGTGACGAAAAACAAAGGACAAAATGTGAGAAATGATAACCGTGAAGACATCGGACATCAGGCAGCGAAGGGCAGACATTCCAGAGAGATGAAGAAGAAACAGAGGCAGCCCTGCCATTGAGAGGATTTCTAGACCGCGAGGCAGGAAGGGGGAACCCAGTCCCCGAGCCGAAGAGACAGAACTCAGGGTCTGGGGGGACCGAGGAGGGATGCGCAGGGCAGTGTGCCACGAAGGAGAGACCCTCACAGAAAGAGAGCACCCTGGGCGTCTGTGGAAGGTCCCTCTTGAGTATCCAAAAGAGTGCTGATTACTGCATGACGGCGAGGACAGTGTCCCAGGCCCGGGAAGGAACCATCTGAAGGAACAAGAGAACAATGACAGTGCGTCTTCTGAGCAGCCAGACTCATGACAGAAGGACCCGTCATTCACAGCGCCTTGGGAAGGACGTTCAGGAAGGTCTTGCCTCGGTAGTGAGGAGTCAGCAGGACAGACGGAGAACACTCTGGACGCACAGTCAGCAGTGACAGTAAGGCTGTTTCCCCGGGACAGAACTGCATCCCCAAAACGCAGGTCGAGTGTATTTACAGAGGCACAAAAACGTTTCGCAATCAGAACGGCAAAACTCACAATGTCTGGCATCCAATCAAAGATTATCAGGCATGAAAAGAAGCAGAAAAACAGGACCCACTGTGAGGATAATACTCGATTAATTAACACCGACCCAGAACTGACCCAGATGCTGGAAGGCACAGAAAAGGAGGTTACACCACTTACAACTACTCTCCGTGTGTCTGAAAAGTGACGCGGGGACACGGAAACTATGGAAACAAAGGACCAGTCTCGAAGACCATGTCTCAGATGGAAAACTCACCCGACGGCATCGCCAACAGATCAGACGCGGGAGAGGGAAAGACTAGTGACCTCGAAGGTGCAGTCGTGAGAACTCTCCAGAGTGGAAAGCAAGCAATTTTTTTTTTTTTTTAACGAAAATGGTGGTTGCCTGACTTGCAGACAACCCAATGCGTGTGCAGCTGGGGCCCCGAAGGAAGAGAGGAAGCACAGAAAAGCTGTTCGAGGGGCGTCCGACTGTTGATTTCGGCTCAGGCCATGATCCCAGGGTCATGGGATGGAGCCCCGCCTTGGGCTCTGAGCTGAGCCTGGAGCCTGCTTGGGACTCACTCTCTCTCTCTCTCTCTCTCTCTCTCTCTCCCTCCCCTCCCCTGCTCGTGTTTGCACTCTCTAAACAAAAATAAGATAAAATAAAATACAGTGAAATAAAAAAGAAAAGCTATTTGAAGAACTTTGGCTAAAAACTTAACCAAATTTGAGGGAAGTTATGAACGCAGAGATAAAAGTTCAACGTGCCCTGAGCTTAAGAAACACGAGGGAAACTACCACAAGGCACGTCACGGTCCATCTGCTCAAAGGCCGTGACAGAGTCAGTCCTGAGGGCGCGGAGAAGAAGGGCGGGTGTCCTGAGGCGTAAGGAGCAAAGAGTCAGCCGACTTCACCTGGGAATCGCACAGCAAGGAGGTCGGTGCGGCAACATCGCCCGGACGCCGAGCCAGCCGCCCATCTGGAATTCTGTACCCAGCGGAGATGGCTTCCAAACAAAGGGGAGTAAAGATGTTTTCAGACAGAAGCTGGAAGAATTCGTCGCAGACAGGCCTGAGCTTCCAGCAAGAGGAGGACCGGAACCGGGCACCGGGGCCAGAAAGTACGCGGGTAAACACGGGGTATTCTTACTAGGACAGCAAGGGTACGGTTCTCATGCGGAAGAGGGGAAGGGCGTCAGGGTTCCATGTGGCGGCGACGGCAGGATGGGGACCACGAGCAGACCCGGGCAGAGGGCACACCGTGTCATTTCCCGAAACTGCACGTGAGTCTGCAATTATCTCTAAATTAAAAGTTTAATTAAACTTTGCAAATTTAAATTTTTTTTAATTAAAAAGTCAGTAAAGACGAACGGAAAAAGCCACGATGAGCAAAATATCTAAGCGTTCAGTAAAGATAGGATCTGGAGGGGGAGGCGTGGAGGGAGAAGAGGGCGAATCCGGGCCCTTCCAGGACCTCCTGTCCTGACCCCGCGAGCTCAGGAGACAAGAGAACCCTTTCTGACGCCCTCGAAAACACCTGCTCCGAAGGCAGCTGACGGCGCGCAGCGGAGCTCCGCGCTGCCACACGAAGGAAGGCAACGCTGGCTCCGCTCCCGCGGGGACGGAGCTCACGGGCGTGGGGCTCAGGGAGGCAAGCGACACGCCAGACCGGGGGCCGCGTGACGCCGTTCACACGGCACAGCCAGAGCAAATCCAGAGACAGAATGCAGACCGGGGGCCGCGGGGGCCGGGGGAGCAGAGTGGGGAGTGACCGCGAACGGGCACGGGGCCTCCCTCGCGGGTGGGAACTGGGGGCTGGCGGTGCTCGTACAACGCTGTAAACATATAAATGCCACTGAATTGTCTGCTTTAAAATGGTTAGTGGTTCGTTTTGTTACATCACTTCTACCTCCGTTAAAAAAAAAAAAAAAAAAAGGACGGCTGGAGGATGGGGTCAAAGAAGGTGACGTTTGTGAAGACCAAGGCCAGGCCTGCGCAGACGGGGGTACCGCCCACGCTGCTGTTCACATGACCATCCCCCAAATCAGTCCGTTCCCGTTATTCGGTGCCCCGCTCGCGATCCCCACGACAGTCCCGCCAGTGGGCGTAGTTCCCCTTCTCCAGACGAGCAGTCGAGGCTCAGAGAGGGTGAGTGGCCTGCCCGAGGTTGCACAGCGGGGCCGGGATCCGAGCCCGGGCTCGCCGGTCCCCGTCCGGCTCTTGCTGCACACCCTCTACGAGGCGTACGAGGCGACCTGACGGTACTCTTGTTGGGAAGCATTACGAACACGTGGTGCCACGCTGGTTTCGGGTGCGCGCCTCGGTGCTCCCTGCCGTCAGTGCGGTCTTCCCGTCTGCACTTCAAGGAGCCTCAAGTGACCAGTCGTGCTGCATTCAGGCGCGGCGATGCTGGTGAGCGTGCGCCGTCACCAAGGGCCGGCACGACACAGGGGAAGGACACCAAGAGGAGGTCTGTCGTCGGGGCGCCTGGGCAGCTCGGTCGGTTGAGCCTCTGACGTTGGCTCAGGTCGTGATCTCATGGGTTCGTGGGTTTGAGCCCCGCGTGGGGCTCTGTGCCGACGGCTCGGAGCCTGGAGCTGCTTCGGATTCTGTGTCTCCCTCTCTCTCTCTCTCTCTGCCCCTCCCCTGCTTGCGCTCCGTCTCTCAAAACTAAATAAAAATGTTACAAAAATAAATTAACAACAAAAAGAGGTCTATTCTCAAAGGTGTGGGCATGACTGGGCACTTGGAGGCTTGCTGGGGTTGGCAGGCAGGTGCCTGGGCCCGGAGCAGTGGGGAGGGCTGAGGCCTCCAGAGGAAGAGCGGCCTGAGCTGAGGAACACGCCCCTTCCCTCCCTCCCCCATCTCGGGCCCCAAAGCGGAGAGCAAGAGCCTGCAGTGGGGCCAGCTCCCCTCCTGGGGCCCAGAGCAGTCAGAGAAGGGTGGAGCCCGGGGGTGAAGGGGTTCGCGGTGCCCCCACCCCCGCCCAGTCCACAGCGCCCCTGCCTCTCACCCGGACAGCTGCCCAAGCCCCTCACGAAGGGTCCTTTAAAACGTCCGCCACACAGCGTCACTCATTGTCTCCTCCCAGCCTCCTCGGTGACCCCAACAACTTGTTGGATGAAGCCTCTGTTGCAACACCCTGCATGTGGGGCCCCCACCCCACCCCTCACTCGTGTCCACACCCCGCCCTCCCACCCGCTGCGGCTCCAAGCCTCCTGCCTTCTCTCCTGCCTCAGGGACTTTGCACTGGCTCTTCCACTCATTGGGAATGCTCTGCCCTGCCCCCTCCGCCTGGTGGGCTCTGCCCCCTCCTTGAGGTCCTGGCCCCAGCGTGGTTCCGCTTGCTCCGTAAAGACCCTCAGAGCACGCCCCCCACCCCGCACCCCGACGTGCCCTGAGGGAGTCGGGGGGGGGGGAGTAGGAGCCTGGCGTGGGGGGGGCACCTGGGGATCAGATGCCGAGGACGTGAGTGAGCGAGTGACTGCGTGTGAACAGCATTGGGGCGGCAGGCGGGCCTCCAGTCACAGCAGCAGACGACATCACGTGGACTGGCTCCAGCTGACTCCCGGGCCCCGTCGGCAGCCTCTTCCACTGACGGCCGACCTCCCGATGGGGAGGCGAGGCTCTGGGAAGGGACCAGACGGGCTGTGCCCGCCTCCCGAGGACCCCAGGGGCTGTCGATGGCGGGGCTCGGCCTCCGCTCCAGCCTGCTTTGCCCTTCTGGCCTCCGTTTCCCCGCCTGTCAAACGGGCACGCGTGCAAACCTCCCCTTGCCGAGCTGCGCGTGTGGAAGTTGCCGCCGATGGGCCACAGCCCTGTTCTACGGGGGTACACACCCCAGCCGCACCCCCTCCACTGCCGGGGACCCAGCCCCACGGCCGACCCTGAGCACCGAGCCCTTTCTGCCTGTCCCCTGCCCCGGAATCCCAGCCGCCGGGCTCTCTGGGGCTGAGGGAGGGCAGGAGGAGCCTGGCCTCGCTGACCGAAGGACCCCCTTTGGCCCCAGGGGGCAGGAGGGGTGGGCAGAGGCCCCGAAGGGCGGGAGTCTGTGCCCCAGCAGCGGCCGTCTGTCTGTCCGTCAGTCTTCGCGGGGCGGCCTGCCCAGCCAGGGCTGGCGGGCGGCCGCAGGGCGCGCAGCTGTTTGCCGGGCCTTGTCATGAACCAAACACGGTGCTGTTTAACGATTGAACCGCACTAATGAATATTGGGCCAGATATTTTCGAGGCCTGTTCCGACTGATTACTTGGAGAGCTGAGTGCGCCTCCCAATTACCCAGGCAATTAGGCGGCTAATTAAACACTTACCCTTCGCTTCGTAAACAGGCGCGCGGGTGGGAGGCGGCGCTGGCTCGGGCGCCCGCGGGATACTGGCTGTCGGAGCCCCACGCGCGCGCCCCCAGGGTCTCGGCCGCCCGGGGGTCGGACGGGAAGCGGGACTGGGCGTGAGGTCCAGTGTGGCCTCCTGAGTGTGGCCTTCTCGGCTCTGCCACTGCCCTCGCTGCAGGGAGCCCTGTGCCCGTCCCGGCCCGGAGGCCCTCTGCTGGCTGACCTCGGGGGACCCGGTCCCGCCTCCTGGCGCTGACCACTGCCCGCAGGACGCCTCCCTCTCCCCCAGGCCACGCTGTGCCGCTCCGGCTGTTTCTGCGTGCTCGGAGGGGCACAGCCAGCAGGCCTCCCAGCCAGAGTGATTTTTCTGGAGAATCTGTGTCAGGTACGGTGGTTTTAAAACACGGCCCCCCAGCTCTTTCGATATGCCTCTCGTGGAGGGGTGTCCGTCGGCTCCCCTCGAATCCGGGCCGGTCTCAGGCGGCGGATGCCTCCCAGGGCTGGCTCGATGAGGCAGGCGGCCTGGGCCCGAGGCCCCCCGCCCACCGCGCTGCACTCACATCCGCACGTGCACACGCCCGCACCTCTGGACACGGCCCTCCTCCTCCTCCGTGGCTCCGCTCACGGTGTACCTCGTCCATCTGGGTACGGCCCGTCTCCCCACCTGGCTCGTGTGCTCCCCCGGGCACGGCCCCGTGGCTCCCCGCTCCCCCCAGGCTGGACACTGGGAGCGGCTCAGAGAATGATGCACACAGAGGAAAGGCCAGGTGGATGTCCCAGAGGTCGGAGGCCGTGTCTCGCACTCACTGAAGACATCACAGAGAGACAGAACCTCCCTTCCAGCCTGTGCGCATGTGCACACACACACCTGCCTTCCCACAGGGGTGTCCAGGATGACGGGGGGAGGTATGGAGCAGGGACTTTCCGTGGCCAGAAGGCCACTCCCGGGCACAGATGTGGATGCTCCCGCAGTCTAGGGGGCAGTTCAGTGGCCGCCACAGCCCTCCCCTGGCCCGGAGGAGGGTGTGGAGAAGACGGCTCCAACGCTGCTCCCAGGAGCCCCCTCGCCTCCTGCTCTGTGATTCCCCAGGGCCTCCTCTGCACGACTGCACTGCCACCCTCCCTGGTCCCCCCTGGGCCCACGTCCCAGGCGTGGCAGGACTCGGGAAGGACTCAGGACGCTGTCCCTTCCTGGATCCCAGCGCCTCCTGATCTCAGTGCCTCCTGGAAAGGTCCAGCACCTCACAGCCTCCTGGCCCTGATGTACAGCCCTGAGGCGGAAAGCCCCAGAAGCCGGGCTGAGCCCAGGCCCGGCAGGGACATGCTGCCCGCCCCCCAGAGAGCCGGTACTCTCAGCAACCCCAGAGCCGCCATGGGGCGGACAGGAAGGGGCGAGGACAGGCAGCCGGGGCCCGCATCCCTGGGGCCAGGATGCCAGAACAGAGCGCCAGCTTGGGCGCTTCGGGCAAGCGAGGCTGACCCTCTGCCAGCTCCAAGGCCAGAGGTCCGAACTCAAGGTGTCAGGGCCGCGCTCCCTCCCAGGGCTCCAGGGGAGGGTCCTTCCCGCCTCGTCCAGCTCCTGGTGGCCGCCGGCAATCCTGGGCGATCCTGGGCCAGTGGCCGCGTCACCCCAACCTCTGCCTCCGTGGCCACGTGGCCTCCTCCCTGCGTGTGTGTCCGTGTTCCCTCTTCTGTGAGGACACTAGTCCCTGGACTGCGGCCCTCCCTGCCCCAGCGTGACCTCAACTTAACCATCATGTCCGCAGAGTCCCTCCTTCCAAGTAAGGTCAGGTTCGCGGGTCCCAGGGTCAGGACTCAGAATGGTCGTGGGCTCCAGGGTCAGGACGCAGGAGGCTTGTGGGTTTTGGGATCAGGACTCAGAACATTTGCGGGTCCCAGGGTCAGGACACGGGAGGCTTTCGGGTTTTGGGGTCAGGACTCAGAACGTTCGCGGGTGCCAGGGTCAGGACCTGGGTATACCTTCTGGGGGCGCAATTCACCCCCAGGAGCCACCACTGCACTGTGTGGGCACCGTCTGAACCAGGGCTGTCCTCCCTGCACCTCAGTCTCCCCACATAAGGCTGAGGGACACAGGGCCTGACCCCTTTACCAAGCATGCCAGGAACTCTGACCCCAGCCTTCATTTCACAGTCAGCCCGGAGCCTCACCAGCTACTCCTGCCTCAAAACACCCGTCACTTGGATTCGGACCTCCTCATCCAGGTGCCCACCAGGCATGCCAGCCCTGAGGCAGCCTCATATCCAGCTTGGGAAGCAACCAGTTCCGCACCTTCTGCAGGCTGGGCGAGGTGAAGGCCATGGGGAGGTCTCCCGAGGAGCCAAGGGACAGAGGGCTGGCCGAGCAGGGACTCGCTACGGCCACCTTCTCCGGGGAGAATGCCCGGCTTTCCTCCACACCACCCTGACCCCGTCCCATCTCCATCCTCCCCACAGGAGGCAGTTCTGGCCATCTGATCCTGGCGTTCGGGGCCTCCAGAACCACAGCCAGGGCCCCAGCCCCCTGGACCCTTGTCCTCCAGCTTTCCTGCCTCTGGGCCTTTGAGCAGCCGGGCAAGCTGCCCAGGTGCCTCTGTGAGCCAGAGGCCGTGCTCCGGCGCCAGGCCCGTAAGGAAACAGAGGAAGGGAAGGTGGGAGGGAGGGAGAGGCGGTGCTGGGGTCTGGGCACTCTGGGCCTGTATCGCCATCTCTAAGGTGGGGGGCCACACCGTCCCCGCCTCAGGGGTCTTCGCGAGTTGGTGAGCCGAGGCTGGAGGGGTGCGCAGGGCCCGGCGAGGGGCGTGGGGAGCGGGAGTGTCCCCGTCGCCCCAGGAGGGTCCAGGCTGGAAGGAAGGGCCTCACACTGGCCACCTGCCTGCCGGGATGGGGCGCGGCTGCCCGAGAGGGAGGTGTGGGTCCTGCCTTCGTTTCTGAGGTGGCCCTCACCTTCCGTCCCCTCTGGGACTGGGAGCCCCCGCATGGGGGGCTCCGGTCGGGGCTGGGCCGCGGGCCGGAAAGCCGGGACATCCTGGGACGTGCCCCCCGTCGTGGGCACCCGCAGGGCACACCCCAGCACCCAGAGACCGGCCCGGCCCCAGCGCTGGGGCCGGGGAAGCCGAGGCAGACAAAAGGCTCTGTGTGGCGCTGAGGCCAGGCCGGTATTTATGGCGGCCGGGAGTTTAAGAAAACAGGGCCCTTCCGTCCACGGGCGAGCGCGGCCGGTGGGGGAAGCCCGGAGCTAATTAAATCTGCGCGGCCGGGGCCACAGAGGCCGATTGTGCAGCGAGAGCATGTTAATGCGCATTTTAAATATTTATTGTAACTGAGGTAGGTTATGAAAACAGACATCCCTCCTTTCAACACTCGGTGCGCCAGATTTAGGGCTTGTCTGGCCGCTGAGTGATTTCGCAGCAGTCGGCGAGGCCGGGAGCCCATCCATCACGCCCGCGAGAGGCCGGCGGATGGTGAAAGATTAGCGGCCTGATTTACGGCCAGCGGGCCGGGAGTGGGTGGGGCGGCCGCACACCTGTCTGGGCTGGTGGGCGCCCAGGGTGCCCGAGGCCGGCCTCAGGTTCCGCGCCCACGCTCCTGGGTCCTCCTGGGTCCTCCCTGGCCAGGCGGCGGGTCCCGGGCACGCCGCTTCTCTCTGGGCCTCAGTGTTCTCCTCCGGAACATGGGAACAGAACAGCCACGGACGACGTGGCGTTCGCCGGTTTCCACCGTGTGAGGCCTCGGGCTGCCAGCTGGCGTCACGGGAGGCAGAGCCTTCGGCTGGGTGGGGGGGGGGAGCGATCAGCTCTCTGAGCGGGTGCAGCCGCAGGGCCGGTCCACGTCCGAGGTGGGGCCTCCCTGGCACACAGTGCTCCGAGGGGGCTGCCCCCCCTTCCTTCCGCTCAAGAGCTCCTGGCTCGCCTGTAGCGACAGAGCCTGGGGCGCAGAGGGCCAGGCAGGCTGTGGGAGGTGGGGCACTCCTGCAGGGGGGCACGAACACTGGGGAGCGGGGCAGGAAGGGTTGGGCTGGTGCCCGGGAGCCGTCCGTCCTGCCGTCCTCTGGGCATTAACGTCCCCACCTGTGAAACAGGTTGGTGGGTGTCGGTTGTAATTGGACCCAGCGCTGGGGTGGTGGCCGGCCTCCCAGAGGGGGCTGGATTCTGGGGGCTGGGAGTGGGACGAGGAGAGCCCCAGGCCAAGCAGGTGAGGAGCCCAGCTGGGTCCTCCGACTTGCAGGCCGTGCTTTCAGAAGTCTCCAGGGACAAGGACCCAGCTTCCTGCGTCAGTCCTAGCCCTGTGCTCAACTGACCCCCAGGGACACTTCTGAGGTCTGTCACATCTACTCTAGAGCCTTCTTGCCTCACGCAGAGCAGGAGTCCTCTCTCAGACCTCCCACTTGCACACCCCCAGTGATGGGCAGCTCACTACCTTACAACCAACTTTATCCACCGTCCCTCACTTGCCCACGTTGGCAACAGCTCCCAAGGGAAGCAGGCAAGACCTCATCCCCATAAGGGCAGGGCAGCAAAGGTGATGAGGAAGTGACCACGTGTTGGCACCCGCGGCTGTTGCCCCAAGGCACCCACTTAGGTGGCAGCTCATCCTCCCCGCGTCCTCCCGTGCCTCCCGTGCCAGGGTTCCAAGTGCCCTCACCACGTCCCTGTGCCCCCACCCTCCTGACTGACTCCCCACCGGCCGTGGGACCGTTCCAGGCTGCCTCTGAGCTCACGGGAGCCATCCCTAATGCGGGGCGGGGGACCAGAGGCTGCCTCGGGGTACCCCACTACTGGGCCCGTCCCCCCACTGACATCTCTGCTGACGACCCCCGCTGTGGGTGTTTCCTCCAGAAACCAGCTGGCCTCCGACTGCAGCCCAAGGGGCGGGACGCTGATGCCGGGCCCTCACGCTGCTCGAGCTGGGGTGGGCACGGCAGCTGGGCTCCCAGACAGGCACGCGTGTGCCCGTCCTGCCAATTAGGCCCGGCGGCACCATCAGATCTGCTCGTTAGCGGAGCTCGGAGGGAGAGAGCAGGCGGCGCGGTCGGTCGATGGGGGACATGTCGCCTGCCTGCACGGACGGCCCCCCGCCTTGAGGATCAATGCCCCTCCCCCTCGCTCCATGGGGCTGAGGAGAGAGAGCAGAGGCTCCCCCAGGCTCCGGCCCAAAGGGAGGCAGCCTCCCAACCCCCAGGCCTGCTTCCAGGGTCCCCCGACCCCACAGGCCCTGAGCGGTAAGACTGCACCAGGGCCCGGGTTTGCAGAAACAGAACAAGATTCAGAGACTCGCCCCAGCTGTGCAGCTGGTCCCTCACGAGACCAGAGCAGACATCTTTCCTGTGGTCGGGACAGAGGGACCCGGGACTGCTGACACCAGAGTGGTCAGGAGCCCGCGAGGGCAGCATGCAAGCCCATCGCCCTCTCTGGGCCTCTCAGCTTCCTCCTGCTCCCCCCCCCCCACGATCTCAGGGGGTTGAGCCCAGCAGACAGGGCCCCGGCAACCATGGAGGGTGCCCAGCGACTCCCAGCAAAGCCCGTGCTGGGGCCAGGCCAAACCCCAGCCCAGGCTGTCAGGAGGGGCTGGGGCGTGGGGTCAGCGTCTCGTGGGGTCGGGACAGAGTGGCTCCGCGGGGCCCCCAGGGCCCCCTGCCTCCTCCTTTCCACAGCACGACACGTGAGCACACACATCCAGGCACACGGGCGCTCCGACAGAAACCGAACGCCTCCCACCTTAGGAACCGGCGGGCGCACCTCACACCCAGGCCTGTGCACGCACACACGCGTGGACATCTGGGTCTGCGCACAAGCACGCGTGTGCGAGCCTTCACCCTCAGGCACGTCCCCACACACCCCCGGACCCTCCGGCTCCCTCCACGGCGTGCACGTGGTCGCACGCCACAGGTACGCCAAACCACACGCATCACAAACACCCACACGCCCCGGGGAGGGCTCACTGTGCGCGCCCACTCCCAGGCGTGCACTTGAACAAGCCTGTCCACATGCACGTGCCCGAGTGTGCACAGGCTGCTCCCTGAGCCCCGGACTCGTGCTGGGTGCATGTGCTGGCGGCTCAGGTGGGTGGACCTCCACCTGCCTCGGGGCCACCGTCTGGCCCTTGGTGAATCGCGTCTGGGGGCAGCAGGAGCAGGCGTGGCCAGTGCGGACAGGAAGAGGCCGACGTGGCCCACGTCTACCGCGGGGCCACGGCCCCCGTCCTGCCAGCGTCCTCTCAGCCGTCTCTGGGTGACACCGACCTGCAGCCGCCAACCCTCCCGGGGCAGCAACGCCGGGGAGCAACGCGCCCACTCGGAACCCGACCCTGGGTCTGGAAGCCCCCTTTCCCCTGCGAAAGGAACCAGAGATCTTTGAAGAAATGTCGGTTCCGGGGCTGGGCATCGAGGGGACGAGAGGGGCCAGAAGGCCCTCTGCCAGGAAGGGATGGGACCATCAGGCACCAGCTCCAACCGGCCAGCCTGGGGCGACGCCAACATCGACGTGGGTAATGATGTGAGTGGGTTTCACCTCGACCAGCAAAAGTGGCATCCACGTCCAAACTGGAGAAAGCACATATGTGAATAGACGGGGACTCTGATGACAAACAGGGTGTTCACGGTCCCAAAACACCGCCTCACAAGAACACGCTAGTTAGAGAAAACAGCTTCATGGCGGAGCGTCCTGGCAGGCACGCCGTCCCTCAGCGGTCAAAGCGAAGAAGGGACAAAACGAAACCAGGGCCTCCCCAGGATGCCCGGCAGAGGAGCCGGCCCCTGGGCAGCATCCCGTGCTACCACTGCCTAACCGTGAACCTCGCGCTGAAGAAACAGCAGATCGAGGCAGGGGAACCCCACGAAACGGTCTGCGAACTTCAGGTGTCCGGGTCACGAAGGCCAGATTGAAGGACAGCGACCAGACCAAGACAGCTCCGTGCAACCTGCAAGTCTGAACCGGGCCCTTCCGCCCCGCAGGGCGGCGCCGGGACCCCCGCTGGGGCTGGGACGGAGTCTGAGGCACAGAGTGATGTATCACTGTGCTCCCGCAGGCTGCTGCTGGGTAGCAAACCGCCCCCAAACTTGGCAGCTTAAAACAACCATTTTGTGATCTCTCCCTACTTTGGGGTCAGGAATTCAGACAGGGCTCAGCCAGGTGACTCCTGTTTCTCTCTGTCATCCGAGGTCACCCAGCAATTCTGGGTCTGGGTGCCAGGATGGGGCTGGGGCTGGGGCTGGTCCGGGGGGAGGGGGGTGCCCTGGGTCTGGGGCTGGTAGGGGTGGGCGCCCTAGGTCAGGGATGATCCAGAGGGGGTGCCCTGGGGCTGGGGCTGGGGCCCTGGGTCTACGGCTGGTCTGGGGGCGGGTGCCCTGAGTCAGGGACTGACCCAGGGGCGGTACCCTGGGGTGGGCCTGATCTGCGGGTGCTGAGGTGGGGACAGATGGAGAGCTGGGCTCAGATGAGACATCTGGGCTGAGTCCCCAGGGGGCTTCTCCAGGGGTAATCTGATTTCTTCTGTGGCAGCAAGGCTCCCAGAGAGAAGGTCCTGAGAGGTGGGAGAGGACCAGCTGTGGGCCTTCTCGTGACCCAGCTCGGGGGTCCAGACGGCGTGCCCGCCACGTCCTATTGGTCAACTAAGTCACCAGATTGAAGAGGAGGGGACCCGACCCCAACTCTCGCCTCTGGAGCTTGGCATTGGCAGCTGTGGCCAGCCCGCACCCCTCGCTCCACACAGGCCTCCCACCCACCTGCCCCTGCGGCCACCCTCCACCCTCCACCCCTCTGCTCAGGCTGCGCCCTTGTAGGAAACCCTGTGGGTTTCCTATGGGTCCTAGGGACCCGGGTGCTCCTACTCCCAACCTGCCCCTCAGCCTCCAGGTGTCCAGATGCAGAACACAGAGGCTCGGGGACGCCCTGCGACTGGTTTGAGGTCACTGAAAGCAGACGTGCTGACGTGCAGAGAAATGTCACACGAGCCACACGGTACGTCACTTGTTTCTAAGAGCCAGAGTGGAAAAGGCCAAGGAAGCAGGAGACATTACCGTCAGCGATGGACTTTGTTTAGCCCGACAGATGCGAAACGTGACCATCTCCGCAGGCAGTCAACGCCAGCAGACCGTCTCCCCCCGTGTGCGCGGGACCCCGCGTGCCCTCGGAGCGTGCCCGCGGAGCCTTCCCCGTGCTCGGGGCACTGCGGGGTAGGGACGGTGGCCGGAGGGGCAGGTGGTGTGCGTCAGCCCCCAGCCCCCATCGGGTGCCAGGGCCTCTGCCCACCCCGCAAGGCCGCGGCGCCTCAGCCGGAGGGCGTCGCTGTGTAAAGAGCTGCGGCTCGTCCTAATCCTTAGGAAAATAGCAGCCCGCCTCAGAGCTTCAAACATGCAAACACCTACTTAGCATGGTGATGGGGAGAGAGCCCTCGCCCACCCTTCCCCTCGGGCAGGGGAGGGGGCTCTCCATGGGGCCAGGCCGAGGGCACCTAACGTCCCCCACCCGGGCCGCGCTGGACCAGGAGCAACCTTTCCCGTTTGCTCCAGAAGGGCCGGGAGGGACGGAGATGCTCCCCACTCCGTAGATTCGTTCTCCTCCCATCGTACAGAGGGAAAAACTGAGGGCCACACGGGCACTTAGCTGTCCTGTCCGGGGCCACCTGGCCAGCCAGCTCAGACCGGAGCCCAGGTGTGGCTTAGGACATCACTCAGTCCCCCCTGGGGTGGGTGAGGGGAGCCACCCTCGGGCAGCAGTCCAGCCTGGGCCCTGCTCTGGCCCAGATAGGAGATGAACGGCGGGGCCAGAGGAGCTCAGGGCCAGCCTCTTGGGGAGGTGCCTCGACCCCCACACAGGTGGTCCTGAGACAGGCCCTAGGCCAGCGCTCAGACCCCAGACCTCCCCAGACCTTGAAGGACCCCACTCCCCAGGGGACAAGTGGACAGACGCACGTGGATGGACAGGCCAACCCCGGCTTCCAGCCTGCCGCTCCCATACAACCTCTGGCTTTTGATTTCGCTCCAAACCCAGTCAATTTCTCGCTGCTACCTAAGAGGCTTTTCTGGTGCGGCTGTCGCCATTAAAAATGACCAGGTGTCCCCGGCAGGCCATCTCTGCTCTGGCCTGTCCCAGCCCCCAAGTCCTGGCTCACTGTGCGTTCTGCCCAAGGTCAGGTCTCCCCGGCCCATGCCCACGTGGCCCCCATTCCCTCATCACTTTCCCCTGCGGAGACAGCAGGGCCTATATCTTAGGTGTATATATATATGTGTGTGTGTGTATATTATCTGTGTATATATGTACACGTGTGTACATATTAGATGTGCGTATGTGTGTTATATACATTAGGTGTGTGTATACGTATGTGCGTGTGTATGTATAGATTAGGAGTGTGTGTGCATGTGTGTCTATTAAGTATCTTAACAGGAGTGAAGTGGTCCCATGGGATCTTTGAAGTAACATATTTCTTAGAGGAAACATCTCGGTGCCCCGCGTGGAGGGTACTGAACGCACTGTCTGGTCTGGTCTGCTCGGGGCCCCCACTCCTTCCCCAGCTCCTGGAGAAACGTTTCCCTGCTTGCAAACAGGTGGGTCCCCATGATCAGTCCCGGCCCCGGGCCTTCCTGCAGGCTGACTCCGGCTCCTCCCCCTGCCCCCCCAGCCGAGGGACACCAGGATATCACTCACCGCAGACTGCAGTGGCCAGGCCGCTGGAGGGGAGGAGTCAGAGGCCCTGAAAGACTGTGTGTGGCCCCGAGCTCTGTCCTCAGACGGAACGGTGAGCGACGTGACCCAGAAACCACTCTGACTCTGCCGAGCACACATCGGTGCGTCGGGAACACACGTGGCTCCCAGGGGAAGCCGGTGCCCAGGCGAGGACCGGGTGGGGTGGGCCAGCCCCACACTCTGCTCTGCCTGCCGGAGGAGGGCCCGGGCTGTTAGGAAGGTGCCAGCCCTGGCGGGGCCTGGAAGGCCAGCCCACTGCCCGGGAGCTCCCAGCCTCAAGCCCACCTTGACGACCCTCCTCGCCCAGGCCTCTCCTTGCAGCCTGGCTCCCGGAGCCCGTGAGAGAGGTCAGGAGTGGCACAAGGCGGGGGCGTGCCGGCGTGCGGGCCCCCGGGAGCGGCTCAGCCGAGGCTCCCGAGGTCAGTGTATCAGCCCGGCCGCTGGTCCGGCCGCCAGATGGTTGCTTCAGCAGGGAGAGAACAACCCAACACGCCATTTCAAACCGATTTCACGGCGGGCCTCCGGAGAGCCCAGCAAGCTCCCGACAGTCCGATCTGTTGTGAATAAATATGACAAAATTGCCAATTACAGGAGGGAGGCCTCAGTGTCGGGCGGCAGGGCTGGCTGTGGCTGTGCTGGAGCTGACACCACCGGGGAGGCTGCCGGGGGACGGAGCGCTGTGTCCGGACGAAGGGGGGCTGCGCGGGGGCAGATGGCCCCCCGGTGGCCAGGAGCCCCGCCAGACTGGACGGAAGGTCCCCACTGCCCCACGGCCCAGCTCCAGCTACTGTCCTCGGCCCACACACCCGACACCCGGCATTTGACCCTGCCTGCCCTCTGTCGCCTGGGCGGGGCAGCGGCTGCCCTAGGAAAGGGACAAGGATGAGTAAGGGCCCGCGTGTGACCCGGCCCTCAGCTCGGGAGCACCCCAGGCCTGGGTGTCATGACATCACCCTCCTTCCCCAGGGCCACAGAGGAGGCCCAGAGCCGGCCAAGGACCCACCCCTGGCTCCACCCAGAAGCCAGAGAGGAGCAGGGTTGAGAAGCACGCGTCTCGTCCCTCTGCCCTCAGCCCACCCCCTCGCGCCGGGACCACAGCAGACCCCTCTCTCACCCCATCACAGCACCTCCGTGATGAGCCGGAGAGCAGTGTCACGTCGCAACCCCATCGGCCCTGTCCCGTGACCCTGGGCCGTCCCTGCCGTCTTGAAATCGGTACCGGATCTGTTTCCATCGGTTTCGGTAAGGCTGAGACCGCTGCTTGGACAAGAGCGTGCCATTTTTTATTTCCCCGGAGGAGGGGGGCAGGCCCTGCAGGGCCACACAGGGAAGCACGGCTGGGCTGGTGGAGGCAGAAGGAGCGGTGGGTGGAGCGTGGCCCGCGGCATTATCGTGGTTTTCAGGGAAAGGCAGACGCAGCAGCTGAGCACGGTTAGGGTCGGGCGGTTTGAAGAGCCTCGGCGGGCTCCGGGCTGCTGCGTGACTGGTTCTTACCCGGCACCTGGCCCCAGGTGACCTCGGGCGGGGAAATATTGGGCCGGGGTGTGGGAACCTGACAGGAGAAGGCTTGGGGTGTGGGCTTGGACTGGCTGGTTTCTACGCAGCAGACATAACCTCAGGGGACAGTCTGCTACCCCTAAGCTTGGCCAGCCCAGGGAGGGCATTTTCTCCCCGGCCGGCAAGGCCCCTGGCGTATCAGAGCGTCGTAAAATACAAAAAGTAAAAAACACAGTCGATACGCCACCTGCCCCTCTCCAGGTCTCAGCTTCCATCTGCAAAGTAGGAACTTTGAGCAGGTGGGTGCCCCCCACTCAGCTCCACTCATCTGCACCCCTAGGACGTTCTGCCCCAGTGCCTCCAGTGCTCTCTGCTGCTGGCCTGAACCCACCTCTGGATGGAGGGGCCATAGCCGGACTGTCCCCCGTGTTTCCTTTCCCTCTGGCGGCGGGTGAGCAGCCTCCACTGCACAGACCCCGGCCCTAGCTCCCTATAGCCTCCCACCGGCCTTGGTCCAGCTCAGGCCCTGGAACCTGAGGGGAACCTGATGGACTTGGGTTACATAACAGCTCCCCCCTTCACCTGCTGGACGATCAAACAGTACCCGCCACCAATAGCTTATCTGGAAGACTTAGCACAGGCCGGGTGCGTAATGAGTGCTGAATAAATTATGGCTCTTGTCCCCGTGATCACCATTATCACCTCCGTCACCACCACCACCATCATCATCACCAGACAGACCTTGTGAAGGTGGGAATGGCAATGCCCCCACCTGGGGTGGTGTTCCCCTAGCCACCCTCATACTCTCTAGCCCCATTCCATCTTCTCCCCATCACAGGGCCAAGTGATCGTCTTCCCAGGAAAACATTCGGAAAAGCCAGAAAAGCACACAGAAGTCGTAAAATGTCCCCATAATTACGCCAGCCTGCATCAACCCTATGTATTTTTAATTACCTCGGTGATGTCATACTTTATAGAAAAGTCAAAACCCAGGAAAGGTAGTCATCGTCTGTGTCCCCACCTCACCACCACCCTGGCCTCAGGCCTCTCCATCTTCTTTCAGGCGTTTTCCCGATCATATGTTTTTTTACATCATTACACCCTAATGTACACATAATTCTATATGCTGCTTTCCCTCAACGTGACATTGTAGATGCATTTGCGTATTACCACCCAGTCTTCATAATTATCACGTGACATTGTAGATGCATTTGCAGATTACCACCCAGTCTTCATAATTATCACTTTTAATGACCGTCTAGTATTCCATTGAGTGTGTGTACTATAATTTACTAAACTGCTCCCTGATTGTTGGACATTTCAGCAGCTTCCAATTTTTTTGTTGTCGTTACAAATAACGTTGCAGTGAGTATCTTCGGGCCTGACGCTCTTGCCGTATTTTGGATAATTTCCTTAGAAGAGCATCCCAGAGGTGGCATTGCTGGGTCAAAGGCGCCGAGCATTTCAACAGTGCTTACTTCACACTGCCAAATTACTTTCCAGGGCTGGCTTGGCTTCCAGCGCCCCCAGGCAATGGGCCCCCCAGCTCACTGTGCCTCTGGGGATTGGAGGTTTCAAGGACTTGTCTGCCACGCAGCGGGCGCAGCCCTCGGATGTCAGGGTCTGACCCAACACGGTCCAACCCCCTTCGACTCTTCCCGTGTCCCTGGAGCAGACGGTCAACAAGGTGGTCACCGGCCTGGAGTTTATGGTGGAGCTGGGAAGGTGCAGTGACCCTCAGGGCCCCTGGGATGTGCCAGGAGAGGGGGCCTCGGGGGGCGTCTGTGTGCTGACACTTGCTGACTTCATGCCCGCGGCCCCTCCAGAGCTCATCTACGGCCGGTGACTCAGCGTCTCTGCCTGGATGTGTGTTGGGCATCCAGGGCTCCCGAGGACCAGCCGAGGCCTCCGCCCCCCCGCCTTTGCCCTCGCACCCATGTCCCCACCCACCTGGCTGCCGAGCCAGGACGCTGGGAACTGCCCCTGAGCAAGGCCCGGCTCCCCGTGCTTCTCCCACCAGCCCGGCCTCAGCTGCTGAGCTCCCATACCGGACGCCTCCAGCACCCTCCCCGTGGTCTCCCAGCTACCGTAAGCCTTCTCCTTGCAGCAAACCTGGTGAGCATTTATCGAGGCACTCCTATGACGGACACCCCCCAACATTTCCCACTGAACACAGAACACAACCCCCACCTGTCCCCAGGCCCCTTGGCCCCTGTGGGTCAGGCCCCTGACCTCTTGCCCTCTCCCCTCTGCCCAGGACCTGCAGCCGCCCTGGCCTTCTGTCTGCTCTTTGAACATGGTGCTCCTCACAGCCCCCCAGCCTTTATCCATACTGTTCCCTCTGCCTGTGATACCCTCCCCCAGACCACACGTGACTGTCTCTGCTTCATCCTTCATGTCTCGGCTTAAATGACACCTCTCTGAGGAATCTTTCCTGACCACCTGAGTAAATGTCCTCTTCCCCTGATATCCCATTAATACATAGTCCCTTCCTTCATGTATAATGCATAGATTTCTTTCCCTGTTTGCTTGCTCCCCCCCGCCCATTGGCATATGAGCTCCATGAGGTCAGGGCCTTTGTCTCATTACTGAACAATGAACTAGCACAATGCCATGCATTTAAGTTGCTCAATAAATGGTAGAGGAGGGAAGAGGGAGAGAGAGGGAAGGAGGGAGGGAAGGAAAGATGGATGGATGAGTGGATGGGTGGATGGATGGATGGGGATAGAATGGTTAAATAGATGGATGGATGGATGGATGGATGGATGGATAGAAGGGCAGATGGGTGGATGGATGGACGGGTGGGGATGGATGGATGGATGGATGGATGGATGGGTGAGTGGGTGGGAAGGATGAATGGATGGATTAGTGGGTAGATGGATGGATGGATGGATGGGGATAGAATGGTTAAATGGATGGATGGATGGATACATGGGCAGATGGGTGGATGGATGGGCGGGTAAGAATGGACAGATGGGTGGATGTATGAATGGGTGGGATGGATGGATGGTTGGATGGACGGATGGAGGGGTGGGTGGATGGATGGATGGGTGGGTGAGTAGGTGGATAGATGGATGGATGGATGGATGGATGGATGGATGGATGGAAGGGCAGATGGGTGGATGGATGGACGGGTGGGGATGGATGGATGGATGGATGGATGAGTGGGTAGATGGATGGATGGATGGATGGATGGATGGGGATAGAATGGTTAAATGGATGGATGGATGGATAGATGGCCAGATGGGTGGATGGATGGGTGGGTAAGAATGGACGGATGGGTGGATGTATGAATGGGTGAGATGGATGGATGGTTGGATGGACGGATGGAGGGGTGGATGGATGGATGGGTGGGTGAGTAGGTGGATAGGTGGATGGATGGATGGATGGATGGATGGATGGATGGATGGATGAGGGGGTAGATGGATGGATGGGGATAGAATGGTTGAAGGATGGATGGATGGATAGATAGATGGGCAGATGGGTGGATGGATGGATGGGTGGGAATGGACGGATATGTGGATGGGTGGGATGGATGGATGGATGGGTGGATGGATGGATAGATGAATGAATGAGTGAAATTAGAGCTTGTATAAAAGACTGAAAGGAACTAAGGAGGAGAAGGAAACAAGTGGGGTATATTACCCTGGAGCCTGAGGGAAGATTTTGTTCCAAGAAAGAGGGTGGGGTACCAGGCCTGCTTGGTCAGGCCTGGCTGGTGTCTGACACCTCTGAAGGAGACAGAGACAGGGATCGGTGTGCTAGGAGGTGAGCTCAATCTCTGATTTTAGAGTCGTTTTATTTTTCAACTGTTTATTTTGAAATAACTTCAGACTTGCAGAATGTTGCGGGAAAGTGCCGTCTTCCAGTCTGCCCTCAGCCAGCTTCCCCTAATGTCACATCTCACAGCACCAGTAGGGTGCTCGCACACCATCTCTCAAAAAGAAGGAGAAGGAGGAGGAGGGGAAGGGGGGGGGGGAACGCCGGCTCCGCTTTGTGCCTTCAGCTGATTTTCATGGTGTGAATTCTCACACCACGGCCAATTTCAGTCATTTACAACTGGCTTGCAAAATCCCTGAATATGTAACAATCAACTCCTGCAGGCCCGTGTGAGCTGGCCCCGGCACAGCACAGCATGAAGAACACTGGCCCCGATGTCCTTCACTGTCCTCCCGACGTCCACGTCCTGTCCCGGGCCTCACGCTGCACTTAGCAGCCATGTTTCCCTAGTCACCCTCATTCTGGGACAACTCAGTCTCTGTCTTTCGAGACACTGACGTTTTCTCCAGTGCTGCTGGTTACTTTGCAGAAGACCCCTCAGGACTAGGAGGGTTTTCCCCAGTGACATCCCAGAAGTGACTCTGTGTGTCCCCAAGACTTCATGTCAGGAGAACCTGGGGTGTCTGCCCCGTCACGGTCACGTGATGCTGATGCCTTCTGGGTTTCTCCAGATTCTTCTCTTTGTAATGAAAGTTTCTTCAGCCTTAAATTGGAAGGAACTTCTGACAGCTACTACCACGTGGATGAACGCGGAGGATGTGATGCCGAGTGACACAAGCCAGACAAGGAAGGACACGCACTGCGACCCACTCCCACGAGGTCCCGGGGTCATCAGACTCATGGACACAGAGTAGGCGCTGGGCCCAGGTCTGGGGGGAGCGGGGGGGGGGGGGTTCGTGTAACGGGGACAGAGTCTCAGTGTGGGGAGATGGGACGTTCTGGAGCCGGACGGTGGGACGGCCGCACAGCAGCGTGAATCTGCTCGGTGCCCCTGAACTGTTCACTTAGAAGTGGTTCAAATGGTCAATTTTATGTCATGTGTATTTTACCCCCCAAAGAAGTAAAAACAAATTCAATACCCAGTGGGGGAGACTTGGAAACACCGGCTCCTTGTGTCTCAAACCTGCACCCTGCAGAGCTGGCACCCATCGCTGGCTCTGACGCGGGCCCTGCCTCCAAGGGCGTCTCAGTGACACCCCGAGTCCCTCTCCCCACACTCGAAGTCAAGTGGCTCTACCTGAGAAGACACGAACCCCGAAGGCCACGTGGGAGGCACAACCGTGATTAATCTGCTGTGGGTTAGGGGTGCCAGGCGCTCTAGACCACGGCTTCCCTCCACCCCTTGGCAGATGGATAGCGGGCTCTGAGCTCCCTCTGTCTTGCGGGATCACACCGCACCCCACGGGGAGGGGTTCGAGGAAGCCAGGCCCCTGTGTCCTTGGTAGGCAGGCTGTTCTGGCCTTGGCCGGGGGTCAGCTTTCCCAAAGCAGCCACAGATATCCTCTGGCCGGAAGGGGAAAGGAAGGGGCCACGCAGAGGGATCCCTGGATGGTGGCCTCTTGGGCTCTGCTCCACCCGGGACACGGCCACATCCTCAGGGACCCAGCAGGGCCACGCGCACCCCACGGTGGTGGCCTGTTCACCTGGCCTGTCCGTGGTGGCTGGCCAGGCCCTCCCACTCATCCAAACATTCCAGAAAATGTTCTCAGAACCCCTCCGGTGTCCTCCAGCCCCTCCCGCTGCATTCAGGATGCAGCCTGGACAGACAGATGGACAGACAGGCCAGGCGCCCTCCTCTCTTGCATCCCGAGTCTTCGAGCCCCTAACTGGGTTCTCCAGAGCTCTGCCTCGGTGCTCCCAAACTTTCAGTCCACAACGCCGTGGCCATCCATCACAGCCAGATGGAGCCCATCCCGAATCCGGAGCCAGTGGCCAGGTGACGAAAGGCTCCGAGACCCAGGCCCCTCCCCACGAGCCACTGACGTCCCCTGGGGGCTGAGCGGGACACTCCATCTGTGACCAGCCTGACAAGCACAGCACTCCTTGCTTGCTCATCTGCATCTGGCCACACCTCTGGGCCGGGCTCACCCACCTCCCCACAGCCCCCAGATAAGGAGGGAGACGTCTCAGCCCAGGGTCCTGGAGGAGAAACTGAGGCCCAGAGGGGCAAAGCCACTCACCCGGTGAGTTGGATCTGGGCTGCAGCCATGGGGGTGTCCCCAGGGCAGCACACGGAGGAGCCCCCCAGAGCCCAGGCCCGAAAGCACCGTCGGTACCCAGACACGGCGCCCGCTATGCACACAGACGGGAGAGGGCCAAGCACACGGGCCCCCAGCGCCCTCCCCCAGGCGGGGCCTCACCACTGCAGCTGGACCACACGTGCTCAGAAAGGCCCAGCCACTCTAAGTATCAGTTGTCAGTGGCCAGAGGGCCGGCGGGCTGGGGGCGGGCCGGGTCATCCGTGTGCTCGTGAGAACTTCCCATGGCTGGTCTTCTCACCTGCCCGTGCCGCCCTCCCCCGCCCCCCACCCCTGCACCTGACCCCACTGCACCCACCCCACAGCTGCCCAGAAACCTTATCCTCCTCCCAGCCCAGGGGATGGGGGGTGGGCTCGCGGCAGGGAGGGGTGCATGGGCCCCCACTGGAGGGGCCCTGGTTGGGGGCAGGAGGCTGGCCTGTGACTTGGCTCCACTGCCACTGGCTTCCTGTGTGACCTTGAAAGGCCCCTGACCCTCTCTGGGCCAGGTTCTCCCATCTGAAAAATAAGGATGTGGCCCCATGGCCGGCACCTGCCAGCCGCCTGGAATTGGGGTCCCAGAGGGGACACTCACCAGTGATCTGAGATCCCAGGCCAATCCCTCCTTTTCCCAAGCCTCAGTTTCCCCATCTATTAAATGGGACAAGGAGTCCTCTCCGGGGCCTCAGTGGAGCCTAGAGACACAGGGAGCAGTTTGCAAACTTCCCCGCCTGGCCTCTGCCCATGGCCCGCGCTGGGTGCAGAACCCCGGCCGTGCACGGGGCCCCGACCTGACCTCCCACCAGGCTCCAGAGCACCTATCTCCATGCCAACGTGTCACCTGACCTGACAGGCCCACGGCCCCTCCCCACAGAGAAGCAGCCCCCTTCTCTGCTCTGAGGCCTCCCACCCCCCTGCTGAGCTCACATGAAACCCACAGTGTGTTTTTTTTTGGGGGGGGTGCTAATCTGCTGGAACAGGGGCCTCTCAGCCAGCCTGGGGGGCTGCCGGTTCTCACAGCAGCCGGAGTCAGGGGTCAGGAAGGTGAGGACAGGGAGGGTGCTGGGACCCTGCAGGGGCCAGGAGCAGGGGTCTGGGGCCCCCCCCGACCCCTGAGGTTCTGCATGTGTGTGCCCAGCACTGTGCAGGGCGCTGCCAGGCACCCCGTTTCCCCGGTGGGGGGGGGCCTCAACACCTCCAGGCTTGGGGCCGAGCTCTGTCTGCCTCCACACAGCTTGCACTCCTCCCGGCACGGGCAGCTCAGCACCCTGTCCAGCAGCTCGTCCTCCGCACCCTCCCAAGGGGCCAGCTAAGGAGCGCCTCGCCCAGGGGCAGACCTTCAGGAGGGCCCCCACTCCCTGCCCGTGGGCCCACTCTGTCCACTTTCTGTCTGGGCCCCTGTGGGCTCCACACACACACACCCACAGACCCAAGTGCAAGGCCCCAGCACTGCCTGCGGGAGCTCAGCCCGAATCTACGGGATTTGCCTAGACCTCGGCCGCAAGGAGAGCGTATCCCCCCAGCCTCCTTCCATCCTGCTGAGGCCGTGCTGGACAGCCCTCCTGGCCCGGGGAAGCAGAGGGACAGCCTCGGGCCGCAGAGGTGAGGGGGATAGAGCCTCCCAGGGCATCAGGCCACGTGAGCAAGGAAGGGAGGGGGAGCAAGGGGTCCCGTGCTATTGGGGCAGTGCACCCCAGGGCTGAGCTCGGGCCAGGCCCCAGAGGGGACCCGCAGGCGCGGGCGGGAGGGGCAGTTGGGCCCCTGGGTGGAAGTCCAGCCCCACACTGCCCTGCTGCTGGGCCCTGACCACCCAGAAACTCTCCTGTTTCCTCATCTGCGCAACGGAGCTGGCGACCTTCCCAGACTGACAGGAGGGACGAGAAAGGTCACGCTTACAGACTGTAGTATGCAGGACGTGTGTGCACGGGGCTCTCGTATCTCCTGCGTGGCCGCCAAGGCCCCACGTGCCTTCTGGCCACGGCTGTCCCGGTCAGCTCCCGCGGCCCCGCCCCCCAGGCAGGCCTTCCCTCTCTTGGCCTTGGACTCCTACACCCCTTTCCTATTCCTGCCGACCTGCCCGGTGGGAGAGTCGACTGCTACTCCCACCCTCCAAGGGGGCTGGCCCTGTGCTGGGCGCCGGTGCAGACTGGGGAGGCACGCAGAGCATTTCCTACCCAGTGTTACGGCCACCATGACGGGGGGAAGCCCAGCAGCCCGGACTGAGGGGCGGAGGAGTCACAGCAGCCTTCCCGGAGAAGGTGTCCTCTGAGCTGAGCCCAGGGGGACTGACGGCCACCTTCAGATCCTGGGTGCCACGAAGAGAGGGACCCAGCCACCCCACCCCATTCTGCCCGCACACGGTCCTGTCGTCCGGCTTCTGGAAGGCGCGCGCGTCCACTGGTTGAGACCAATCAGACTGATCACAAACCAGGTCCATTAAAGAGGACGGGGCCAGGCATCGCCACCCGCCACGTGCTTGCACCTCAGTCTCCCTGTCGGCACAGGCAGTGGTGAACCACCCAACCCCGAGTTCTCGTGCTGACTATTAGAGTCCTCGGGGCAAGTGGGGCGCCGGCCCAAGGCAGGGTGTTCCCTGCCCTCACCCCGGGGCGCCCCCACCTTGGCCTCTCCCGCCCCAAGACGCTCGCACCCCGACTGGCCGTGAAGCCACCTGCTCATCCCTGGGACCTGGCTTCTCTGCCCCGAGGTTCACCTGATCCCGAGCCCCAGAAGTCAGCATGGCCCAAGGGTCTCCCCCAAGGCGGCCACTCGAGGCTGGAGAGCAGCCTCACACCAGCCCTGGATTTTGCGGACCCCTGAGGCTCAGTTTCCTCCTCTGTGGAATGGGAACAAGACATTGCCTCCCAGGGCCTCAGGGAGGGCTCAGGGGGACCTCCCGCTCAAAGCCCTGACACTCTGTTCAGACCCAGGCTCTGTAAGGGCTACCGGCCCCGGGCTGTGGCGGCAAGAATTGCACACTCGTATGCCACCTGCACACCACTGCCAGGCAGCCCACCTTCCTGCATCCTCCACACCTGCTGCCTCCGTGACTCTGCTTCCCTGAAGACACGTGCCACCTTTGGCCCGACTTACGGGGTCACTCAGAGGCAGAGGACGGGGTCAGGCACGCCCTCGCCTGTCCCCACGGCCTCCAGTGGGAGAGCTACGGGCAGCCCTTGACACACGCACACGCACGTGCACGTGCACTCGCACGCGGCCCCGGGGAGTCGGTGACGCTGGGGCAGCAGGCGGGGTCCTCCCCGGGCAGCCCCGGTCCGACGCTGTTTCCTGCCACACCACCTAATAGGTGTGTTTTCACACCCTCGCCTGCCTCTGGCAGGTTTTGCATCAGCTTCCAGGGAGGATGACAATATCACTATATGGAGAATGGGCTGGTGACGGCTAATTGATTTTACAGCGGTACCGAAGGACAGACAATGAAACTGCCATCAATTTAATCCACTATTTAATGGTTCCAATTTAGCCTCTGTAAATGCTCACTAAACTAATTTCTCTGGGTTCAGCAATCTGAAAAGCTATCATATCTCTAATCTCCTTCAATATATTCATCTGGAAAAGGGAATTTAGCCAATTCTGATGTGCGGAGATGATCTGTTAGCACAGTGTAAATGTTTATAACACGGCAATCGAGTTCGTTTATAAGGATATGAAAAGTTTTATTGGGGAGGGCACTGGAGTGGAACCGGCGGATAATAGGCAGTTACCCAGCAGGCCCTGGGCGCCCGGGAGCGGGCAGGCATGCAGAAAAATACTCGGATTTGCTCTAATCCCAAATTGTGAGCTAAAGTTCGGCCCCGTACACAATGCGCCGGGAACTTGGCTGCACAAAGGAGACAGTGCCGCCCCCCGGACCCCGACCCTCCCGCCAGCCCGCGGACCCCCACCGCCCGCACAAAGGCGCTGGGCGAGTGGGGACAGCGGGCCGCTTAGGTCCGCTCTCGGGGGCCCCCCTTCCGACTCCCAGAGCCCGGAGCGGGTGCGCTCCCGGCAGCGTGGCCGGACGGGATTTATTAGAGAAAGAGAGGTGACCAGCTGTTCCCCATCTTAACCGAGGGTGGAGCAGGAGGAAGCAAGCTTAAATTACAGCAGGGTTTGGGTTCGACACAAAGAGTTTCCTCCCCGGGAGGGGTCGGGAGGCCTGTCCCCCTGGGGAGGGCCACCTCCAAGTGACCTTTCCCGGGGCGGGCACCCAGCGAAGGCGCCCGGCGGAGGCGCGCTCCTGCCCTGGCCGACGGGAGGACAGAGGTCCCCGTCCCCGGGGCCCTGGTACCCGGTGCTGGGAGTGCACCCCAAGGATGGCAGCCGGGGTCCTGAGTGCTTGGTGTGTGTTGTTTATTTTCGTTTCCCCGTGGTGTGGTTGAGGCTCAATTATTCAGTGCTAACGAGCCAGCCCGACCCACACGTTAAGTGTGGTTTTGGAGTGTTGTTGTTTTTCTCATATCCATCCTGTTTTTAAAGAAAACAGTCCGTGCGGCAGCACGTAAATCAGGGGGCTGGGAGTCTGGGGAAGGGCCACCGGCCTCCTGCACACTCAAGAAGGACCGGGCAGCTTGCGGGCAGACAGAGGGGCACGGCCCCGGGAGGGACGGTGGGAGGCAGGACGTTGCAGGGGCCGCTGCCCTGGGCTGGACACCGTCCACCCTGACAGGGCTGCCTGGAGAACCCTGAGGCCTGGGGACCCAGCTGGCCCATCTTGGGCCCCGCCCCTCCCCAGGGCCGGGCTGATGAGGACAGAAATCAATTGGCCACACGGCCATGACTGTCTCCTCTGTTCCACCCTCAGGAAGGGGGCCCCCGGAGGGCAGGGGCCACATCTGGTCCTGGGGCCCCGATTCCCAGATCGGGGCCTGGCAGGCGACAGGGAACTCAGTACAAGCTGGGCAGATGGAGCCTACATGCTTGCTCCTGCTGGGGGGGGGGGGGGCGCTTAGAGCGGAGGGCGCCGGTCAGAGGCGGGCAGCCCGTCGTGCCTGGGACCCCCGTGCCCCTCTGCCAGCGCCCCGTGGACAGTGACCCGGCTGCCTCCTCAGAATCCACCCGACGGGCACCCGGCTGGACCTGGGCCCAGGCAGACAGACCCGCCCCGGGGGCCTCTGCTCTGCTGGGCCTCCCCACTGCCCGGCCCACCTGGCCCTCCTCCGGCCTCAACTGTCGTGCCCACGGTCCTCGGCCGAGGCTGGCCTGTGGACGGGGTGGGCCGGTGAACCACAGGGGCAGGGCCACCACAGAGGAGAGAGATGTGCTACGAGACCTCCCTCTCCCCACCCCCCCCACCGTGGGCCGCAAACCCGACGCACAGGCTGGTGGCCAGGCTGAGCTCCCTGGGGCCGAGACAAGGCCGTCCGTCCCGCCTGCGGCAGCCCTGGGCGGGGCAGCGCCCCAGGTACACGGCACCATGGGCAAGTGTCCCCCTCCAGCCCACACCCTCCTGGACTGCCTGCCTGCACAGAACCACCTCTCAGTTCAGGGAGGCGGGGTCCACAGCTGCTTGGGTGCACGCCGACCCCTGCCACGCCCGAGTAACACGCAGGTGTGCTTACATTCACACAGACTCTAGAACACAGTCGGCCCACCAGCCAGATACGTGTCACACACACCTGCACGCACACACACACACACACACACACCTGCCCTCATACACCCACACCGTCACATACACACACACAACTGCTCCCATACACACACCTGCCCCCATACACACACACACACACACACACACACACACACACACACACACACCTATACGCGCACACACACCTGAAGTGCAGGCTGTGTGGCTCTGGTTGGTGAGCCTGCTGCACTGGCAAGTTTCCCCAGAAAAGAACTCTGACTGCTATCAACTCTCCCCAAGCCTGGAAGGCCAGAAACTCAGATTCTAACCAGAACTCACCGGGAATCAGGTGATTCCTGGGAAGCCCTCTTCCCCCCTGCAACCCTTTCTATGCCAGTGGATTTCCAGGGTCAACGAAGATTCCAGCTCCACATTCCACAGCCAGAGACGGAGGGAACACACTAAAGGAGCTCATTCTCTCTACAGTGTAAATGACTATCAAAGGCCCACTCCTGTGAGGGTGGTTGAGGGAGAAGAAGGGGCAGAAACGGGGCACCGGGTCCCTTGGCCTCCACCCCCCGGCCCATGGCTGGTGTCTCCAGGTAGGAAACCGTTGCACCTGGCCATACTAGGTGAGAAGGTCCCCAAGGCCAAGGACAGGTGGGGCTAGGAACTGGTCAGCACTGGGGCGGCTACTCAAAGGCTGCTTCTGTGTTTGGAGATGATCCTCTCTAATGTGAGCTTTACGGCTGTGTCTGGGTGCAGGACCAACTTGGCACCCGCAGCCAGCTCCAGACCCACTGGACCCACCGGCCACACTTTCCACCGTGGGCACACCCGCAGGACACACGCACCGCGGCCCGGCCACGGCGCCTGACCCACCCTGCCGGGGCCAGCAGAGCGGCCAGCAGAACTCGGCTGTCCGGCACGGTGACAGGGACGTTGCGCTCACGGTTTATGGTGGTAAGGGGTGCTCTTTCCACTGTAAATTATATTTAACATTCCACAGAACTTTATTGCATTTTGTGTTTGGGTTTATGAAAAAATCTGTATTTAACTTCAAGCCCTGGTAAACATCTTTGCTTATGTTGTTATGCGATTCCTTATTTGAGTATTTCGATTTAATTTCACAGTCCATATACCTTAAAGTTTTGGCTTTTCCCCCTCCCTTCCCCGCTGGCTCACAGATGCCAGCCTGGCCTTGCCCGTCCTAAGGTGGCTCTCTGTTGGGGCAAGGAGAGGCCTGGCCCGACCCTGTCCGCGGACCCCACCGTCCCAGGGCCTGGGCCACGAGGCAGCACACCGCCCCCAGGCAGAGCATCTGGACGTCTCCGGGGCATCCGGGCGTCCGGGCAGAGGGAACAGCAGGGAGAGCGGGGAGGGAGCCAGGAAGATGGGTCTGGTCACGTGCTCGACCCTGACTCCCTGTGACTCTGTTTCCACAGCCGTGGAGGGGAGGGAGGGGCTGTAGGAGATGTTTCTGCAGTGCCTGCCAACCCCAGGTCTCGTGGTCTCAGGCATGCTGCTGGGGGTGGGAAAGCAAGGGGAGAGAGGGGGCCAGAGAGGAGCATGGCCGCCCAGGAGCGGCACCTCCAGGGGGCACTCCCGAGTGTGCCGGCACCAGTGCCCGCTGCCCATCGGCGAGCACCGCCGTCCCTGCACCAGCGGAGGAAGGATGCGACCCTCTTCGGCGCGGCTTTGCCGAGGCCCACACTCCTCCCCACCATTCGGAGTCCCTAGGGACAGGCGGCGACTCTTCTGGAAGAGGTTAAGACCCCAAGAGCCTCTCTGCCCAGGGCTGGCCTGGCCTCGGCCTCTCTTGTAGCATCGAGCCGAGCAGACGGGGAAAACTCCGTGGCACAAGTTCACGGGCTAGCACCGCGTTTCCCTCATCTCCACTCTGCTAGAAGGGGACGATCTCCCCGTGGGGCTGCTGCGGTTCAAAGAGCCACAGGTAAGGTGAGGACATGCATGCCCCCCCGCCCTAGCTGCCCGGCAGGGAACACCCGTGGCAGGGGACCTCCCCTACCCGTGGATCCCGAGCCCAGGAGCCGCCACCCAGGCTCCACGTGGCTTTCCAGAAGGCAAGGAGGCAGGCTGGGACCCTGGGTGCCCGCAGGATTCGTACCTGAGGTTCTGAGAGGTCCACTCGCTTGCCCAGGATCGTGCCACAGCTCACCCTTCCCCGTCCGCCCATCCCCCGCCTCGCTTCTTTCCCGGGGACCTCGCAGGGGCCACACTGCTCAGAGCCCACACTGCTCCGGCGTGCCCCTGACAGGCGGCCCCAGCTGTCCCCCCTTCTGAGACCTGCCGAAGAAACCCGGGAGGCCCCGGGCCCAGCATCTCCTGTGTGCCCTGGGAGGATGCGCTGGGGCGGTGCCCAGGCAGTGCTCGAGGACCGTTCTCGAAATGTCAAGGGAAAGAACGGTGGCTGCGGTGGTGGGTGGCCAGCAAGCCCAGCTTCGGTGAAGCCTGGGCTTCCCGACAGCCCCAAATGGCAAATCAGGGGCAACCTCCTGTCGCAGACAAGTTCTCAGACCGGACCCCAGACTCCTTCTTGACACAGTGCCCTAAGAAGCCATTTTCCATCAAAGATGGCAAAAGAAATGAAACGTCTTTGCTGGCTCTGGACTCAACAGTCACCCGCACAGTTTCTACTGCGGTCTCCTTGAGAGCTGCCCCATTTGGGCCGCTCTTTCCAAGAGTGTCCCCGGCACCACCCCTCGCCAGGAACACCACACGTCCCTCGTGCTGAAGCACCCTGGGTGCCACCCCCCCAGATGGGCCCCACGCAGCCATGTGGGAAGGGGCAGATGGGCACACACCCCGGTGATCTTCCCCAACAGCTGCGCCCCAGGGATGGTCCGGTCTTCACTGCACTTTTGGGCCCTCGCTCCCCAAAGGATGTGACACTCGGTAAGAGAGACAGGACACTCAAGTGAGTGGATATGGACGGAAGCTGGAGGTAGGGACAGCATGGAGAAGCTTTCCACAGTGAAAACAGGCTGCGATAGGGCTCTGAGCTTCCTAGGGGCCAAGGCAAAATTAAAAAAAAAAAAAAAAAAGCAACACACTCCACTGTGGTGCATTCACGGTAGCACTCGTGAGACGAAAACAAGCCAGGCTTTCAGGAGAATCATGGCTTCCGCATTCAGGAGGCCCGAGAAGCTTCCGGGCATTGCTCCACGAATTGGGTTTCCTGAGATGCTTCAGGCAGCCCCCGAAGGCCGCGCGATGCTGCGGAGGGGACGCTAGCCTGAGCATCTAGGTCACAGGTCCAACCAGGGAACATCTGCTCCGTGGTCTCAGTTTCCCCATCTGGAAAGCGGGCGGTGACTCCTGCCGTGTGGAGGTTGCCCGGGGGCCCTGGCGAGGTGCCGGCTTCCCCAGCTGCAGGAGGCTGGCTGTGCGGCCCGGCACTGGGAAGCCTGCCGCCCGCCTGCCGCAAGGCATGATCGCTGCGCGTGTAATTCAGCATCATGGTTTCATCAGTCACAAAATCCAAATGGAAACACAGAGACATAAATATGCTCGCCCAGGGAGCCGCTGGACGGTACGTGGGCCCAGGGGAGGGGAGTGTGGGCGCCGCTCCGAGGTGGGAATTGCAGGGCACTGGGGTCACAGGCTGAGCCGGGGCTGGGCGGCCCCGGGGGCTGGGACAGGTGAGAAGGGGGTGCCCCCCCCCCCACTCTGAGCAGCCAGCCCCGCGGGAGGGAGCCTGGAGGGGCAGCGGGGGGCACTGCGGGGCCTCTGCTCTGTCTTCACAGACTTGCTCACTCCCCAGGTGGCCCAGGGAAAATCCATGGTCTGAGAAAACAATTCAGATTTCAGGGCCAGCCCAAGCGCAGGAGGTCCCCGCCGGACAAAGGGGTGGGCAGCCCCCAGGGCGAGGGAGGCTGGCACAGAGATGCGGAGGCACGGTGAGGCACGGTGGTGGCCACGCAGGGCAAAGGGGCCTCCGCTTTGGAGGCAAAGTCCTGAAGGAGGAGCCCCAGCACTCTGGCTTTGGGACCCTGGGCAGCCCCCACCGCTTTCCGTGTGGCCTCAGTTTCCCCGCCTGTTAAACAGCAGTCACGCCCGAGTGTCTGGCTGGTGTGATGCGGACAGGCACCTCCAGCTGTGCAAACTGTAAGGTGGGGGGAGGGGGCCCGCCAGCCTCGCCCTCGGTAACCGTGACGACGATGTGGCACTGAAAGGCGGCCGGCTGTTCCTGGACCTGTGCTGTGTGTTTGCGGCTTGTTGTGCGACACCCACACCCCGCCAGACTTGTTTTCAAACGGCATTTTGTTAGCCAGCGCGAAGGCGCTCCCACACGCGCCAGCCTCTGCTCTCCTTCCTGCCAACCTCAGGGGTGGCACTGCGGCTTCCAAAATCTCATTACCGCCACCGTTCTCGTCCTCCGTGGCTCCCTCCTCTGCCGCCCCCACCCTCTCCTTTTGGAGGATAAATTTCTGTAGCAGCCAATTACAGCCGTTTGATGTGCGTAATGATGAAGCCGTGGAAATTGGAATTGACACCTCGGAGGATCGCGGCGGGGGGGGGGGGCGGGGGGAGCCACAACGTACAGGAGTCCGGCGTTTTCTCAGAGTTTTCTCCCATTGACAAGGACTGCTGGGGCCGGGGGCCGGGGCGCGGCCGGCGGGAGGGGGCGCGGGGCAGCGCTGCGCCTGCTCCTAAGCACCGATCAATTACAGCGCAGACAAGCCAGTGTCACATGTGATTCACAATGTCAATTTCATGCTCGTGGTAACCATTTAAGAAAGAGCCGGGCTGGTTTTACATTTGATAAGAAATCAGCAGCGTTTGTGTTTGTAAAAAGACGGCTCACAGAGTGTGACAGGTCCCAGAGATTGCCAGCCGGCGTCGACGGCCCGTCTGGAGTCTGTCAGAGACCCGCAAGTATTTATTTCAAATGGGTTCCCCCCCGCCACCCCCCTCAAGCCGGGACGTGAAAATAAACTGTCAGTCTCTATTTACAGCTGTACAAGCTGGAAATACAGAGGATTTTAGGTTAAATTGTCAGTTAACAGAATTCAAAATAGAAAAAAGAAATGGGCCTCGCTGCTTTTATTGCACGTTTTGATAGGGAAAGTCATTTCTGCGTTTGGAGGGTGGAAGGAGCCGGCAGAGACGGGGCCAGGAAGGGCCTGACGACCCCGGGCAGAGGACTGTGCAGCTTTAGGGACAAGTGAGGCAACATGAGGGCTAATTAGATGGAGACGGGCACTGACGGAGCTGTGTCCCGGGCCTCACCCTGCTCCCCGCCGGCCTGCTCGCGGCGTGTCTCAGGAGCGTGGGCATGGCTAATACCTGGCCAGAACACCATCGTTGGGTGCGGAGGGTGCACCTCTGAGGCGGAAGCTGCTGGGGCTGCCACAGGCCCTGCCCCGACCCACCAGAGACGAGCCCTCTCTGCCCCCTCTGCCCAGGCGGGTGTGGGCATCCTGTTGCTCCTCTGAGGCCTGCAGGGGCAGGAGGGTCTCGCCTCAGCTCAGGGGCACAGAGGCGCAGGGAGGGCGGGAGGACACCCGGTCTCGGGGCCATGCACACGGGCCCCATGGTCCGGGATGGGGTCCGTGGAGCCGGCACCACAACTACCCTATTTACTTGCGGAGCCGCGACAGGCTGGCTGTGCGTCCCTGGCAGGCAGACAAGGAGCCAGGCTTCCCCTGGCATCTCCAGGGCAACAGTGGACAAGCCGTCTGGCTTCTCTGGTTTCTAGGCACCCAGGCTCCTTGTCGAGAGCCTGGCGGGCAGGCGGAAGCTGCCAGACCGCTAGCTGCTCCAGGGCATTTGGGGCCGGGGGGCGGGGGGGGGGGCAGGGGGCGCTGGAGAGGGAAGAATGCAGGGCCTGGAAAGGGGCCTGGCCTTGGGGGCCTCAATTTTCTTATCTGTAGAACGGATATGAGATGTCCTAGTTCACAGGTTGACTGAGCATCGAAGGAACTCCTCTCGGCCTCCGATGGATGCTCGGTGCTGAGAAGAGGGGCCTCCAACGTGCTGGGTGACCCTGAGCCCTCCCGTCTCTGTGCACAGGCCCCCACCTGCCTAAAGAAGAGTGCAGGGCTTGGGCTGCTGGGAATCAGATGGCTTCACCCCAGAGACAGCCCCTTTCAGGGTCCTCGGGGTTGCGGGGGGGAGCACAGAGAACTCAGCGTGGCCACCATGTCAAGGCTCACGGACCCCAGGAGCACTGCAGAGTGAGGGCCACTGTCCTAGGGGCCCCCCCAAGGCACAGACCTGCCTTTCTGTCTGGACAGTGTGGGTCTGAGAGGCTCGATGTCCAGGCAGGCCTCACTCAGCAGCGGGGAGGCCGGCACTGTGGTGGGGACCCTGCCCGTACACAGAGACCCTCCCCTATGTGGTTCCTCTGGGGCCGCTGGGTGGCCGGCATGGCCACAGAGGTCCAAGCGGGGCCGGTCCGGTGGCCCACGAGGTGGTCCAAGCGGGGCTGACTGCACGGTTGCCTGGAAATTGGGCAAGCCGCTCGCGTGCAGGGGGCGGGGATCACAGGAGACGGGGGCGTCCAGAGAGAGACAAGTCACACCAGATGGGAAGCAGAGTCTGAGCACCACGTCCCAGCCACGTGGCATCCCCTGAGGCCAGCTGGGCAGGCAGCCCACCTCGCCTCTGCCACCAGTAAGGGAAGCAAGCGGACGGGGCAAGCCTCATTCTGGACAGACCCACTGCTCTGCCCCACGCACGTGCACAGCCCTGTACGGTCTGCAAGCGCGTCCTGTGTCCTCTGGCTTCTCGCAAGATGTCCAATGTGCCTTCCCGCCCATCAGGCAGATGAAGAAACTGAGGCTGCATCACAAGGCTGGCCGCTGCTCAGACGGCCTGGCCACCAAGCCCCCTGCTCAAGGGTGGCCCCCGGCCCCGACCCAGAGGACGGAGCCGGGAAGGGCTTCGCTCAGAGAGAGCCCCTGGTCCACACCGGCCCCTCCGTCATCTCTCAGCTCTTCTGTGCTGCAGATTCGCATGCGTGCTGTGTCCTGCCTGCCGGCCCGCGGCTCCCCCACCCGCTGGGCGAGATGACCAGTCCCCCCGTCCGCTCCTCTCAGTAGCCTGGGACTCTGCCCGCCCCTCCTCCTCCACCCCCGTCCCCGCCCCCCCTCACTGCTCAGGGCCTCCCCAGGGGACGCTGCCCCAGCGTCCCCAGCCACACGTGGCCCGTCCGCACGTGGACTTCCAGCTGTGCCCCGGCCAGTATTCTGCTCCACATTTGAAGTTCAGATTTAAATCCTGAAGCAAAGTAGAATGTCTCCAGCCACACAGCCGTGCTGCTGGGGGGACGGCCACCCAGGAGGGGCACGCGTGGCCATCACAGGCCAGCACAGACAGAACACAAGGGTCACACCTGTGCTCCGTACTGATGCTGCTGATGCACTGAGTTAAATCGGATTTAAATGAAATTAATGTCACCTGCTTCCTTTCATGTTTCTTGCCCGGTAACAGCCCGAACGCGGCTTCCAGGCAGCACTGTCTCCCCTCAGCCGTGGGGCAGCACCTCGTACAGAATTCTTCCTCTTCACCCGCAGGTGCCTAGGTGGCCACTCACTATAACCCCTGTCTCTCTCTCTCTGTCTCTGCCTCTCTCCATCTGTCTGTCTCTGTCCATCTCTGTCTCCATCTCTGTCTCTGTCTCTCTCCATCTCTCTGTGTCTCTCTCTGTCTCTGTCTGCCTCCATCCACCTCCCTCCCCCTAGGTGCCACTCCACTCCAGCCCCTCTCTGATCCCGAGAACACCCAGTTCCTCCTTACCCGGGCCTTTGCACATACCGCTCTCTTTGCCTGAGCCACCCTCCCCAGATGCTGTCTCTCTCTGCTCATCTCCCGAGAACCGCCCCCCCAATCATGTGCCCCCACCTCTGGGAACCACTCCCCCACCACACACCGAATCCCCATGCATGTGTCTCCCCATGGGGTCGGGACCATGCACTGCTGTGTCCCCGATACTGGATGCTCGGGACCGTGCCAGGCCCACGGTAGGAACCCACCCCCGCCCCCACCCGGGCATCCCATACATGCGCCGGGGCCTTTCCGGGGGTCGGAGGTCGGGTGGGGGCGACGGGGAAGGCTGGCGTCTGGCTGGGGGGAGGCCCGTCAGCTGAGCTAGGGTCAGAGAGGGGTCTGGGGAGGGACGTGGGATGTGGGGTAGCATCGGGGTGGGAGGCGGAGAGGGTGGAGGTGCCAGAGACGCCCCACCTGCAAGGGGAGAGGTGAGCCTCAAGCCGCGGGCTGGCCGCCCCCATGTCCACCCCAGACACCCCGTCCGTCTCCAGAGGGGGGCACAGGACACTCCCCAACCCCCTCCACCCTCCCCACCCCCGCTTCCCCTGGAGGCTGTTGCGGGACCCCACCCTCCCGAAGCCTGAGAGGCGCTGGGGGGCAGGTGGGGGCCGGGGCTCGTGGTTTATGGAGTAAATGCGGCTCATCGATTTGTTAAGAGCTTCTGCGCTTCCCTCGATGGGCCGGAACCCTGGGCAAGGGGGCCTCTCGCCCGACACCATAAATTTCCATCTGGGCCTCTCGGCAGCATGTAAACAAGTGTCCACCCCAGCGCGGGGCGCGGGGAGGGGGGGGGGTCGTGCTGGATGGTCCACGGAGGCGATCACGCCCGGACACACCCACGCCCCGCGGCCTCCCTGTCCGGCCTTCAGCACCTCCCCAGGGCCCCAGAGCAAGTGCCCTCCCCCACCCCACAGAGCTACGGCCACACCCGGGGGGGGGGACCCCAGAGCTCCACAGAGGGCCCCCAGCTCCTCAGCCATGTCAGACGCACCGCCACCCCGGGTCACACCACCCCCAGACACCCCGGCCTCGGAGCTTCTGCACCACATTTCACCTGGACCACCATCGTTGAGACCCTCCCACAAGGCCTCTCCCGGGCTGTGCCCCTGCCCCACATCCTCATGACACGCGGTCTCAGCTTGCTTAGCGGTCTGATGCCCCAGAGAGGAAGAGGCTCCTGGGGGTCGGGGGGGGGGGCGGGGGACAGAGTCTGGGAGGCGTCTGAAACCCCCTCCCCAGGCTAGCTTGGGGCTTGGCGGATGCATGGCCAGACCCACCGGCTTTCTTGCTCATCAGAGGGGTCCTCGTTGGTTCTCTGCCTGCAGGGAGCCTGGGCTGCCTCAGGACCCTTCCCGGCCACAGTCCTTTGGTGACCAGAAGCATGGAGGCCTGAAGCAGGGAGGGGCCCGGCCCCAGGCCCTGCACCTCAGCCCAGGGACCCTCTGCCCTGAGGCATGGATGCCCCTCTGAGCAGGCAGGGGGACTTTGCCAGGCCCGTGCAGGTGCCGGCTCCACTCCCAACACCCTGGCAGAGCCCCCCCACCACCCCGAGGCTGCCTGAGGCTGCAGTGGTGGGACCCCCCAGGTCCCCCACAAACGTCAGGTGTGCAGGTGAGATCAGAGGGCAGCAGAGACAGCCCCCGGCTCCCCCCCCCCCCCACCGCTGGCGGCCTCCAGGCTGCCCAGAGGAGATGCGCCACGGCTCCGAGCTCCGAGGCCGAGCCCCGGCGACCCCTCGCCCAGCCCTGCCCCGCCGGGCTGAGCTCAGGATGACGGCATCAGCTCCGACAAGAGGCTGCTGCTCCAGACCCTCAGAGGGAGCCGCAGGGCGCTCCCATCCCACTCCCCGTGCCACGGCCAGCCCAGACGACGTGCCAGATTTCCCAGGCCCGGGGTCTCAGAGCCCGGCCTGCGCGGGAGGCCCCTCGCTGCATTCGGGGCAAGACCCAAGTCCCTCACGGACAGAGGAGTCCTGTGTGACGTGGCCCCGTGGCCCCGTGGCCCCGACCCATCCCTCCTTACGGCCCTCGGCCCGAGGCAGCCCCCGGGAGGGTAGGACGTGCGGCGGCTTGTCAGTGCGCGGGCGAGGGGCAGGTGGCCGGGCGAGGCCTCAGGTATGTGAAGCGCCGCAGGCAGGACCCCGGTTTCCTGTTTCATAATTATCCTTTTATATTTAAAATTCGGGTCCAATAACTGAAACCGGGTATTCGGACCAAACCCCACCGGATGGATGTTCACAGCAGCTCTAAGAACAACGGCCAGAGTCTGGCGGGTGCGGCCCGGACGTCCGTGTTGGACGGGCGAACGTACACACGGCAGACTATCACGCGGCCTAGACGAGGCCTGGAAGCATCACACCGAGCCAGGAAAGACTGCGAGTATGGCCGGGTGCGCGCGCCGGGCACAGGCGGACCGCGGGGGCGGGATGGGGACGGCGGGCACAGGAGGGGCGCTAACGGGGACAGGGTCTCCTTCCGGGGGAGAAGACAACCTGGAACCAGACACACGTGCTCGTACAACTTTGTGAATGTACTAAATTCCACCGAATCCTACACTTGAAAATGGCTTAAGTGGTGACTTTTTTTTTAATGTTTATTTTTGAGACACAGAGAGAGAGAGAGCGCGAGCGTGTGCACGCATGAGAGGGGGAGGGGCACAGAGAGAGGGAGACACGGAATCGGAAGCAGGCTCCAGGCTCCGAGCCGTCAGCACAGAGCCCGAAACGGGGCTCGAACCCACGGACTGTGAGATCGTGACCCGAGCCGAAGTCGGACGCTCAACCGACTGAGCCCCCCAGGTGCCCCCTGAAACGGTGACTTTTAACTTTAAACAGACACACAAACAACACCCAACTTCAATCCAGTTGGAGACTATTCTGAAGCAGGTGTGAGGCAGGGGTCTAAGCTGTGTTCCCGAGTCTCTTCTGTACCTTCCGGGTCAGTGTCCCCCAGACACGGAAGGGACTGCTGACTTTCCAGCGGTCACGACAGAAAGGTAGGGAGACTAGTGAAATCAATTCAAATAATATACCTTATTTAACTTAATACACAAAAAATACAGTAATTCCAAGCACGTAACCGATGTAACAATGTCGATGATCAGATACACTCTTTCTCACGCTAAGTAGTGGGAGCACTTGATGCTTTTGGGGCACCATGACCACAGGTGGCCACTGTACCGCCGTACCGGGCGGCTCTAGACTGTCCCCTTGGTACCATTTCCACCTCTGACCCCTGTGAGCGGCCGGCGGGGCAGCCCCACCACCCCTCCCTTCTCCGTCTTCTGGGAGATTCCGGAACTTGATGTTCATTCCTCCAGGGTTGCAGACCGAGTCAGCAGGCTGAGGCTGGGGGCCCCCCAGGAGCACGGTGGGCACTGAGTGTTGCCCCTTCCCCACCAGGGGCCGCAGTACCTGTCCCCCCTGGCCTGGGAGGGGCGGCTGCTCGGGCCACCCTCGGCCCAGAGCACAGGAGGCAGCGTCACTTTCCAGCGGACCCCACGGCTCCGGAACCCTGTGGCCCCAGACCCTAGGCATCAGGGACACCCTGCTGGCCCAGCGCTCCTGTCGTCCCCACCTGGGGCTTCTCCCAGGGGTGGGGGTGGGACCAGGCTCGGGTGAGAGTCCTGTCCTTCCACCCACCATTTCCTCTCCTCTCGGGTGTCACCGCACTGACATCCATGGAGCGCCTCTACCGTCTGGGGTCCCACGTGAGCATGACACGGTCTAAAGACTGAGCGAGGGTCCACGGCAAATTACTCGTGTCGGGGCAGACTGGGAAGTGGGAGAGGCATTGGCGGAGAAGCACCGAAGCCGAGATCTGAAGGGGTTGGAAGCTCTGGGGATGCCGGGCAGGGCACGTGCAAAGGCCCGGGGGTACAAAAATGGCTTGGTGTCCTCAAGAGGCTGGCGGGGAGAGGTGGGAGGAGGAGGGGTCGGTGGGACCGAGCAGCCCTGAGGGTCCGGAAAACTTTAAACTGGGAGCAGCAGGATGAGGCCTCTGATTTTAATTCGTGGAACATAAGACTCACTACTTTCAAGTGGGCACTGCGGTGGCACTTTATACAGTCGCAGCGTCGTGTATCCACCCCCCACCGTCTAGTTCAAAACCTTGTCATCACCCCGGAAGGAGGCCCAGCACTCACTGGCAGTCACTCCCCATTTCCCACCCGCCTCCACCCCCGCAGCCACCAGCCTGCTTCCTGCCTCTGCGCACTTGGCCTGGGCTGGACGTTCCGTACACACAGAATCCTACCACGGGCGGCCTTTTGTGTCTGGCTCTTCCAGGGAGCATCCTGGCTGCTGTAGCTTTTCGTTTTTAACTGTTTATTGTGGAAGAATTTCGAACTCAGAGGGAAATTACAAGAATTCTACAAGGAGCCCCACGTGCCCTGGACTAGAAGTTTCCTTCCAACTGTGACCAGCTGGCTCGAGGACGCTCTTCACGGCGAAGGGCCCAGTCACACAGGATCACGGACTACATCTGGCCGTCAGGACGCGACGTCGCCGGGCGTCCCCCCGACTCGCACCGCTTCGCCACTTGTGAAGGTGACAGGCCCGTCATTTGGCAGGGCGTCCCTCCCTTCGGTTCGGCGGACGTGTCCTCACGATGACACCGTGGGTGTGCGTTTTGGGAAGGAACATCGCGGGGTGGTGCTCTGCCCTCGGGACACGTGGGGTCAGGGCGGAGGCTCGCCATGGCCAGCTTGGCTCTCGTGGTGCCTGCCGCTTTCCCGTGGGTGTGAACCCTCTCTCCCTGTGTGCTCCCTGACCCGACGGGGAGATACTTTGTAAAACCACGCTGCTAACATCCACCATTGATTCTTGCCCGGGCCGATAACTGCTGTGATGTCACAAATGGTGGCTTGAAAATCCCGTCTTTCCCTCCTCCCTACACGTGTGTTATCTGTCTGCATCGCCACGGACCCATGGTGGCTATTCTTCCCACGGGTCACTACCCCATGATGTAGCCCATGTTCCAACTGCCCCTGTTGGACCAGCGCACACCCCCTCGAGCCGTTCCGGATCCTCTTTGCCTGCCCCGGCCTGGGACCTCGGCCAAGCCGCGCCCTTTCTGGAGAGTGTGGTGGGCGCCAGGCGTGCCCACTGCTGCTGAGATGCTGCTGTCCCCTGGCTCCCTCAGGGTGACACGCAGAGTGAGGACACCTTGCACACACACGGGTGTCATGTTGATGGCATTACGTCCTTATCCACCTTCATGGGACGGCAGCCAACTCCAAGTCACCTATGCCGAGCTCGTACCAGCTTTCCGGGGTCCATTCCGGGCCGCCCCTCTTTGACAACGGGAAACGGGAGGGAGGGGAGGCTTGTGCTCGCCTTTCCAAGACTCACTTGCAGCTCTGTCCACAATGGGTGGGGGACAAGAGAAGGTTCCGGAGATGGGCACTTAGGCCCTAAGCTGGCGACAATAGCGGGGCAGGTACGGAACACTACGCAGCGATGAAGAGAATGTGAGGACGACGAACGCAGCAGTGTGGATTCAGGGAAAACATCCAGACGCGAAAGGATACACTGCACCATTCTCAGGACCTTCAGGAACAGGCAAAACGGACCGGAGGCCGTGAAATCAGAGGAGCGGCTACCCCCTTGGGGAACACACACTCTGACCGGAGGCGACTCTGGGTACACCTGGGGGCTCCATGGGCGACCACATGTGTAAAAGCAAGCCACGCCCTTCTCTCGACATCTAGGGACTTTCTTTCTTTTCTTTTTTTTAATGTTTATTTCTGAGAGACAGAGAGAGAGAGAGAGAGAGAGAGAGCAGGGGAGGGGCAGAGAGACCGAGGGGGACACAGAATCCGAAGCAGGCTCCAGGCTCCAAGCTGTCAGCACAGAGGCCGACGCGGGGCTCGAACCCACGAACCGCGAGATCATGACCCGAGCCGAAGTCGGACGCTCAACAGACTGAGCCCCCCAGGAGCCCCAGTGCTTAGGGACTTTCTGCACGCACATCTCGACGTAAAAGGCGACAACGGTCAAGTCGGAAGCTGGGATCTCCAGGGTCCCTTTCAGCTCCGACACTCTGTGTTTGCATCTGAGCCCCATCACCTGCCTCAGCTTCCCCATCTGCCGAATGGGCACATGTTCCACTCTGGAGCCCAGAGCCCCCTCCTCGGGCCCCTCCCCTCGGGGTCCCCGGCGGGGATGCTGACCCTGCAAGGCCAGCCGATTAGCGCGCCAGGGGCTGTTCCGCGAGCGCGGTGCGGACGGGCAGGCGAGGGAGCGGGCAGAGGAAGGGTTTATAATGATGATTAGGCCCGAAATTGGCGGAGATTTACAGCGTGGGCCAGGAATGGAGGGAGAGGGGCCGGCGCTGGGAGCGGCCTAATGGATCCGTCAGCTCGTTCCGCTGCTCAGCGGGCCGAGGCCGGTCACCCGGCTTTCCGCTGGCAGCACAAAGCACTTCAATTTCGTTAGGAAATGTATCAATTTAACTGACTTGAGCGGCACACTGAAAAACCTAATGAATCTGGACTCAATTTTCCGCCACACTGCTCCTGAGAACTGTCGGAAACAATGTCTGTGGTCGGAGGTGACGGGGTGGCCGCCGATAGGCCGCCTGGGCGCCCCTTGCCTTCCCGCCCGGCTCCCCGTCCCGTCCCTGTCAGGGTTAGTGGAGAGAGACGGACCTGTCTCCACAACCTGGTGACAGCCCGGCCGCCACTTCCCTAACAATGATGTCATTATAGGTAAATTGGCCTCTCTTTCAGCAGGATGATGGTGCTAATTGAGTGGGAAAATATAATACTGGGAGCTGTTGTCTGCAGCTAAAGGGAGGAGGGGACAGACTAAATGGCCTACCATTGTTGGCGGCCGGGTGGGCAGATGTTGCTTTCTGCTGATAACTGCACCGACACATCTCGAGCTTGTCGCCGTGGCTTCTGCCCGGAGACTCGCGGCTCTGGTGGCAGATGGCTTCGCTCAATGGCCGAGGAGGGTCCCGGCAGCCTGGCGGGGCAGGGGGTGGCCTCCTGGTAAACGGGAGGGGGCTCGAGCCCCGCCCCGCCCAGCCTCCCTGGGGCATGGGACATAGCTCTCTCTGCAGGGTTGTGGGAGAGCACTGCCCGAGGCCAGAGCCAGGGTTCCTGGAAGATTCTGGAAAACAGTGTTCTGAGGTCGGCGTGTGGATCCTTGTGCTGGGTGAGGGCACTGGGCAAAGGCAGGATCCTCCCGGTGAATCCTGTGGGCTCCAAGCCGCCCTTAGGGTCGGGGGGCAGGGAGAGGGTAGGGCCTCTGCGCCTCCCCAGCTGCCCCCAGATGAGCCCTGAGGCTCCTGTGCGGTGACACCCTCCCCAGGTCCCCCACCTGCCCCAGGATGCCCACTATGGGCAACACACTGGGTCTCAGGGCCAGAGCCCCAGGCTGGCCCCGAGGAGACAAGGCCCACTGGGACCTCTCCCACCCCCATGGGGACCCTCTCTCCAGCCCTGTCCCGACACCCTCAGCTCCTTCTGATCTAGGCCCACTGCCAGGTCGCGAGAGGCTCCCGCTGGACATTTGTGGCTAGTATCTGCAGAGCTCCTGGGCACTCCCAGAGTCGAGGAAACCCTAGCTGATGCCCTCAACAGGGCCTGACCACTCAGTCCACAAGGGCAGCAGAGGGAAATCTGCCCTGAGCCCCTGCCCCCGCCCCGAGGGCCATCCAGGCCCCTGGGCCGCCCACCCCCACCCAGACCGGGTGACAGAGAGGTCACCTTGGGCCCAAGCCTGAGCCAAATGACCCAGAGAGTGCCGCTCTCGCTTCTGGGTGCTCCTGGCAAGGATTCACCAGAGCTAACTGCCTGGCTCTGAGCTGGGCCCTACTGGGGACACACCAAATCAGATGTGGCCCCTGCCCTCAGGAGCACCAGAACGGTGGGCGAACCCACCGTCAGGCCTGCCATCACAGAAGCATGCCCTGGGGGGCTTTGGGGGCCCCAGGACAGCAGGAAAGCTTTCCAGGGGTGGTGACGGAACAGGCCTTGGAGGATGTGTAGGAGTTCAGGGGTGGGTGGAGGAAAGGCACCCCCAAGCAGGGGACCCTGCATAGCACCGGGGGGGTGTGAGGGCCTTGGGCAGAAGGGACTCACCCCAGAGGAACCAGCACACGTACGGAGCGCCCACTGTGTGCCCGCGCAAAGTGTCCCCAGCCCTCCCTCCTTCTCACTCACACACACCTGCCTCACGCCCCTCTCACGAGGAGGAAGCGGGGCCAGGCGGGGAGAGGGGAGACCCACGTGTTGGAGCTACGTGGCCAGATTCCAACTGCAGCTCCACGCCCCCGGGCCACCCTGGGGCGGGCTGCTTCCCCAGCCCCAGCGGCTCATCTGTAGAACGGGCGGGCTGTAGCTCTGAGTGAGGCAAGGACAGGCACCTCTGAGCACGGCCTGAAAGGTAGCTGGGTGAGGGGCCGCAGTCCCCGGACCTGGGCCTCCAGCAGGCCTCCACATCTTCCCACCAGGCCTCTTCCCCCAGGCCTCAGACCTTCTAGAACACGCTTCAGTCGTTGGAAACCAGACTGCCCCGCCCCGAGGCGGGAGGCCGGCGTCTGGACTCTGGGGCGCGCGCACAATCGCACAATCGCACAATCGCACAATCGCACAGCTTGGAGGCCGAGGAGCCCGCCCACCCCACCCGCCTGCCCTGAGCTTGGCCCCCTGTTCGTGGCTTCAACGCCCCTGGCTGAACCACTGGACCTCCGCTTCCTCCTCTGGAAGTGGGGGGCCACCCGACACCTGGTTCTCCAAGGGGAGCTGAGAAGGTGAAGTGTTGGCAGTAACGGGCCCTCCCGAAGGGGATCCACACCGCTTCCCGCGGCTTCTCCGTGCCCACCCTCAGCCCCACGCTGGCCTGGCTGGGCTGGGTTTCCGCAGAGGACAGTCTCAAGGTTGCCCACCGCCCCCCCCCCGCCCGAGACAGACCGTGCTCGGGCCACCCCCCCACACCACAGCCCCTGCACCTGGCAGGCACCCCCGGCCCCAGCACCGGCCTTTCCCACCACCGGCCGTCCCGTGGAGACACAGAGGCCGAGCCCCAGCACGCGTGGCCCCGAGGCTGGAGAAGGGGCATCTGGGGACCAGACAGGATGTGCAGTGGCCAGGGGGGAGTGCTCTGGGTTTGTGCCGTGGTCCCTCCCGGGCGCCCCGTCCAGGAGGTGTCCAGAGGGGGGACCTGTGAGGCGGCGACAGCTCCCACACTGGCCACCTCCCAGGGGGCCGAGAAGGTGGGCAGCCTGATGGGGGCAGGAGCGGTCGGTGAGGACTTCCAGGAACGAAGTGGCCGGGACTGACCCCTGAAGGGCCAGGTGCTCGGTGTGGGGAGCAGGGCTCAGGCAGCGCTCTGGGTGTCTGGGGTGCCAGGGAGGGCGGCGGTGGGGGGCCGAGTCCTGCGGCCTGCTCTGCCCGGTGGAGCCAGGGGCCGGGGAGGTTTCCGGCACAGGGGACAAGCCCGGCGAGGGCAGTGCTGCGGGAGCCAAATCTGGCCCCAAAGGCAAGGCTGAGGGAGGTGGGCGGGACCCTGTCCTGGGGCGCTGGGGGCAGGGGTGAGGCCCCGCCCAGCCAGCGAGGTACTTAGAGTCGTCAAGAACGATTCAATTGACAGGTTTGCGTGCTGTTTGTTAATTTACTCAGATTCATTCACGGGAACAGCTGGCTGGGTCCCAGCAGGACGGCCTCCCCGCCCACCTGCCGCCAGACGGCCGGCTCAGGGCAGAGGTACTCACGGCACAGCGGGCGCAACCTCTGCCGGCCAGGCACCCCGGCTTCTCCGAGGGTGCTGGCTGGAGCAGGCTGGGCGGGGGGGGGGGGGGGGGGTCGCGGCCTTGCGGCCCAAGGCCCCTAGCTATCAGCTGGGGGGGTTCACGAGGGGGGTGCGGAGGGTGGGCCGGAGGCAGGCGTGGGTGAGACGGCCCCGCCGGTTTCCGCGGCAAGAACTGTGCGCCCATCCACCCCGGGGCCCTGGGACTTGGTGGTCTCTGGGCCACCAAGGGGCAGGAGGCCAGAAGCGGGCGGGGGGCTTGGGGGACACGAGTCCTGGCACCCGTCCTCGGGGCCACCAGGGCCGCCCGCCTGGGCCTGCGCAGAAGGGCTGTGAGTAAGGCCGCGCAGCCACGCGGGTCCTGCACAGACGCAGGGCGAGGTCCGCGAGGCCGGCTAACAGAGCAGACGTCCTCCCTCTCTTCGTCCCCCTGTCCCTGAAGCTTTGTTGTTTAAAGTCAGGTTAAGGGAGGGAAAAAAAACCCACAGACAGGTTTGGCCGGGAAGCCCGAGGACAGGAAAAGTTAGAGATATTTATTTGACAGGGTCAAGGTTGGTGCCTTTCTCTTCTCTCTCCCCAGGTCCCATAGGTGTTAGGCTGAGAGACATTTAATCGCGGGAGTAGCGGTTTCATATCTATAACAAAAATCAAATAATGCAAGATGATTTACTCCCCCTAGCAACCGCGGAGCTCACCCTTAGCAACCAGGCTAGCCTCGGGCTGCGGTGTAATCAGCTTGAAAATATTTCAATTATTGTGTTGATTTTAGTGGATTTGAGAAGCGCTGTGTGGAGAGCCGGGCACATTCTCCCCGCGACCCGGAGAGGAAGATATTGATTTAAACAGGTGTCAGGGAGGGAAAGTGGAGTAAATTTAAATGCGACGGGAGAGCAGCACATCGCACGCGGAACAGGGCGGGGATGACATTTTGTGCGCTGCCTTGAACAAAAGTGGCTCGACTGAACTAGAAATTTCACCTTGAGAATCACCTCCCATCCACAGTCAGGCGGCTCCGCCCCGCCCCCTCGCCCTCGGCACCTGCGGGAGGCCCGAGGGAGGCCCTCTGGAGGCCGGAGGGACGGCAGTGGCACGAATGGCTGGACCCCGGCAGTCCCTCCGGGCACCAGGGGTGTTCTCCGGGGCCTCAAGGCCGGGCCGTCCTCTCTAAGACCTGCCGCCGGGCCCCACACCTGGCCTTCAGCACTTACCCCGTGAGAACCGTCTGTCTTCCTCCCCACCGTGTCCTCTGCTCCCTGCTGCCCGCCCCACGCCCAAGAGGACAAGAGTGCTCCTGAGACGGGTCCCCACCACTGTCGCCTGCCTCCCGGTCACCCCCAGGCCACGGCCGCTCCTGGCCCCCGGACCGTCAGCCGCTCCCTCTCTCCGCCACGGAGAAGAGCACCCAGGAAGGCAAACCCGTGTCCAGAGGAGGAGAGAGCTCCTGATCACCCCTTGGTCTTGGCCATGGAACCTCAGCCCACATCAGCTCCCCTGCCGACAATCGGGGCTGCTAGGAGGAGGCCCTCGGCAGGGGCGCGTGCAGGGAACCCCTCAGCTCTTCCCTCCCCCTGCTCTGTTCTGTGTCCTCTGGCGGGGGGGGGGGGGTGTCTCGGGCCACTGCAGGCCTCTTGAAGCCGCCTCAGGTGGAAAACTCACTGTGAACCCCCAAATCTCGTCTCCTGGCAGACACAGAAACACCCCACACAACTGAAGGTCTGCACCGGGTCTGGGACTCCTCTAGCTCAGCCTGCGGCACGGGGCTGGCTCCTGCCTTCCCGAATTTACGTGCCCACTTTCTCCCGGTCGCCCCCCTGCTACGGTGGGGCCCCTCCAGGGCAGCAGGGAGAAGACAGGGGTGGCGGCAGGAAAGCCTCCCTTGACTGGGGCTCCTAGGGCCGGGCAGTGATGTTTCCCTGGCCAGGTGCGGCCGGACCTTCCCTAGGGACCACCAGGAGGGGACACGGACGGCGGCTCCTCAGGACAGGAGGCGAGGTGACAGCAGGCGTGGGCAGATGAAGTGCAGCCCGGCAGGCACAGGGCCGTGTAGGGAGGTCAGCACCACCCCCTGCACCGTCCTGCTCGTGACCTGAAGGCCTAGCGTCCTGGCCAGCCCTGGCCAGCACGGGGTTGGGCCACCAGCCAGGCCTCCGCCTGGCTCACAAGATGGCCTCATCCGTCTCTTCCGCAGAGGATGCTCCTCAGGGGCACACGAAGGGCTGTGGGGGAGACGTGTTTAGGGGAGAAGTGGTCTCTGACCCCCTTGCACAAGGTGAGTCGACCAGATGGGGAGGAGAGGTGGGGGCTTCCAGACGGAGCAGGTGCACCAAGCTGCCAGGTCCAGCATGCCGTGGCGGGAAGCTCAGGGACCGAGCAGTCGGCAGGACCGGGCCGGGGGCTCAGCAGCGCGGGGAAGACTGCCGAGGGTGCTGAGTGGGGTCTGGTGACCAGATCTGGGTCCAGAAGGCCCCTCTGGATGCTGTGGGCGGAGAACAGACGGTGGGGGCAGCAAGGAAGCAGACAGGGTGCTGAGAGGCTAGGGGCAGGTGGCCGAGGGCACAGCGGACGGTGGGCTCCAGGGACACTGGCGGCAGGTGGGACCGGTGGCAGGGAGGGAGGGTGGGAGGGGGCCTAAGTGAGGGGAGAGGGGAACGTGAAGGGTTCAGGCTGGGGGCCCTGAGCTGAAGCAGGAGCTGGTGGAGGGACTGAGGGCCCCCAGGGCAAGAGCAGTGGCCCTCTGTCAAACGAGTAAGTGTGCCCACAGGTGAGCGCCAGGGCTCCTGGGCTGTGGGGACACCCACACTTCACAGCCGGAAGCTCCCTCCTCAAGCAGTGCGGAGGGGAGCCCTCAGGCCACTGGAAGTCCAGAGCCCGGGCCCAGCTATGACCTGTGGTGGGGCTGTGGGTCGGGTGTGGCCTGTCACTGTGATGGGGGGGGTCGTCACCCAGTGCCACCCCCAGGGGGACTTGGGAAGCATGGTGGTATTATTGGCTGTGATGATGGCAGGGGAGGTGACGGGGGTGGCGTGGGCACTTCCACCTCGGGGGACAGAGCTGGGGCAATGGCGGGAGCAGCCCCACACAGGGGTGAGGCCCCACCTGTCCGCCCAGCTCCGGGAGCTGTGGATGCCCGAGCCTCTGGAAGCAGGACTCTGGGGTGAGAACAGAGGAGCTCCCTGGCGGGACCCACGTGACATGGGGCTTCCCCAGGTCCGCGTCCTGGCGGGAGAACACGACAGAGGCCCCGAATGTGGGGTAGAAGGGTGCCCCGGTGCCGGGCCACCCCCCAGGAAACACCCCACACTCGGGTGGTCCCGCACACGCCACAGTGACCATCCACGAAGGCCTCGGGGCTGGAAGGGGCTGCCCAGAGGCCCCTCCTTCTCCGGGTGTGCACAGGCCAGCCTGGGCACAGAGGGCCCCCACATCCCAGGGGCAGGAACCTCAGGGCTGGGGACCTGGCATCACTCTTGCCCCCACCTTCCACCTGGGAGAGCAGAGTCTGAGAATTTGGTCAAACCATGAGGTTCATCCAAATCCTCAGACGGTTCCCAAAGTGGTCCCAGAAAAGGCGGCCGCCAGCACACGGCGTGGCTGGCCGGCCTGGGGGTCTGGGATTCTGGGACCCGGGAAGGCAGAAAGCCTGGCCATGCCCCTGACTCTTCGTGGGGCTTCAGGCAAGGGCCCTCTCCTGGGGAAGCCTCAGTCTGCTCCTGCACAGAAGGGGTGAAGCCAGGTAGCAGCCATGGCTCGTGTGGCAGTCTTACAGCTTATCTGTGATTGTGTCCGACCCAGGCGTCCTCAGTCCGGGGCCTCGACGGCACCCTGACTTTTCAGGGACGAGGGTCCCAGCTCTTGCCTCGATCTCTAAGGGGTCTCTGGCCTCCAAAGGGTCACGTTCCACAGATCACCCCTAAAGATGGGGAAGCGGGTGATCACACCCCACGCGTGGGGAAATGGGGTCAGACTTACTGAGGAGCAGACCTGAAAGTCAAACCCAGGACCGGGACCCAAACCTGCTGGCCAGACGTGGCTCTGGTGCGGGAGCTGCGGTCCCGAGTGCCTGCGTGCCAGGCTGCCGAACCCCCGGCCACCTCCCTGTCCCAGGCTCAATGCTCCGAATCTGCAGCAAAACTCTGTTCGCTCCAGGTTTCCCTGGCCCCTTTAGAAGAGCAATATGCTATTTAAATGTGTATTTTTATTACTTTCTCTATTATAAGTAAAAATATTGTAATGTGTCTGATGATCTGCCAGCTGTCTGTGTGGGAAACTCGGGCGGGCTGGCGGGTGGGCACGGGGTGCTTTCTGGGGAGGCGCCTTTGGATTTCTGCTTAGGTTGGCCCCACATATGCCAGGCCACATGTTCCCAGTCTGGGGACTGGGTAATTGTGCCCATTTATCTTGTTGTAGTTGAAAGTGCACACATTACAGAATCCCACCAGTGCTGGTGGCAGTGCAGGGAGAGGCAGGGGTGCAGATAAATTGTGCGGGCATGAGAGGGAGCCACGGGCCTGACGGGTGCTGGGGGGGTGCTCGCTCGGGGCGGGCCGGTCCCGGCCTCTCCCAGCCCTGGTACCTGCAGCGTCACATCGAGGGCAGCTGCCTGAACAAACACTGTCCGTAGGCGCGTTCGTCCGGAAGACGGCCTGGCCGCGGTGGAGTGAAAACACCCAGCAATTTATTTAGACCACGGGCTGCATGCCGAGCATAGAGGACGCACCTGGCCAACAAATATTTGGCCAATGCGGGTTTTTTTTTTAATTTTTAAAATATTTATTTATTTTTGAGAAAGAGACACAGAGCACAAGCAGGAGAGGGGCAGAGAGAGAGGGAGACACAGATTCTGAAGCGGCTCCAGGCCGCGAGCTGTCAGCACAGAGCCCGACGCGGGGCTCGAACCCACAGACCGTGAGATCATGACATGAGCCGAAGTCGGAGGCTCCACTGACTTAGCCGATGAGCCGATCCCGGGCGCCCCCGAGGTGGTATTTTTTTAACATTTTTGAAATAGTTGCCAACATCTGAAAATCACGGGATTTCATAAACAGACCTAGACTTCTGTTTTCTCTTACAAAGCCCAAACCTCTGGCAAATCGGAGCCCCGGCCTCCTCTCCCCAAGCCCAGTCTCGCCTGAGAGGAGGTGACCAGGGTGCCAGCCCCTGGGGACCCAGAGGGAACCCTGGATGTCCCCGCGGCAAGCCCAGTCCCAGGCCTGACTGGCTGAGTGATGTTAGGTGTCCTTCCAGAAGGACACAAGAGGCCTCCGAGGTCCGCCGTGCTCTTTGGAACGGCCCTCCCTCCGTTCCTGACACCTTCCTACCACCCCCAGCTCCTGTTGTTTCTCTGCCACCGAGGGGTCGTAACTCACCAGGACCAGGATTCTGGCCTGTCTGTGCCACTGCGCCCCAGCCCCTAGAACGGTGTCTGGCACCCAGTAGGTGCTCCATCGATGTTGTTGAATGGATGGCTCTCTTTCTGGCTGACACACCCAACTGGCACCACCATCTGTGAGACTTGCCTGATCCCAGTGGGTACACAGGCTTATGGCGCTGCTCTGAGCCAACACACCCATCTTACAGATGGGAAAACGGAGGCCCTAGATGGGCCTTGGGGGACCGAGCCTCTGAGCCGAGAGTCCCCTCCCCTGTCCTCACCATCCTCGGAAACTCTAAATGGAAGCGCAGGCCCCCACACTGGGACAAAGCTGACAGTGAGAACCGCCACGCCTGCCCCTGAAGGCCTAGGGTTCAGCGAGGCTGGGGCGGCCAGAGAGCATGTCGCAAGCAACGCCGGCAGCTGAGGCCCATCAGGGCGGGTGGAGGGGAAGGAGCAGGAGACCCATGGAGAACAGTCCCAGCCATCACTTTGATGTTCAGCCCATGAAACTTCTCAAATTATAAAAGAGAATCACTTTTGAGCCTTTAAGTGGCTCCGAATAAACCGACTGTCCAAAGATACAATGAAAAACCGACACCAGCTCTCCGTAACAAGGCAGGAAAAATCGTCAGTGCTGAGATGAATATTAAAAGCCCTATCCGTGAAAACCACCCTGGAAATATGTTTTAAAGGAGCAGTGCAAGGCAGACGATTATCTAGGCAGCTAAAGAGGAGGCTGGCCGGCCCCTCAGAGGTCCCTGCCCACCCTGGGAAGCAGGGAGGTGGGTGGCGCCCACCGTGCTCGGCTGGGGACCTGGCTCACCTGGCTGCAGGTGAAGGACGAGGCCCTGGCCGGACCCACCGTGTGGGGTGGCCGACACGCTCATCCAGGTTTGGGGCCCAGCAGTGTTGTTGTGCTGACCGAGGGCTCATCTCCGCCTGCCCCTCTGCGGGGAGGGAGGCGGACCGGGGTCGGGATGGGCCATCGGCTCCCTCGTGCCCGCCCGGGCGGGTCCCAGAGGGAATGGGGAAAGGCAGGTATGATGCGCCAACGCCCAGACCCCGGGTGAGTGGCTCCAACTGGGGCAGTGCTGGGACTGACCTCCCAGGAGGAGGTGGGACCCTCCTAGCTCCCACCTCCTCCTGAGTCTGGCACCCACAGCCTGGCACAATCCTGAGCCCCCATGGCCCTGCTGATGGGGGTCTCCCCCTACACCCATGCCCAGTCTTGGCCTCCGACGGAGCTGACCACTTGGTGTCCACACAGTATCCTCCCTCCGGCCTTCTTGTGTCCCTTCTGATGAGGGGCCCCCACGTACCACCTCACTCAGCACCCTGGCACCTGGTGGGGGCCCAGGGTAGCAGGAGCACCGACATCATGAGAAAGATTTGGAAGATTGTGACAGTTGGACTCCAAGGGCCCCCCAAACCAGCCTGCTGACGGCACACCCACTGGGGAGGCCTGGCCACCCCTTCCTTGCTCATGTGCAGTGTCCCTGGACCCCCTCGAGGAGGTGGAAGGACAAGAAGACCTTAGAGTCCCCCTGACAAGCCACCACCTCCCAGTTCTGCCGAGGGCCCTGAACTCCGAGCCCCTCCTACAACCCACGGCTCCCCTGTAGGCTCCTCTCCGGGCCCCTCCCACTCCGCCCCTGCTGAGCAGGCATTTATTTATCTATTTATTATTTTTAACATTTACTTATTTTTGACAGAGAGTGCGTGCAAGCAGGGGAGGGGCAGAGAGCGAGGGAGACAGAGGATCCCAAGCAGACTCCAGGCTCTCAGCACAGAGCCCAACGCGGGCCTCGAACTCACAAAACCTGAGCCAAAATCAAGAATCGGGTGCTCATCTGACTGAGCCCCAAGGGCGCCCCTCAAGCTGGCATTTAAAAACCATTCCCCAACACTGCCACCATGTGCTCTGGAGAAGAGGCCAAGGAGGCTTCTAGAGGTGAAGTCATTGCCCAGGTCGCCCAGGTTGGGAACGGGGTCCTGGCCTGCTGGCTCTGTGTCCGTGGTCCTTCCACCCCTCGGGGCTCAGGAGGCCACAGCCCAGGGGTCCAGCACCTGCCCCAGGGCACAGACCAAGTGCCCCCTCTGCTGGCACCCCTCTGACACCCCCAGGGTTGACCAGAGCAAGCAGACAGCAGGCTTCCAGAAGCCTCTGGGGCCTGGAACCTGGGGGGGCAGGGGGACGCGGGGGGGGGGGGGGTGGCAGGGAGGCAGGGGAGGGGTGCAGCCTTGTTTTGTCCTCAAAGCCGGTTCCTTGTAATTAAGAGTAAACTTTGTAGCAATGTCTCTCTCGCTGTTGTCTCGCTCGCCTCCCAAATGATAAATTGTTAATGAGCACCTGTTACAATGCTAATGAAAGTGGGTTCGTGTGTAAATAAAGAAAATTTAATAACTTAACAAGGTGGATTAAATGCCCCACCTCCTCCTCTGCTCTAATCCGGGCCAAACAGCATTGTTGCCATCTAAGCAGGGAGCAGCGGCTAATGCATTCACCTCGGAACACTTTCCAAAATATAATTAATATTTTAAAAATTTATAAAACTGAAATCAGAGGTCTTGATTGTAACAAACAAAATATCCATCTTTAATCTGCTACCCAAGGGCCACCGGGGCCCCCTCCCTCCCTGACACCCGCCCCTCTGTGATTCCAGTCGGAAGATGCAAACCAGGATCCCGCAGGGGGCTGGGGAGGCTGGCAGGAGGGCGGCCGCCACGGCACCCGCTGCAAACTGGGTTCCAGCTGGTGCCCCAGACGGGATTTCCCTTGGCCCCTGAGGTGGGATGACGTCCCAGGCCCTGTGTCCGAAGCCCCATACCCTAGAATGGGTTTGTCCCGCCCCAAAGAGCAGCAGCCTTACAGTGGCCAGGTCTGTCCCGACTGCTTCCCTGCCCTGGACTCTGACCTCACTTCTCAAAAGCTCAGGAGGGATGGGTGGTCTCAGGCTGCAGCTTCCCCGTGCCATGGTGTGGGCGGCTCCTGGCTGCTGACCAACCGGGGGTCCTGGGCAAGAGAGTCCACCGCCCTGAGCTGAGCTCAGTGATCCCCCCTGGAAATCGGAATGATTCTGGCGCCACCCCACAGGGCCCAGCGAGTGCTTCGTAACTCAAGTCTCCCCTCTGTGAGGACCCCCGGTGCTGCTGAGGGGTGCCCCCCCCCCCCCCGGGCCAGTGTCTGGTAGGGACATGGAGACACAGCCTCTCCTGTGTCCAGACCCAGACCTGCTTCCCCGTGGGACTCCGGTCCAGGCAGCACCTGGTGGGGACCTACTGCTAGGGTCCTGTCCTCCCCAGGCAGGAAGGGGTGTTGGGATCCACCCCCTCCCCCAGCGCCTGCCTCTCTGCCCCGGCCCCCAGTTGGCTGTCTCCTGAGCAGGGCTGCTAAGCCATCGTCAGCCTTGGCCCATCAGGAACGTGGGCGTCTATGGGGCAAAGAGCAGGGCACTCCTGAAGCCGTCACGGCAGGTGCCAGTCTGAGGCTAGGCAGCAAAGGACACCTCCAGCTGTCCCAGAACAGAAGGGACGGTGCACGGCATCAGACGAGACTTTCAGGGTGAGGGGCCACAGGGCCTGTCTTCCGGGTGTCTGCCGATCAAGAGAAGAGAGGGCACGAATGCAGAGGCCCAGCGAGCAAGCCAGCAGCTCAGCTCCTGACCCCCACCCGTCCCGGCCCCCAGGGGGCTCTGGGCTGAGGAGACTCCCTTCTGGCGCTCAGCCTCCACTGCACCCAGCGTGCCGGGTGCTGTCCTTGGTGCTGGGGACACGCGGGGACCCGAGCTGAGGCCCCACTCTGATACTCCAGTTGGAGAGAGACAACTCAGTGTAAACTCAAATGCCCAGGAGTGGAAACGCTGCCCAGAAGGCCAGGCGGGGAATGGGCCAGTGGGGCGGGCAGATGGCATTGTGGCCACGGGGACAGCCAGGGTGACATCGGGGCACAGACCTGAATAAAGCAAGGAAACCAGCCGAGCAGATATGTGGGGGAAGAATGTTCCAGAAAGAACACACACAGACCCAGAGCAGGAGGGAGGTGGTGTGGGGGAATGTGGGGCAGGGACGGGGTGGGGGGGAGGTGATGGTGGCTGGAGGGAAGGGAGTCCCTCGGGGGACAATGGTGGGGGGTCCTCTGGGTCTGCGCGGCCACCTCATCCTCTCCCCAGGGTGGACCCCGCTGCCTCCACGGCGAGCCGAGGCCCGGGAGCTTCGGTGTGGACACCGACGCCTCCTGTTCGCCGGCCTCAGACCCACCAGTAATTTAATGCATCGTGGTGCCACCGGACATCCAGCCATTTTTCATGGCTTGACCTCACTTTTAATTAGAGACTAAATTATTCATGCCGTTTGACGGGAGATGATGCTCGGGAGGCGCCCGGGCCCTGGGCGGGCTCAGCCAGACTGAAACCGGCCTTCCAATCAAACGTAAGTGGCCGCGAGAAAAAAGGACTTGCCCGTGTGGCCCCTGCGTGCCCCACATCCGTCACCCACCTGTCTGCCGGCGGGCTGGGACTAAAGAGCCAGCAGGCAGGGGGCAGGGAGGACCCGGAGCCCCTGCCCCACTCGGAAGTCACCCAGGGCTCGGGGTCGGGCCGGTACCCTAGCCCGGGACAATCCTGGCGGTTGTCCAGCCTTCTGGGCTGGACCTGGGGGGCCTGCCTGAGGGCTCCCCCCTCCCCCGCTGCACACCTGAGAACTCCCTTCTGGTTTGAAGCAACAAACGTTTACTGAGCACCGGGCGGATGGGGCCGGGACGTGACCCGGCCTGCCCCACCTCCTGCCTGCCCAGGAGGGGCTCCCAGAAGAGAGAGGCCGGGACAGAGCCTGCAGAGGGGGCTGTGGGTGCACTAGGGTGGGCCCACGTGGGCCCAGAAGGCTTCCGGAGGACACACTTGTGCGGCAGGCACAGCTCCCCTTGCTGGCCCCGCTCTGCGCTTCACCCCACACCGCCGTCTCCAGCTTCTGGGGCTTCATCTCCTGCGCAGGGCACTGCCTTGCCCTCCGGCAGGCCCAGGCCTGGTAGCACATGGTGCCTGGGCCACAGGAATGTTCCCTGGCTGGTCCAGCGCAGTTCTGTGTCCAAAAGCCCCAGGAGTTGGGGTGGGAGGGCTTTGTACCATGGGGGGAGTTCCCAGAGGAGACACAGGATGGGGAAACTGAGGCTCAGGGCAGGTTAGGTCACATGAGAAGGTGGTGACGAAGCCAGGGCGTGGAGGACAGAGAGGATGGGGATAAAGAAGTTTCCTTGACCCAGCCTGGGCCATCCCGAGCTCCTGAGTCCCTATGTCCTTGCCCCAGCCTGGGCCATCCCGTGCTCTGGAGTTGCTATGTCCATGCCCCCAAACGCCTCTAGCACCCACCCCCTGTGACAAGACTGCCCTGAGGGCTCTCGGTCGCCACCCCAGCCACCGCTGCTCCAGGACCCACGGTCTCTGGTCTTAGATGAGTCCTGGGGCTGCTTCGAGCCTATGTCCAGTCTGCAGTCTGGGGTGTCGATGCTGCCCACATGGGGTCACGTGAGCGGGAGAGGCGACAGCCGGGGACACGGCTGCCCTCAGGTCTGACACTCGCCACGCGGAGCACACCCCGCACCCCAGGAGCCTCCGCGATCATCTGTGAGATGTGGGAGGGCCAGCGTCGACCTCACAGACTCGCCCTGGAGACTGCGGGAGCCTGGGGCGCTGAGCGCCGTGAAGGGACGGGCAGGGGCTAGGTGCCGGGAGTTGCCAACGGTCCATCTACCGGGGGTCACCCTGATGGGTGGTGTTGAACAACGAGCCCTGACTTGCAGCGTTTGCCAATTTCTGTGGTGTAAATATTCCTACTGTGGTCAGTTTCAGGCCAGCTGCGTGAGGTTACTGGCGGTGACACAGCTCGCACAAGCCGAGGGGAGCTGCCTGCAGCTTGCCCCAGACGCCCCGTGCCTCAAGGTCCTCACCCCTAAAGTGAGGCACATTTATCAGAAGATTCCCATGTGGTCTCAGCCCTACCAGAGCCAGGGGGAGGAAGGGGAGGACACCCCAGAAATGGTCCTCGGGGGCGCAGGCACACGTGCTGGGCCCAAGCAGCCTGCCTGTGAGGCAGGGGCAGCAGGACAGGGCGGGGGCCGGTGGGGAAGGTTGGTCTTTCTCCGTCTCTCTCTCTGCCACAAGGGTCCTCAAGGCTGGCAGGCTGCCCTCAGTGGCCAGGAGGGCAGGGGCTGGTTATTTCAGATGGGCATAATCACCCCACGTTAGAGCCAAGACGGATGATGGTGAGGGGCTGGTTCGGGCCCGATGTCTGGCTCAAGGACTGCCCTGCCCCACAGCCCCGTCCAGCCCCAATCTGCCCTCACATGGCCGATTCCAGCCTCTCTTCCCTGCTGTCAGCCCTTCCCGGGAAAGCAGAGCGGGGGAAGGCATCTCCAAAACCCTGCTCTGCCCCTGCCCCACTGCGTCCCCCCAGCAAGTGTCTGACCCCCTCTGAGTCTCTGCTTCCTCCTCTGTCGACTCCCAGGGGTACAGCAGGGGCAGGACAGGAGGAAGGAAAGGGGGCCCCTGAGGGTGGGATTCACCGCTGGCCTTGGGTGGGGGAGAAACACCCGGGAAAGGAGAGTTCAGTTTGCAGCTTCCCGTCCTGGAGGAGGGACGTGTGGTCCAAAAGGACCAGCTTGGGGTCTCTGGCCCTGGTGCTGGGGGGGGGAAGGGATGAGCATGTGGGCGAACAGAGCCGGGCTGGGGGACGGACAAGCCCTCTCTTCCCTGGGGGTGGGGGGAGGCCGGGAGGTGTCTGGCCCCATGGGAAGATTCCAGCTCAGCCCAGCGGGGGGGGGGGGGGGGGGGGGTGGTGCAGAGGCTGGGAAGGGAGGGAGGGGGGAAGGTGGTTCCCATGGAGGGCTCCTGGCAGGTTTGAAAAGATAAATCAATTGGCTGATGTGAGCCCCTGGGCAGGTCTCCTCCGGAGGGTGGGCGTGTCCCCTGGAGGGGGCAGGGGCGTCCTCACCCAACAAGAGTCAAATTTGTCCATACAGAGCACCTAGGAACTCACCCTTCTCGGTAGTATTCGAAAGAAAATAAATTAAGTGCAACAAGATTGTTCTAAAGTGCCGTCCCCGTAGCGTCATAGTGCTAAATGACAGATGTTTCGCTCTGAAAAGTGGCTCTAATGTCTGTGCAGTAACTTTGTCTCAAATGATTTCAGCAGACGTCAATAGAGGGGGACTCACAGCATGGTCTCATCAGCTACTTGCCCGGCACAGAGGCCACGGGAGGCACGGTGGGTGGGGGCAGAGCCCCCCCCACCATGTCCTGTAAGGCTCTGGGAACAGCCTGAGAAGCAGGTGCCCAGGGACGGGGTTCGGGCAGAAGGCAGGGGACCCGGCCCAGCGGGAGGCGGTCATCCTGAGCGGTGGCCCAAGGAGGCCTGTCTCACAACTCGAGACACGGGGGAAGTGTCTACCCTGGGGCAGCAGGAGGCCCGTGTCTCAGACCAGCGCGGCACAAGGCCGGCACTGCCCCTCCCTGGACCTCCGTGTCCTCATCCATATGGTGGGGGTGGCAGCGGCCTCCCCTGAGGGACGCCGACCACATGCCAGGCCAGGTACTCTGGTAAAGACAAGAACTGACGAGGAAGTCAGGGGTCCTGCCGGAGGCAATCCACAAGGGCCTCCCAGAGAAGAGGGCATTTGAGGGGGGCTTTGAGGATGAGTAGGAGTTTGCCAGGAAAGGCAGGGCAAGGAGGGAGAGCACTCAAGGCAGCAAACGCAGCATGAGCCTCGTGACTCCACGTGGCCAGACACTGTGGAGGGTGGAGAAGGGGCTCCGGGGACAGTGTGTAAAGGGGCCGTCATTATGTGGTGACCAGCAAGCCACCCGCGGACTTTTGTACTAAATCAGAAAGTTAAAGGTGGTTTTCTTTCTCCGTGATGGTCGCGTTTGCACCTCCCAGATGTCCTACGACGCTCGCTCGCAGACTGCCTGGTCCACTGACAGGGAGAACGGCAGACGCTAGAAGGACCGAGGGGGGAGGGGCCACGGTTTCTCTCCGTGGGCCACCTCGACAGATCACAGCAGCCACCCGGAGAGGTCGTGCCTGCCTCACCCCCCACCCCCCTCCACCCCCTTGCAGGCCCTGGGACAGAGCACCACCAGCTACCCAGAGGTCGGAGGTCGTGCCTGCCCCGCCCCCCCTCCCCCACGCAGGTCCCCGGGGCGGCCAGCTGGATGGCCTGCATTCCTGGAGCAGGCGGCAAGCTCCGGGATCACCCAAAATGTCACGTGGAGAACAGCCCCTGGGGTGGGAACCAAACTTCCTGGGGGCAGGGAGTGGGGCCCAGTGAAAGAGAACAGCCGGTCTTGGGCCCTCTCGCTCCCCATTCCTCTCTGGCCTCAGTTTCCCTTTCTTTAAACCGAGAAGGCTGGACTTGGCGGCCCTGGAAGGCCTCTTGCAGAGTCCCTCATGGGATCCTGTGACCCTCAGGAGGCAGACTGACAGGGAAGGCTCCGCAGGATGTCCTGGGAAGTTGCACCTGTGTGGCTTCTGGATTTCTGGCAGACTGGCTCCCGCGCCCCCTTTGAGCTATTTGTAACAGCTCACACTTACAGAGTCTAACCACGGGCCAGGTGCTGCCTAAGCACCTCCCGGCGTTACCTCACTCAGAGCTCCCCACAAGCCCACTGGACCTTATACGATCTCCACTTAAGCGATACGGAAACCCAGGCACAGAGGAGTTCAGCAATTTGCCTTAGGTCACACAGCAGGCTGGTGGCGGGGGCTGGGTGTGGACTCCTCACTCTTCTGTCCCTCCACCACCAGGTTCACGGAGAGCTGCAGGGCGCGGGGTGGGCCAAGGCAGACAGTCTCGGCCTCACGGCGGAAGCTGGGATCACATCTCCGCACACAGGCGGGAAGGCCTCACAAGCTCTGAATCTCACCAGCCAACTCAGGGGCTCCCACAGAACTCCGTGGAAACCGCAAACCTAGTGATGTTTATAAAAATCACTTCCAAAACAGCTGTCCCAATAAGACACCTTGTTACTTGAGGGGCAGGGAATGACGAGGAGGACACACGGCGCCTGGCTTCCTTGTTCCTTAGATCAGTCTTCTTTCCCAGAACAGAGCGACCACTCCTCCCAGCTCAGCACGGCACCTAATCCCCCAGCGCTCTTTATCAAATACCCCGGCCTTTAAAGTGTTATGAAATGCCTTTTTTCGGATTATAATTTTTACTCTTGATTATACGATGACTATAGAATCAAATATTCATTGGATAATGATGATTAAAATATCTAATCCCCCCAAAGATGTTTAGAACAATTTAGGCTACCATTGACTTAATTAAGGGAGTTAGGGGATTAGCAGTGAAGTGAAGGGGTAATTTTGTTAGAACTAATTTCGTGGTTCTTGTGGCTCTGAAACCAGAGGGAGAAGGGGGTCGATGGGGGACAGTGGTCACCTGCCCTTGGGAGACTTCAGCGCTCCTGGGTGGCAGACCGGGAGCTTGAGGACCACACATGCTGGGCAAGCCAGGTGAGCCCGCGTGGCCAGAGCGCGCAGGACCCGTGTGCAGGGCCGACTTCCAAAGCCGGAGCCTCGGCCCGACTCGGCCGGACTCGGTATCGCTCACACGGCAAGCCAAACCTCCTCTGAGCGACAACCGTGCTCTTCTGTGCAGGCCTGAGGAAGCCTCTGGGGTCCGCTCCCACCCCAGGGCCTCTTTCGGGGAGCTCTCACGGGAACCAGAGCCTGTCCCCCAGCAGGGCCAGCGCCCCGCTCGCTGACCCCGGAGCTCGCAGGAGGCTTGGCTCAACGTGCCTGACCAGACTCACGGCTTCAGCTTTAGCTGAGCGCATGCCTATCTCCTGTGTCTTTCTAAACCAGAGGTGATAGAAGACAGAATCGTGCCCTCAGGTTTCAGGTGACAGACTTACTAGCCTTGTCCCCAAGCTGCCCTGCGGAGCAAGTGACTGTCCTTGTTTCCTCAGACCTCAGTTGAGGAAGCATGCTACTCTTGGTCTCTGGGTCAGGAGTTCAAGCCCCACATTGGGGGTAGAGTTTACTTAAGAAAGGAAGAAAGGGGGTGGGTGGGAGGAAGGAAGCAAGGAGGGAAGGAAGGAAGGAAGGAAGGAAGGAAGGAAGGAAGGAAGGAAGGAAGGAAGGAAAGGAAGGAGGGATCCGCCCCCGCCCCCGCCCAGACTCACAAAGCCAGAAGCAGACTGGTCTGGCTGCTGGGTACCCCTTCTATCCCGTGCCCCTGGTGGCTGTGTGACTGTCGCCCTGAAGCAAGGGTCAGGAAAGTTCCCCCTTCTTGTGGCCAGCTGCACCCCTCCCTTCCCTTCCACCCCCTTCCAGGCTGAGCGTGGCGGTCCTTTGCAAATGCCTAAGCCTACCACACGGTGAGATAAGTAGACATTTGCCTGAGAATTAACTGCTGCCCATTGACAGGCTGCAGAAATCCACCCACCGACGGGCACTAATGCCCAGTCTGCTCTGGGGGAGGGGAGGAGGGAAGGAAAGGGAGAATTGGGGCCAAATTCCATAATCCATATTTACATAAATCTGCAGCTAAAAGCTGGGAACAGCCCTCCACCCCACATGCCAGCTCCCTCCACAGAAACCACCGCGGCCGAGGCCAGCCTTCCCCTCTCTGCCGGTAAGGAAGGCTCCGGAGACAGAAGCATGCCCCCACCCCGTAGAAACATCTGTCGGCCTCCTGAAGACTCGGTCCAAAGACCTGGGACACAGGCGGCCGGAACTACTGGCCTCCTCCCCCAGGGAGCTGGGCAGGGGGACAGGGACACGAGGGTCCCCTCCTCTGTCCTGGACTGCTTGGTCTGGGGGAAGGTTAAGTGCTGTTCCTGGGCTTAACGTCCCGGGGGAACCAGATCTGTTCCCAACCCTTGGAGCAACTTCCACAGCGAGGACACTGAGGCCTGTTGGTGTCAGAACGCCCGCCCCAAAGTCACCCCAGGGCCCAGGTGAGTCTGAGTGCAGTCCAGCCAGGGGCATCTCCTTCTCGTCAGGCCTGTGCCCTCCCCGGGACACGAGGTGTGCTCGCCAGCTAGGGCTGCCGGGACAGATATCCCAGACAGGGGGGCGTACCCCAGACATCTGTTGCCTCTCTGTTCCAGAGACCAGAAGTCAGAGGTGAAGGTGGGGCAGGGCTGGTCTCTTCTTGGCACCTAGAAGAGACCGTCCTCTCCCCTCATCTCCTCGTCGCCCACTTTGGTGACTTCATTTTACCGGAATCCCCTCTTTACAGACCCAGGCTCCAGACACAGTCACCTGCCGAGGTGCGGGGGGGCTGGGGCTTTAGGGTGTGAATTGTGACGTCAGGGACACAGCATATGCCACCCCCCGAGTCCTCCCCACCACCTGGGAGGAATCAGAGAGGTGGATATACCCAAGGGGCTCAGTCCTCAGGGCCTCCCCATGCTGCAGAGACCCTGCCAGGGCCCCGCTCGGCCCCCTCTCAGCCTTAGGAGAGAAGCGCCCGGAAACCAGCTTGGAGGGAGTCAAAATCAGGTGGCGGGGAATCAACCTGACCATCCTTCCACCTTCTGTGGCTGCTATTCAGCCCTCAGGGCAGGTCGGGGAAACAGGACAGGGACGCCCAGGGGACTGGTGGGGAGCCGAGGGCGCTCCCTGCAGACGAGGGGAGAGGGCCCCCAGTAACGAAGGGTGAGCCGGCCGCCTCACGCTCTCGCCCACAGCCCCACTCCCGCCTTGCCAGGCTGTTTGCCCAGACTGTCGCATGGGCAGCTGCCACACAGCCCAGTGACAGTCCCAAGGCCCCCTGCCCTGATTCTGAGCTGCCGCTGTCCACTCCGGCCCTCAGCAGCCTGCTGAGCCAGGGTGAAGCCCACACGAGATAGGTCAAGTCCGAGTGCTTTGATAAAGCTCAGGGCCCCTCCTTGGGCCCCCAGCCCCACCAGGAGCAGGCAGGGGGCTGGGGGCACCGTGCTTCTGGACGGGTCTGCACAGGAGCCGTGCCCTCTGGGGGCCCAGGTGCACCTCCCACAGTGGACCCACATAAACTCTGCTCTCCAGCCCCGGCCCCTCCCCTTGGTCCTGGGCCATGACTCCCCTCAATCCCTGTATTTGGCCCAGGGGTTAGTAATGGGTTTGAACCTTCGGGCCTCCCTCCCCCCACCAAAGGCGGGGTGTGGGTGGGGAGAAGAGAGCGGGTATATTAACCATGTTTCCTTTCTGTACTCCTTTAAAATTTTTTTAAATTTATTTATGCATTTATCTTAAGTGATC